>NW_009953964.1:4035364-4051955 GCF_000747805.2 Chaetura pelagica
CCCCCTCCTGGCGGGCTGGGGAGGCCCGGCCGTGCGTTGCCGTGCAGAGCTGCTGCTGCTCGTCCCCGTCCTGCTTCGTGTTGGTTAGAGACACGTACGGCAGGGATGCATAACGCAGCGTTTCTGGTTTAGCTGAATGACGCAAACCGTGTAGAAGAGCTGCGCTGCCAGGTGGTGCTGACCTGTAATACTAATTGTCTCTTGCAAGGGAAGCAACAAAATGGCCTCAGGGGCAGTAGTGAACGCCCCTCCTGCGGGGGGGTCAAACGATGTGAGCCTGGAGGAACCCAAGAAGATGACAAGGGAAGACTGGAGGAAGAAGAAAGAATTGGAAGAACAAAGAAAACTAGGAAATGCACCTGCTGAAGTGGATGAAGAGGGAAAGTAAGTTTTATTAAAGCTGTGGTTATTCTAAAGCTACTGGCTAAAAGTGTCTTTCCTGTTGTGATTACAGAAAAATCGTGAGGGTGATTCATGATTTCGTTGTAGAAGTCAATAGTTGAACTCTGTGAACTTGCTCTTAACATTCCAGTCATTCTCAGAAAATGGGTCTTTTCCAAAAAAATGCCAGTTCAGTGTTTAAGCACCAGGATCAACTGATGGTGCTGCTAAAAAGTCTAATCTAGGTGGCTACTTAGAAGTGGTATTTTTAAAGTGACCAAAACATAGTTCTGGGGAACTTTAGTGCTTACCTTAATTGTTCCCTCCCTCTTGCTTCTGCAAGTCTCATTGCTTCTGAGAAAATAAATGTTACTATTTTTTTTACCAAGTTGTTATTGTCCGTGTTACTAAATGTTCCTGTTTTAGGCCAAGTGGTTTCGTGTTTTTCTGTGGGCCCTGTATTTATCACACACCCTCTTTTACAGAGATATCAATCCTCATATTCCTCAGTACATATCCTCAGTGCCATGGTACATAGATCCTTCTAAAAGACCAACACTGAAGCATCAGAGACCTCAGCCAGAGAAGCAGAAACAGTACAGCTCTTCTGGAGACTGGTACAAACGAGGAGTCCAGGAGGTATGCAGAGGGGCTTTGTCATCAGATCAAGGTCTGGGAAGGAGGCAGGAGCTGGGAATTCTGTGGTTGTATCAAAATAGGTGTTCGGGGGGTGGGTAGACCACACAGACATTAGTTGTATTGAAGAGATTAATTCGTTCCTGGGGATGTGTGTGTGTGGATCTTGCCACAAGCTTGTCCAACAGTGTCTTTCTGTGCTGCCCAGCATGCGGTGGCAACCAGGTACCGCAAGGGAGCCTGCGAGAACTGCGGTGCCCTGACACACAAGAAGAAGGACTGCATGGAGGTAAGCATGGCTGCTCTTGATGTTTCAATGGCATGGAAATAATGTGAATTCTCACCTCAGTGAAGAACAGCCAGCTGGAGAGAAAGTAAAAATGACTGGGTTTGGAAAAGCTACTTTGGAGAAGGGTTACTAGTGTTGAAAGGTGGCTTGGAAATTTCTTGAAGACATTGTTATGTAGGAAGAATGAAGGTGAAAAATGTTAGTGTTCAGGGCTTTGCTCATTAATTCAGCTTGTGATAAGTGCTGCAGTGATAGATGAAAATGTTTGGCTCTTCATATTAATTTGCTTTAACTGCAGTGCTGCTGTGCCTGTTTCATGTCAGCTAGAAGCTACCCCTGGACACTGTGTTTTGGTTGTAGAAAAAAGTTAGAAATTGATGGGGTTGGATATCAGTTGCACTGCTTTAAAATACATAAATTAACTACTTGCATTTATTTACAACTCAGAGGCTTATGGTGCTGAATTTACTTGGCTTTAGAGATTAGACTGATGCTGTTTTTTATAGAGATATCTGAGTGAATAATGTGGTTTAGTTTAATGGACAGATCCAACCATTTCTTTTCCTTTCAGAGACCTAGGAAAGTTGGAGCAAAATACACAGGCATGAACATTGCACCAGATGAACATGTGCAGCCTCAGCTGATGTTTGATTATGATGGAAAGCGGGATCGTTGGAATGGTTATAACCCAGAAGAGCATATGAAGATCGTAGAGGAGTATTCCAAGGTTGATTTGGTATGTAGGTGCTTTGGTTTACTAGGAAAAGGTTTAGTGTTTGGCTTGGCTGGGAGGAGGATCTTTTGTTATGTGCACTGTTCATGTTAGACCTTGTGCTGGATTCATAATAGAGCAAACTTTGCTTAAACTGAAAATTCAGATCGGAACTGGCAGCTGGGTGTGGATCTGCTCAACAAATGAAGTATCTCTCCAGTTTGCTCACTTTCTAGTAAACAAGCCTTAGAATTTATTACCCAAGTTGCAGATTGAATTGCAGGCAAGACAGGAACTTATTATCTGGCTGTATTGGAGCAAATAAATTTCTATTTTATAACCTCTTTCAAGTTATTTTACTTATGAATCCATTTTTTTACCATGATGGAGCAGGGGAATTTTTGTATCTGTGTGCAGATCAGCACCTTGCTGTTGCAAGTGGCTTTCTGTCTGGACATGTGGACACTATTAACTTTTTAGAGGAAAAATAACATAGTTCATTACTTTGGCTGGATGTTGGCTACCTGTTCCAAAAGGTAGTTTGCCTTTAGTTAGTTAGGTGCCTAACTAACTCTCCTGGTTACCTGGTCCTCATTATTTTCCTATACTGGGTTGGAAAGCTAATGCTAAATGTGATCTAATCAGTGTGTATAAATGTCTAACAGGACTGTTTATAGGCAGATTCTTCTCAGTAGGATGTAGTGACAGGACAAGAAGCAGTGGGCACAAATTGAGACAACAAATTCTGTTTAATCTTAAGAAAGTGTTGTTCTGTAAGGGTGGACAGACAGTGGAACAGCTTGCCCAGTGGGGCTGGGCAGTGTCCCTTATTGGAGGTAACAAAAACCCGCCTGGACACAGTCCTGAGCAACCTGTTGTAGGTGACCTGGCCTTGAGCAGGGGCATCGTCCCTGGCAGTCTCCAGAGGTACCTCCAATATCACCTGTTAAAATCTCTCCTGTGCTTTCTGCTTGAACCATAAATGCTTGCAGCATCTGTGATGAAGTACCCTAATCTCTGAAATTCCTAACTGGATTATGAGGACACAATAATAAAACATGTTCGTAAACACTGTTGAACTAAAACAGGCTATTTCTTCCTTAAATTAGGCTGCACATAATAATGGTAGAGCTGCATAAGCTCTAGTAAACTTTTATTTAGCAGTAGAATGTAAAATACTAAAACAGTTAGTGTAGGTATAGCTTCCTTTCCTAGAGAATCAAAAAACCACTGCAGTAAAGCACAGGAGTAGAGGAGAGCACTCCTAGGCTGCTGATTTTTTCACAAGCACCCAGAGAATTAAAACCCTAATTTTTTTTTGTAATAAGAAATGCATTTTAAATGTCAGCAATCAGGTGAGATGCTTATGACTATTATTACTACACAGTTGTTCTTAAAAGGAAATACTAAACCAAATGCCTTTTGCTGATGCACAGGCCAAACGTACACTGAAAGCCCAGAAGCTGCAGGAGGAGTTGGCATCAGGAAAGCTGGAGCAAGTGGTAAGTAAACTAAACCCTGATTTTTAGGCTGAATAAAACTCAGTAGGTTATTTCTGATATCTGATGCTTTTACCAGGTTTGCTATTGGGTTTTAGTCCCTTCAATATTTTAAAGATTTTGCAAGCCCCAGCATATTCTGTGTCACAGTCAAGAAATCTAAGCAGTTCCTTTCAAATGGAAATGGCTTTGCTTTCTTCCTATAGACAAAAAATCTGGGTAATTCTTGCTAAAATTAATTACGTGGAGTTTTGAGTCAGAAAAACTTTATTTCCATGTGGTAGTTTTGTTGATGTACTGAAGTGCTTTTCTGTATTTAAAGATTGTTACATGTGACTCATGTTGAGATACTTATTATGTGACTGTGGATTGTTCCAGTAATGCTTTGTGTAAAGTGGAATAGGAAGGTATTTTCTTATCTTAGGACCAAACTGGTTTCTTCAGTCATCGTTGTGACTGTTGCAGTGTCTCTGGTTATTTGAAGGCTGAATGTATTGTCCTCTGCCTTGCAACTCTGCAGTTTGCCTTTCACTGACTTTACAAACTCCTCTCAGAACAGACAACTCTTTTGATAATCTTTGATATAAAATTTTAACTTTAAAGGCATTTCTGCTAATATTCAGAGTTTATAAAAGAGAGGAAAATCGAGACTGCTTCCGGTCAAAAGTAGGGGGTTTTTAATCAACATGGTAATTAAAAAAAAAAACACCAAGCAAACGACGACCAACAGTTGAGCCACCATCCTCCAGAGGTTGTCACCTCGCCGTGTGTCACTAGGTGGCAGAGCGAACTTCGGCTCCAAACCACAAACTGAAGCGTTCCGACCTTCGCGGCAGAAGACATTCTTTTTCTTTTTGATGCCTGTTTTCACAAAACAAAAATTTTTGGCTTCCTTATAGCTATTCCTTATAAAATGGAGCTGTAAGAAGAGACGTATAGTGGAAACATAAGAGCTATCTCTGATGGAGAGGGCCAAGACTGATTTGCATAGTCAGTGCTGGCTGATTTCCTTGTCAGTCTTCATGATATGAAATAGTCTAGTCTAAACCACTAGTGTTCAAAGGCACAGCAAGCTCCAAGAAACAGAGACAGTTCTGGAATTTGCTGTTCTTGCAAAGGCTTGGAAATGTCGTTGGGGATACAGTGAAAAGGTCTCCAGCCCATCTGTTATAGACACACTTGCAAGCGCTTTCCTAGAACATTACAAAGGAGTTTGTGCATTTTGTGCCACAAGTAAATTGTATTTTCCACCCAGTGCTGAGCTCTGCTTTAAATGCTTTTTTATATCCCTCCCATCTCTCCTCTCTCCACTATCTTGTCTTCTCTGCTGATGTGCTCTTTGTTTGCTGCAGAACTCCCCAAGACACCAGTGGGGAGAAGAGGAACCAAATTCACAGACAGTAAGATGATTACCCACTGCATCACACCATGGGCAGGAAAAAGGACCTGTAGTTAGTGGAACAGCAAAACAAGGGTGGCATAGGGGTTTGAATGTTGGGTTAATTCTGTCTGGCAGAGGTGGTGTTTCATAGAGGGGGTTTTGGTTTTGTTTTAATTCCTGAGTACGGTCAAACCTTAGAGATGGAAGCAAACAACAAGTTTTTAGCGTGGGATATATTCTGCCCAAGATAACTGTTCTCTTAATACCATTATAGTTATGGTTTTGTAACTGTTTCCATATGAGGAAGTGGAAATGCTTTAACAAGAGTATTTCTGAAGCTTGTTGACTGCTGGGTTAGCAGGAGAGCACACTTCAGCTCAGTAAACGCTGCCAGCTTTTAGCTGCAGGGATTGCAGACTTTTTAATGAAACCACCAAAATCAGATTCTTGTACTTGTTTCTAGACTGAATGTTCTCTTTTATTGAGATGTTTCCCATCTCTCCTCAGGAACGGGATCATAACAGTGAAGATGAAGATGAAGATAAATATGCAGATGACATTGATATGCCTGGGCAGAACTTTGACTCTAAAAGACGCATCACAGTTCGAAATTTACGTATTCGGGAAGATATCGCGAAAGTGAGTAAGGGATTCTTTAGAGATGGCTCTTCTGTATTCAGGAGAGGGAATTTTAAAAAACTGTACACTTTAATGAATTTGCTCAAGGGTCTTGGGGTTTGGAGGTTAAGGTCTGTTCTCAGTTCTGTTCTGCTCACGTTATGACTTCATCAACGTCATCCTTTTACACAGATACAATTTTTAAAACTGCCTAAGCTGGGGGTTGGATACAGGAGTAACTTTCTTAAATGTTATTTTCTCTCCCTAGTACTTGAGGAATCTAGATCCAAACTCTGCTTATTATGATCCCAAAACAAGAGCAATGAGAGAGAACCCATATGCCAACACAGGCAAGAATCCAGACGAGTAAGTTAAAACAGGGTTATGCTTGTGCATCCAATGAAACTGCTAAAAATGAGATTATTAGTTTTGTATTTTCTCATGTTTGTATGTCCTTTTACCAAATTAATCCCTAGTCAGTTATGGATAGAAGTAGTAGTAAACATGGAAAAAAATAATGTTTAATTTAGCAGTAGTTTTTAATTTAGTATATAAAAGTGGTATTTTATTGCTGCTGGCCCTTTAACTTTAGGGATCTGTGGACCACCATTTAGTGTAATGAACTGTACAAGTATCAGAACATTGCTATATCTGGAGGTGATACCTGTAAACAATAATTGTTTATTTAAAATATTTCAGTAACTAAATCTTAAACTTCATTGCTTGTTTGTTGGGAGGCATTCAGGACTGGCGAGTAGCATGGAGCATCTGTGGTACCTAACTAGATCCTTCAGTTAGGAGCATGAGTTCCCCATATATTGATGGAGTCTGCACAGAAAGGGTCTGAAAGCTTTGGCATTGTCTAGATTGACAACTTAATTAAAGAATGCCATGGGCTGGCTTTTTGGCTGTCTCTCTTAAAATCCGAGTCAAGCACTTGAGCTGTGACCTTGCCTTGACCTGTGTGGTGCTGTGGATGTACAGGGTAGCCAGGCTGTGAGTGGAAGCATTTCTTCAGAGTACAGTAATTGGATTAGCTCACTGCTGGAATAGAATAGCAGTGGCTAAATGCTAACAAATCATGCTCTTTCCCCTCTCCTTGCCCCCAGCCAGAATAATGCCAGCAAATTCTTTTTTTTTAGATGCAGTTACTCTCAGTTGTCTCTAGAGCCATAATCTGACCTTTGGTGAATCTGTATTTCTGCCACAGCTTTGCAAACTGTAAATTTTTCAGAGTGGCTTTAGGGAGATGAGAAAGGTGGGAATTTGGTTGTCAACATAATTTGATTTTCGAGCAGTGTTTCCTATAGTCATTGTGAATCTTTTCAAGGGGTATCCAAAAGGTAACAGAGCAGTAAAGCTATTACCAGACTTCAACTCAGTAAAATACACTGAGTTTGGGTGTGAGGAGATTCACAAATAGAAAAGCTGAGAATCTTCATGCTAGAATGTATCAGCTACCATTCCTGCATATTTGTTGTGCAGTTAGATCCAATCTTGACTCATAGTGCTTGGTATCCTAGAGTGAGCTTAAGGTTTGTGTTATAAAATCTCTCCATGTAGACACAGGCATCAAGTGTTCTGAGTTGCTGTCTCACACTTACGTGACTCTGGGAAGCCTGGACATTTATTTCATGTATGGAGTTGAATGCTCCTTCCTATCCCTCTTCTTAACTCTCAGGGAAGAAAGGAGAATTTTTACTTTCCTGTTGATGTTCTGTCGTTGTATTTAAAAGGAAATTACATTATTTGAATGGTAAGAATCACACTGTTCTCTTCTGCAGAGTTGGTTACGCAGGTGACAACTTTGTTCGCTACACTGGAGACACCATTTCAATGGCACAGACTCAATGTAAGTGGGTTGTTTGTTTTATTTTAAGGAAATGGACTTAGAGGACTTGATTACGCTTCTTTCTTGCAAAAGATAAATCTTTTTAGATGGAGGCTGTCTTTCAAATTGCTAAAGCATTAAAGATGATAATTTGAATGTGGATGTCAGTTTTAGAATAAATACTGAGTGAAACCTCTTGTGTCCACAGTGTTTGCTTGGGAGGCTTATGACAAAGGCTCTGAAGTTCATCTTCAAGCAGATCCTACAAAGTTAGAGCTACTTTATAAATCCTTCAAAGTGAAAAAAGAAGATTTCAAGGCACAGCAGAAAGAAAGCATCCTAGAGAAGGTAACAGACATTTGGTTTTACTTAACAAGAATTCTGTTGAGTTTGGCAACTGGGGAACAAATAAGATTCCTAATGCTACATGAAAATGCATCAGCTGATCTCAGCAGCATAGATTTATAAAAAGATTTTTACATCTATACACATTATCTCATTGGTTGGATTAATTACATTATTTAAAATAGGAACCTTTGAACATCTGCTGGTTCCCTGCTTATGGCCAGGGGGTTGGAACTTGATGATCTTTAAGGTCCCTTCCAAACTTAATGATTCTATGATTCTATTTATTTGGATTACTGGGAGCTCTTCCCTTCCCTGTCAGGATTTCTCCAGTAAAAAATCTGACAGCAGTATGAAGCAAGAGTGGGAATGTAGATAATTTTTTTAAATAATACAGGTGGTTGAAAAAATTTTTTTACTGTTTAAAAGTGGTATCTTTTGTAAAATACCTAAGTAACTGTCTCCCATAACTACTTTTAAACTTTCTTCTTAAATGTGAAAAGCAGAATTTTCAGACTCAAATTTTGGGTACAATCTTCTAGATAAATATTACTTTCTTATCTTGCAACTGGTTTCTTGGACAACTGAGAAAGAATTAAATAACCCATTTGGATTCTAACCTTGTCAGCATTTAAGTTTGGAGTGGGACAGAAAGTACAGCTCTGGTTATACCTGGGCCTTTTGGTTTGGTGTGAAAAATTTTCCTGCTTTGAGTGAAGAATATCACTGTTGTAATAATTAAAAATAAAAACAAAAAAACCACCACCATGGCTGTAGGAGGAAATGCATTTCTCTCAACTATTCACTAAAGATGAAATTGTCTCCGTGTGCTTCTTTTGTGCCTTCTTCAGAAGGTTCTGGATGTGACATTATTGAAATGCTCAACTACAAAGAAGGTGGGATTTTTTTTCAAAACTAGTTTGTTGTTTCTATTTGTATTTTAGTATGGAGGTCAAGAACATTTGGATGCCCCACCAGCTGAACTTCTGTTAGCTCAAACAGAAGATTACGTGGAGTACTCTAGGCATGGAACAGTCATCAAGGGACAAGAGAAAGCTATTGCTTGCTCTAAATACGAAGAGGATGTAAAGATCAACAACCACACAGTGAGTCCTCGCTGTACCCATAAGGATAATGCAAAATTACAAAAATGTTTATCATCATTTTCCCTTCTGGATTGTTTGAATAATGTACTTAGCAGGATATAACCTCAGGAGTAGCTTGCAGCCTGCCTCTTACAGAGTATCATGGATATAACTGCTGTGGTGTCCTCTCTTGCAGTGCATTTGGGGTTCCTACTGGAAAGAAGGCAGGTGGGGTTACAGGTGCTGCCACTCCTTTGTCAAGTACTCATACTGTACAGGAGAAGCTGGGAAAGAAATTGCTGTAAGTATTGTCTTTTGTAGGCACTTGGAAAGAGGTAAAAAGCATTCATCTTCCTACCTAAGTTTTAAAATGTTTTGCCTTTTTTTTTTTGTAGTTTGTGGTGGGTTTTTTTTGGGGGGGGGGTGTTTGGGTTTTTTTGTCCTTTCAAATATGCTTGATAAATGGCTGCCCTTCCTCCTGTTTACTGTACAGAATACTGAAGCAAGCTTACTGGAAGAGCAACCCACAGAGGAAGAACTCATGACAAAGCCCAAAACACTGATGGAGGTAGGTTGTTTCCCTTGCTCAGGAAGGCACGTATTTTCCTTCAGCATTTTAAGAGATGGAAAGATCTGTATAACTACAAAATTATGCAAGTCATAATGAGTATGAAAATTATTAAACATTATTAACATCTCTATCAAAAACTAAAGTCTCAAATAGAATTAATAGATGCTGGGGACTTAATGAACTGAACATTATTAATGTTTGCAAGTTGAATCTTAACAATAACTGGTTTTCCACCCTACAGATCCATCAAGAGAAACAGAAAGAGAAGAAAAAGAAGAAGCACAAGAAGAGCTCAAATTCGGATAGTGAGGGTGAAGAGAAAAAGAAGCAAGAAAAACTTAAAAAGGTGCACTATAGTCTTCAGTGGTTTTGTGGCATAAAGAACTTGAAATATGTTTTACAACAATGTCAGTTTTATTAAGCCTGTAATACATTTCTTGTGGCATTCTTGGGGATGTTCTTTGATGCTAATTTTGAGCTAAAGCAAATTTAAAATGCTGTTAGGTGTTCTAAAGTACATTCCCTCTTTCTCAGGCAAACATGCAATAAATACTTAGTTTTGAAAGACTTAGTTTAGATGACTTAGAACACTTCCTGTCTGTTACAGCCTATTACAGCTGTAGATCTATAAAAGACATTGCAGAACACAGTGATTGGGGTATTGAATTAAGATGCAGAGATCAAAGGCACTGTCAAAGCTTAACTTAGCACTTTTTATCCCAGACTGGAGCCCAGTCTCACAGTTGATGCAGTAAATCCATCCACCAGACTATCTCCTGACTGCTGCTGAACAGCTTCCACAAGCACAGCAGCCTGCCTCTGGGTATTCAGAGTGTGAAATTTAGCTATGGTTAACCAAAGCACTGTACAAATGCAACTTCTTCTCAACAGCAAGAAGGAGCAACAGTAACAGTTTGAGGAATGTGACAACATGTATTTTAAAAAGCACGTTTTAAAAATGCTCTCTGAGGGAGGGCAAAAAACCCAACAAACCAACCCAGACCCCTAGGATCACATACTTGCTTATCTGATTCTGTACTTGCTGGATCAGAATTACATTTTAGGGAAAAGAAGGAGTTTCTTACTTGATTTTGGCAACTGCAAAGAGATTTAAGTATCTTGTTTGCTAAATACCCTCATTTTATGTTAAACACTAAAAAATGAACATGAAGTGGGTGGGCCAGACAGACAGATGTGCATTGTTTATCCCACCATTCTGCCTGGTGCTTCTTCATTGCACTGGAATCTAATACATATTTTCATTGGGGTTTTTTTGCTCAATATCCATTGTAGATTGTTTGGTTTTTTCTTTGCTTTCATTTCAGGCACTAAATGCTGAAGAGGCTCGTCTTCTCCATGTCCAAGAGATCATGCAGTTAGATGAGAGGAAGAGACCATACAACAGCCTGTATGAAACCAAAGAGCCAACAGAAGAGGAAATGGAAGCCTATAGGATGAAACGCCAGAGGCCTGATGATCCCATGGCCTCTTTTCTTGGACAGTAGCTATGATGAAAATCATTCCAACACCCAAGACTTTTTTTTTTCATACTTATTTACATCGCTGTAGACACTTGGTTACCTTCCATGTGTCTTATTGAAGTTCCAGAAACAGCAGAGACATCTTTTTTGTACCAAAAAAGTTGGTGAAAACTTCTTTCAAAAGACATAAGCAGTCCAGTACTTTGAGCAAGTTTTTATATGTGTGCATTTGTACATATACAGTCACAGATAAATATACACACACACATAAAATTGTATGTATGAAGTCCTTACACCTGCTTTGTAAATTCTTTCTTGGAAGATAAAAGATGTGATGCTAACTGGAATTCTAGGTTCCCTTGGCCAACTAATATATGCATAAAGTCACGATACATTCAGTAAAACTGACTACTCAAATTGTCAACAGGTGTCAATACAAAACAAAAATTATTGCAAAAAATTGATACAGCTACTTAAGTCTCTTATTTGTAAAGGGAGCTGCCTGTCACTCAGCTTTAAAAGAAGAAACAGGTTCTTGATCACTTTGTATTAAGGATTTTGGAAATGTAAAAATTGGTTGATTTTGTACAGTTTTGGTTAAAATTATATAAAGGTCTTAAATGCTGTCTAGTGTTTGATGAAGGAGAAGCTGACTGTAGAGCTTTTAAACGCTAACTTTGTTTCTGCAGATCTTAATGTATACATTTCAGTTGCAAAGATCTGAGTTGTTTGGTTTTTTTGTTTGATAGCATTACTCACCTTTATAACTTCCACAAGCCTGTTACATGGTGCAATACCAAGGGTCAGACTCCAATACCTTGTGATAATGTGAAGCAGCATCTGCTTTGTATTTGGCAACATTGGTCCTTACACTGGGAGTTTTCCTCCTTAAAAGTTGAAGAAATAGGTGAAAAACTTTACAGCATGACTTTAGAGTTGGGAGGCTTGAGAATTATTCCTGTTATGGCTTAACCTGGCACCAAACATGGCTTTTATAACTATTTAATGTGGTTATATTAATAATAGGACAAAGAAGACTCCATAATCCTGTCTTTTCTTAGAATTCAGAACCTGGTTATAGTTTCCCCTTTTGCAAACATGAAGGAATGTAAAAGTTGCTGGAAGAAAATTAAATAGTATTGATACCTGTACCATGTTGTACCTGTCATTTCCACCTGTAAGGCTAGTTTCCTTTTTATATTAGATTTTTTTCCCCAAGTCTGCTTCCCTTTTATTTTTGTTACAGAAATACTAATTCTAAATGCAGACTTTGTTAGATTTAAACATGACTGTGACTTATTTTATAGAACTTGATTTTAAAATCATCCCAGTGCTTGCAAAAATATGACCAATATTTGATCTGGGGGTGGAATTGTTAACGTAACCAAGTACCAGGAAGGAAAAAATGTATAAAGTAGAAATCAGCTTTTGCCGAAACTGCTTCTATGTTTTCACAAACAATAAGGATTTAGACAGAGTGGGAAAAATATTAGGGATGTGTTTTTCCTTCTGCTATACCAGTGACTGATGTTTTAAGTTTTCACATCAGCTCCTGTCTTGACCTTCTTAGGTTGTGGGTAATTTCAAGAAAACCCTGCTTTTTTCCACAAGTCATTACATGCAGTAAATATACATTAAATCATCATATGTGTGGTTTCACAGCCACTTTCAGGGCTGGGTATTTTAATTCAGCATACATAGCTAATACTAGGAATTCTGCATTACCCTGCAATGTAGCTCTGTATTAAAACAACCTGTCACACTCTCAATGATGATAAAAAAGTTTAGGTTATTTACTGTGATCCTCTGCTATGACCTGAATGAAAACTGTCCTTGGATGATTTTTCTGAATTAGCTGACTTGGAATGGTGAGCTCATAGTTCTGAGGGCTGAAACAGCTGAAGTTCTGGCCAGCATGCCTCCAGCTGCAGAGATACCAGCTGCTGTCACCTTGGCCAGTGCCAAGTTCAGTTTGAGGGAAGATGAGATGTCAGAAGGGTCCATGTTTCCAGTTCCTTGAGCTATTTAGATACACAGGCAATTAAAAAATAACACTGAAAATGAATAACGAATAATTCACTGGTCTAGGCAGCCTGTAAAGTTCAGATTTAAACTCTTGTTTAGTTCAAGGTTAAAAGTACATCAATTTTAGAAGACAATATAACATGTTCAGTGCTACAGTGGGATCTGTTTATTACAAATAAGCTCTCTGAATTCCACCTTAAATATACCCACGTGGATGGATTTGGTTTTCTCTGCCTGAATACAAAACTGTAACTCCCCGGCAAGGCCTGTCTGCTCTGCTAAGAGCCTGTGGGGGCGACAGAGCAGCTTCCTCTGTGGTGAAGCAGAACAGCAGCTCCAGGGGAAAAAGCATTTAATAGTATTTTATTCAAAATACAGTTCCTTGAGCTTGTGAAGGATGCAGGGTAGATCTTGTCTGGATCAGTCTCAACAGTTAAAGGACAAATAAAGCTTAAAACATGTTGTCCTATTTATATCATAAAGGTTAAATGTTAAAGAACATTGTGGATCTAATCATGAGGATTAATTTTCCTCCATCTGCTTCCCCTTGGATTTGGCATGCAATATGACTGCATATCCAAAGACAGCTTCCTATTGCACAAGATTTATTTTTTTTTTCCTCTCTAAAATGAATTTGAAACATGTTTGTAGGCTAGCTTGGGCAGGAACAAACACAATGAAAACAAGGATACTCAAGCAGAAGCAGCTGAAGTCAGGAGCTGTTTTTCACATGCTCAAAGATAGGAGCCAGGTGAGAGGCAATTCCTTAGCCTGGTAACACAGATGAGTCAAATTTGCAAATCATAATACAAGGCAGACCCTCCCAGCCCAGGCAGGGTAGCTTTCTCTGAATCTTGCCCTTGATAAAGCTCATAAATTAATTTCTCAGCTTCCTTCTCAACAATTGCTTCAATTGCCACATTTTTCATCCCATTGAGTCCTGGTTGTCTGAGTCACAGTCAGTCTGCAAAGTCAGCTAGCCAGCTGATCTGAAGACATTGGCACTTTTTAAAGATGTAGATTAAAACATTCTCCTTTGTTTTTTGATAAAAAGTTTAACACTCTTATCTCTCAAGGTGTGCCAGAAGGTAGTTTTCTTTTACTGTCTCTCCACATTTCTTTGTAATTGGATCTTTATGGCTTTCCTGAGTGGGTTAATGGAAGAAATGCACTGTTCTGCCAGAGCATAATTGGTTTAGGCTGTTGAGGGATCAGAAAAAAAGCAGGAAGAATAGCAATTAGTGAAGGAATAAATGGATCTCAACTAGAAAAAGAGAGATAGATTTTCCGTGCCCAATAGTGCCTAGTGCAACCCAGTAAGTGCAGTTTTCCCAAACCCCTTTTGGGTATAACTAGTTTCTTCATTCAGGCCAACACACCTGAACTATGTGCAGGCAGCCCCAAATTGTTCTGTTAACCCTCCAGTTTGAATTTATTTCACTGGATGCAAAGAAATTAAAAAATCATACTAATTTAAACTACTTATTGTACATGAAACAAATTTGTTCACATCTCTTAGGTTACTCAACCAGAACCCCACCAGGGTAGCAGGTAACAATGATTTTTGCTCCTGCAAAATACCAGCTCATTTCAGAGCTCAGTGAAACAGAAAAAAACCCACTTTGCCTAAGAAAACCTTGATCAGTGGACAGGCTAGAAAACCCAACATTTCCAACCCACAACGTCTTAATAATGCCAAAGCATTTTAGAAACAGCCTCCATGCAGCCACTCAGCTGCACAGCAGTTGGGGCTCAGCACAGCCCTTGGCCTGTTGCTCTGCTGTCATCTCCCACCACATCTCCTATGAGTGAGAACTTCTTTCAGATGCTTTTACAACCATAACACATTTGCACATGCAATTGTTCTCAATTTTTAATATAAAGCTAGGAACCACAAATTTTACTCCAACACGGCCTCACAGCAGAGTTTTAACCCACTGCAAGGGTGGGTTAACCCTTGCTGCTGCAAGGGTTTTAATTTTTTAACCCATTCACAAGGTGCCTCCATGTATGCTAACAGTGCACTGGGGAGGTGGGTGTTGGAGAACCCTGAGGTTCCAGTGGCCTCCTGCAGTGCCCCATCAGCAAAGCCACTGTCACAGCAGTGCAGTGAAGGAGAGTACCTCCTGGTTCTGCACATCCTGCCTGGGAAAGGCTTATGCCTTCAGCCCCTGGGCTGCACCAGACAAGCCAGGGGAGGAAAATGATGCCTTCAGCTGGCTTTTGGGTCTGCTCAGCTGTCCCTTCTTGCTTCAACAAGTCTCCTGCTGGGCATGTGCAAAAGCACTGGGCTGCAGGCTTAACACCCCAGGGGCAGCACCGCCCCACAGTATAACCTGCCAATGTACTAATATTTTCTCACTATTTTAGGAATAGCTGAAAGACCATATTTAGCAAAATATCAATTCTCAGAACAGAAAAGCCACCTCTAATGCAAAATTCTCTGCTTGGAAAGCAGCAGCAGGAGAGAGGATTTCATCTCTACCTGCACAGACTGTCACTGCTTGCATGCAATGTAGGTAATATTTCACTTGTCCCTGGGGAATGCTGTTTTGCCCTGAAGGACAAAAGCACTGTTCTGTCACAAGTGATATTTCTTGCTAGCTTTCCTGGCTTGGACAAATGCTACCCAGGTACTGGGATTGATGATAATGCTACAGACTCCAGAAGTAGGGCTGGAGTTTTTTGTATTTTGGGAAATACAAGGCATTTTCAGAAGATTCTTTTCTTGTCTAACTATGTTATTAGATACACAGGCAGGAGCCAGACAGATTGCTGAATTTCACTTTGAATTAGAAGGTGCTTGAGACAGAAGAAAAAACCCCAACCTTAACACATCTGTACTGTGCTTGTGGTGGCTCACTGGTGCTTGGGCTGGTTCCCACTTCCCTCTTTCTAAAATAAGCTCTATTTATTTTTATCTTAATGGGCTAGGACTGCAGTTCCTGAGCAGAGCTAATGGTCTCAAGGGCATCCTTTAAGTTTAAACAGAGATTTGACTCATTTTTATGGGGGTTTTTGGAGAGGGACAATCACTCTCTGAAGACTGCTCACAGACTTCCAAACTCCTTTTAGGCAGGGCAATAAAAATTACTCAAATCACCATTCCACACTAAGCCAGGAGGCCTGTTGGGTAGAAAAATGCTTTTTCCATAACATTAATATCACCCCAAAATATCCCCAAAGCACCAACACTTATCTTTGAAGAGCAGTACACTTTCACTGCCATTGCCCAGAGCAATGGGATGGCCTTTGGCATTTGCTGAGTCATTTCATTTAGTTACAAAGTCGTTGCTGCAAGGTTGGCATCTGCAATGGTGAAACGTTCTATTGCTCCAGAAGCAAATGAGGGAAAAACCTTCCTTGCTGCAAGGCAGTCCTGTCCTGCCAGTCATCACCCACCCTTTAGGCACTCACATTTCTCACCCAAAGCCAAAATTACACTTTTTACTCTGTAGGTGCTGGGTAATGCACCTTTCTCTTGCCACACAAGCCATGCATCCCTCCCAGTGAACTTTATCTAAAGGATGTGAAGCCACAGCACGTTGTGCTGGGAACACGTGCAGGGGACAGGAGCAGCACCCAGCCTGGGCAAGGAGCATCTTCCAGGCTGGTGTGGGGGCTATGAGGCACGGGCAGGTCAAGTTTGTGGCCCAGGAGGAAGCACCACACCAGGCCCCAGGAGCCCATCCATGGTGGAGACCTACACCCCTCAGCCATACACGTTTCGGGGGGGG
>NW_009953964.1:4052276-4056877 GCF_000747805.2 Chaetura pelagica
GGGGGGGGAGGGGTGTCTCCTGAGCCAGCCCCCCGTGCTGCAGCAACGAGCCACCTTCCTGCGGTGGATGCTGAAAGCCACGTTTGCCACTGCAGGGAGGCTTCTGCTAAAAAGCTGCACGGAAGGGACACCATCTCATCTCACACATCCCTGTGATGTCTAGCTGAAACAAAATGAACTGAGAACTAAGTCTCAGGGCTTCTCTGTCTCACTGTGAACAGGCAGTTTATTTTTTAAACAAAGCATGCTGCCAAACATGTCCTTCAGCAGGGCTGCCTGGGACCCTGGGTGAGCTCGGCTCAGATTTGCAGCACAGACATATTTTCCATCTGCCTGGCAGGAGCTTCCCAGCACTGCCTCTCCCCAGGCCACCAAACTAGGTCAGGCTCTTGCTGCCTTCAACTTGCTGTGGATCCAGGCACAAGATCACCAGTAACTACAAATCCCCAGTCACACCTGGACCTGCCTGGCAGGACAGCTGTATTTTCAAGCACCACTTTATCCCTGGCCCTTTTCTGGCCCATACCCCAGCACAGCTGCCATAGGGCAGGTTCAGGATAAACATAAATGCTGCTTCTTCTCAACATTGTTAGTGTTTGGGGAAAGGGCTGTGGCTTCCCAGGCCAATCCAACTGCACCCCTGGCAAAGCCAATGGGAAGTTTTCATCTGGTTTCATAGTTAACCTGTGGCAGAACCTGTGCACATGCAACACCTTGAGCCTTTTAGCTGCCTCCAGCCCTGCACTCAGGCCAGAGAGGCTCTCCAAGAGAGCTGTGTTCCTATAAAATTTATGGCAACAGGCAAAAAGTGAGAATTCATAATCAACTGATCTCAGAGCTCATGTCTGGGAGTGTCCCCACTTGAGCTCACCCCAATACCAGGGAGCAGTGGGGCTAGGGGCTGTATGGCAGCTTTTCTAAAACAGCCCTTAGCCCAGCAAAATTAGTGATGACTCCATGGGTTTGGGAAGGGGGGCTGTTCTCCTGAGGGTTGTTCAATGGCAGCAAACATTGCTGAGCCAGCTGGGGTTCAGGGCACCAACTCTGAAGGAGCTCTCTGGGACCATCAGCACAGCATAAAAACAGTCCTGTGCTTCCTCAGCCAAATATTCCCACCCCTCCCAGGAGCTGCTGAACTGACTACAGCTCACAAAGTAAACTGTATACACACTTCATTTATATTTCTATCTATTCCCAACATGTTCCAACAGCAAATGCAGAGGAAAGCTTAAAAACAAAACACACACACAACACAACAGCTCCGATAAGGGTGAATTCTGGCAAAGTAAGGAGTCATACTTCCAGAGGGCTCCACATCAGCCAATAACCTGCACTGAACAGAAGATTTACTGGCTGGAGAGCAGCAGGGAAGGATCTGGAACCTGTCATCAAGGACACGCCTGTCCCAAGCTCCACATAGGATCCCAGCTGGAACAGAGCAGGAACCACACACCCATACCCAGGACCCACAGGCTGTAGCCAGGATCACCAGCAGGGCACCCTGTGCAGGCAATCACAGCCCCAGGGCCATCACTGCCCTCCTGGCAGGGTGATGGGTCCTCTGTATGGTCTCCCACTGCCAGCCCAAGAACCCAAGGGGCCAGGCTCTGTGTCTGGGTCATCCCACAGTTGCTGTTCAGACTCTCCCCTCCGCTCCTTCAGAAAGACAAGTCTGGTCCATAAAACCCTGGCAGCATCACAAAGAATCCCACAAAGCAGGGAGGGATGGAAGGGAGGGCAGGAGGCAGTAGGGTCAGAAAACTCTTGAACCCCTATTCTGCTGTCTCTGCATGCCCCTGGAGGCCATCAGGGAAGCTCTACCTTTGGTCACATATTTTCAGTCACAACGCATTTGCAAATTCTGGGTTTAACAGGCTGGTTTAAGCTTGGACACCAAGACTGCTCAGAGCCATTGCACCAGGACTTGCTGCTGCAAAGTGAGAGGTCAGGGATTGACTGCAACTCAACACTTTGGTGTTGGCACAGCCAGCTCTTCATCCTGTGACTGCTCAACTCTGGCTTCATGCACCACTTCCAGGGCTGCTCCTCTACCTTAAGCAATTTCTAGGGCGTTGTAAATACTTTCCAAGCTTAAAACAAAATCTCAGCCCTTTCCAAAGACAGAAACATTCCTGCCCTACCATCTCTATGGCAAAGTCTGCATTTTGCCTGACAAATCCACCTGAACCAGCAGAGGTGGATGCAGCTTTCCCTTACAATCTGCATTTGCAAAGCTGCTGCTTCACAGCAACGTCCTTTACTTCAAGCCTAGAGTGATCTGCCATTACCTGTTTGTCTAAGTTGTTTTAGAAGCAAGTTTCCACCCTTTGGACAAGATTTGATTCCCTTGCTCCAGGACCAAGACTGAATGTTGTTCCTCAGTCTGATCTATGTTACCCATCCTCAACAAATTATACTTGTTGGCAGGCAGTGGCTACAGCAGAGATACACAGAACCAGTCAGAAATTATCCAGGCAACTCCTGAGCCTCATATGAGGCTGCAAGGGAGACAGAAAGGGAAAAGCTCTCCAAGCATCAAGAGCTTTCCAGCCATATGTGCGTAAAGATGCCACGTGACAGGGGAAGAGGCGCAGACCCATTACACAATAATAAAAATATGCCTTTGGCAACGTTGAGCCAAAGCCTGGAGCTGCAGCAGGAAGCCAGCAATTGGAGCAAAAAGGAGTAAAATGTTAATAAAATAGAAAAGCTGGAGAAGTCAGTATTGCACACCCCTCAGAAGGACGCTGCTGTGGCAGGACGGGGCTTGGGCTCTGCATGTGACATGATCTGCAGCAGAACATCTGCTCAGACGTGTGTAGGTTTCCAGCGCCCGTCAAGATCTCACTGAACAGATTAGTCTTGGTGAGTAGATTCACTTTTCCTTTTTTTTTTCCCCTCCCTCCTCTTAACCTTAACTTTGAAAACTTACCAAATGAGGTCTAAAACACTGAGCACTAAGGTTTCCAATGCCTGTAAAGGAATCTGCAAAGGCAACAGTCACTAGTTAAAATAAATCCTCCAGGAAGAAAACATTCCTCTGACTTTTGCTGGGAGCACCCATCTCATACAGCAAAACCACAGCCTTTCCCTTTGTGCCGGTACCAATTACCAGGTTCTGTAACAGGGTTTTATCACAGAGCTGGGAAGGGTTTGCCACAGGCATCCCCAGCAGCCTAAAGCTGAGGCACAGAAGAGGCATCGCTGTCTCTCTCCTTCCTTTCCTTTGACCTCACTTTGTGCAATAGCAGATAACACGTTAAACTCAGCATCTATTATCACTACTTCACTGGCTTTTATCATAAATTAAATGCATTCATTTCAGCTGCTGTCACCTGCAGCACACCTTATTTTATCTAAATCAGCCCCATGCACCCAAGGGCTCCTCGTGCTTCCTCCCTGGCAATGCTACAGGGCAATCACCAGAGCTGAGAACTATGCTTACAAGCAAGAATGGATGTTTTGAAGACTAATTAAGAGACCTTGAGCTACAGTAGGAAATTGTGAAGCAGGAAGATCTTTGTTGTTTTTTTGTTTTGTTTTGTTTTAGAAATCCCTAAGTATTGAAAGGATACATAAGTCTAAGTTAGATGTTCACTGCTGGGTCCCCTCTCAGGGTACTGGACCATCCTGCTCCTCCCTCCTCTCAAGCAGCAATTCTGCCCAAACTCCCTTCTCTTCTCTGAGCTTTTCCTCCCTGAAGGCAGGGACACACCACCACTGTGTGGCACAAGGTGGCTTTCCAGGCCAAAAATCACCATCCAGCTAGCACAAGTGCCACCAAACCACCCCACAGCTGGCAAACCCTCAGGGATTTTCCCTGGTGCAGGATTTCAGTCCAGATGCCCCAGAAGCACCAGAAAGTACAACTGATCCTTCTTGCTCTCACAGTCAAAAATATTTTCCTCACAGAAGCACCTTTTTAATACATAAAGATCAATAGAACTGGTCTGGCTTCTTAACTGTGAAGTGGCTCAAAAAGTTTATCTGCAGGGTGAGGGGTGAGAGTGGACTCACAGGGGCTTGCAGGAGCCACAGGCAGCAGGGATGTGGTGGCAGCCAAAGCTATAAAGGACACAGGCAGGAGGTGTGTCCTCCCAAGCTCCTGCTGCAAGACCCCTCCAGCAGCAGCAAGCCCAGCCCAGGCTGCAGCAGCCAGCAGAAATGGGGGTGGCAGCTCAGGAGTGGGGGCTGCAGGAGCTCTGTGGGGACACAGCTCCTGGGGACAGAGGCTGTGACAGAGTGATGCACCATAGCTCCAGCTACAAGGAGCGTGGACAGAAAAGCTATTAGAGAGCCTGGGTTTGCAGTTCCCCTCCACAAATGCTCCATGTGCTACAGAAGCTCAGGGGATGCTCAGATTTCATCAAGGAAGGGTCAGGTTCAAATCCTGCTGGGTGTACACGTGTCTGCTTCAGAACAGGCTGTTCAAGGCAGCTGGGGAGTCATGCAGCCCACCCGCTCCTGGCATTTGTCCATCCTGAGGAAACCTACACCCCCATCTCCCCTCCCCGGCCCCTGCATCAGGGAGGGCCAGGGTGCAGGGCAGCCTCTGCAGGGCTGCAGAGAAGGACTCAAAGTCACAAGAGATGACAACAAAA
>NW_009953964.1:4056887-4071275 GCF_000747805.2 Chaetura pelagica
AGAGTGTCTCATAAAAGCCATGGGACAGAGTTGGAACATTCCATATCAGAAACATTCTTGCTTTGAATCCTTCATTACATTTTATGACATAATTATAGTGAAGGCCTCTAAACTTGTGGCTTGTTAAGAAGTGAAAAGCCAGTAAACAGCTCTGCATGTTTCTCACTTGCAAATCAGAGGCACTCTGTCTTTATTGCTTTACTTTATATTTTCTGTAACATTGTGCTCCAGCTCTAAGACTCAGGAGTCAACATCTTCCAAAATCATTAATTACCTGGTTTGCTTCCTAACAATTATTCCCCAAAATTACCCAGTGGGGAACCACAGCACAGTTTTAAGGAATACATAGATCCCAGGGGATAGCCTGGACCCACAGCTGCAATTTCCATTGATCTGGCTGCAGGACATGGTGCATGCTACTGAACAACAGGGATTAGTCATGGCCAAAAAGTCTCCAAAACCCTGTTAACAAATCCATTAATTAAAATGTTATGCAAAAAGTAAGACCTCAACTGATACTATGCTGCTCCCAGTGCCAGGCCTGCTGCCCATACTGCAGAGAGGAAAGATGCTGATCTGTTTCCAATTTGCTTTTTGGAGTTCATAATACGTTCTACATGGAGGAGCAATTTTCCTTTTAAGGTGGAACAGCATGAGGTTTGTTTTCTTTCAAACAGATTTCTTTAAGAGGTTATTTATAGATCCTCTTGTGAATGTGACTGTGCTTTGCATCCCACACACACTGCTGTGATGTGGGATGAAATGTTCTTGTGGAGCTGTTAATTAACACCAACTCAGGAGCTGCTCCAGTGCATGGCTCCAGGTAGTTCAATGTTCCTTGTCTACCCAAGTACCAATACCACTAACATCCCAGCCTTGGGGTATTTTATTTGCCACTCTTTATCCCTCAGGTCAACTAGCTGGGTTGTCTGAAGGTAACAGAAGTACTCATGGTAAGAGACTAAAAGAGCTGTCTTCTGCTCTGTGCTCCCTCTTGCCCATTTTCCCTCTACCTGAAGCAGTCCCAGCTTTTTTCCAGGTTATTCTCCACAATGACATTTTTTCTTGCCACAACTTACTGGTATTATCCACCTCCAGGCACCTCTCACTTCTCTTCTGCCCTATTTAATGTGGTTAGTGGGAAACAGGGATGGAGCTTTCTTTTGGACCTCCCAACTCTGCAGACATTTTAACATTTTGTTTCCCTTTCCACCAACCAAAAAGCCTTTATTCAACTGTCGCATTAATACCAGCTGGTGATTTCCATCTCACAAGGCCAATGAACCAACACTTCCCACCAGCAGCAAATGAACTTAGGTATAAGAAAAGCAAGAGAGCTAAAGAACAAAATGGCTTAGCAGCCAAATCCAGCCCAGAGATCTGTTTTGCATTTCCCATTTCTCTGCATGTTCTTAATTACACGTGTCGCAGAACTGGGGAGCTCCCATTTGGCATTAATATGTAGCGTATTGCTCGCTGAATTTGGAGCTTGTAATCTGCATTTCTGCTCCCTTCAGGAGCTGATACCAGGATGAGAGCACTAAGGTCAAAATGAAATTTATACAATACTTTAAGCATCTTATTTCCAGTGCAGAAGTTAAGCAAAATGCTCCTGCTAAAGCCTCACAGTATTTGGCTTAATACCACACAGAACCTTGCCTGACCAAAAAAAGCCACCAACAGCCTGAAAGGTCTGGGATATCCCAGCTCATCTTTTACTACATCTGTATTTAACTACAAATCTGCTCCAGAACTAAAGCTTGAAAGAAACAGGTGAAAGGCAGTTTGCTTGCTTTTCAATCCTTGCTTATATTCTGTATTTCATTAGAAGGACTTCAGGATGTGATAAGAAAGCCCATGTAAATCAATGATTCTTGTAAAATATTTAACTCTCCACAGCTAGAGGTAGCTGTAGTCAGGGAAAAGACTAAATTTCATAAGCATCTTTTCCATCAGAGTGTGCACCTCTTAGCCTGGGGATAGGAGTTGCATCAAAGTGATACATGGCTAATTCCTTCAGAAAAAAAAAAAAATCTTTTAGTTTTACCTTGATCTCTTCTAATCAAAGGGCAACCGAGCAAAGAGTGAACCAGCCGGATTTGTATGGGGCAGTTTTAGGCTTCATGGCTCATTTCTCCAAGGGCTACTCCAGCTACAGAAGCTGAAAGAAAGAAATCAGGCCAGGGGATGTCTTTCATTCCCCATCAGCTTGTTTCCAAACTCATGCAATTAGAAAAGGGCCCAACTCCATCAGTCTCTCCCCTCGGCTGTGGTCAATGCCCATCAGGGATCACCCTCTGGCCATGTTCATAACCTCCCTCTCCAGAAGAGCAAAGGGAGGAAAAAAATCCTCATCCTGGGCAGGGGGAGGCCTTCTGCTCTGGGGAGGGAATGGCAGGAGCACCTTTACCCATGGGTACTCAGCAACTGATACTGTAGGGGACATTTTCTTTTACTATATCTGTAACCATGTGCAGAACCTAAATTCTATTTTGAGTGCTTCTAATACCCAGAGTCTTGGGGGGGGTCATGCATGAAGACAGGCTCTCAATCAATCATCCTGATTTCAAGCATCCTCTCCAAGCTGCTGGTACATCTGGGCATTATTTCAAGATGCACTGGAGTTACTCAGGCACTGCACATGGGGCACAGCTATTTCCAAACAGCTCCATGTGCAGAGATCCAGAGGGATATTTTACTGTATAAAAATTACCCTGTATCATTAACTAGCTAGGAGGCTCTATTCACACTGTCAGGCAAAACACAGTAAGGACTGCCCTGGCCCAAAGTCTCCACAAGCCCATCTCCTAAATTCAGCCCTACATCACACAATGGGTTTTGTGCTTGGTAAGAAACCCCAGTAGCCCTGCCACAGGGCAAGTCTTACTGGGAAAGTTTAAACCAAAAGCCTTTCCCCTTCCTCCCTTCCACTAGCCCAAGCAGCTGCTTTCTGCATCCCTCTGCCACTGCTACTTTGGGAGAAAGGAGGCCCAGGAAACAAAACCAAATGAGGGATGGCCACACTTACAGACCTATAGAAGAGCAAGTTTGAAAAAAAATAATAAAAATTGTTGAACCTAGAAAACTCCATGAGACAAATCCCTGAATTCATGTCACACCAAAACAAACAGTTTCCACAACCCTGCCAAAGAAAAATTCCAACTATCTCAAATTTTCCTGGAAGTGTCTACAACACACTGTCCCAATGGAGTGGACACTGCCATACCTACACATCCTGGCTGCTACAAGTTAACAGCCACATCCCACCTCCTCTTTACAGGCTGCACCATGATCTCTGCTGTCCTCCTCCTCTGGACTGTGCCCTGCGTGGCAAACCACATCCTTGAGGGCTTTGCCAAGGGAGGGCTGCAGGAGGGTCCCCAGCTGGCGTGCAGCCTGCCAGGACCCCCCGGGCCACCCGGCCCCCCCGGTGCACCTGGGGCTCCAGGGACAGTGGGCAGGATGGGCTTCCCAGGCAAAGATGGCAAGGACGGCAAGGATGGGGATAAAGGCGAGCACGGAGATGAAGGTAAGAGAAAAGCACTTCTTAACACAACAAGGGTAAAACATAAAAGCAATAGTGCAACAGTCCAGTTAACAGCCACCTGTCACCCGAAATCTGAGCCCTGTGACAGGCAACATCTCAGGCAACTGCCAGATATCTCCACTCTCCCCTCTCCAACATCTCACACTTGTCAGTTCCTGCCAGGAGGGGAGAGGGGGCTCAGCCTCACATTATTTGCTGATAGCATCTTCATGCTGTATGTGATTTCTGCTGGCTTCATCTTGTTAGGAAGTGATAGTCGTCCTGTTCCAACGTATGCTCTCTAGATGAGAGAAAGTGGTGGTCTCTGACTCCTGCTCTCTAGCAAAACAAAGTCAGGGGAAAAAAATAAGTACTTGTCCTGGAGCCCTCTGGCTGGGTGACAGGCACTGCTCTGACCACACAATATAAATCAAACAGCCTTTCTTTACTTACTAGAACTCTCCTCCAGCTGCAGCCTTGTAGTCACCACGCAGCAGAATCAGCTGTGGTGAGGAAGCAGCGATTTCCCGTGTCTGCACTAGAGTGCACTCCTGATTCAGCATAACCACAGCGTGCCAGAGCTGCCTCTTCCTCTCTTCTCCCACCCCCCGAAACATGGAATCTGGAAAGCAGATTTCCACCCACAGCTGCTCTGAAATGTAGTCTTGCTACTGCAGGTCAAGAGACAGGGCATAAACCCCCATTAATTTGTCTTGTATCAGACTCTACCGCAATCAGCACTAATTAGCAGCTTCAGCATCACTGTGACAACCCAACTCATCAACTCATTTCCTGTATCAGGACAGGCCCTGCACCAGGTTCATGACTGGTTCATCTCCCAGCCAGGCTGGACTTTTTACTACACCTATAATTATTTTAACATTAAATTGTTGGGTTTTTTTTTTAAAAAAAAAAAAAAGTGGGAAAAAAAGATAAAAGAGAGAGGAGATGAAAAGTACCCCATCTGCCCTAAGCTAGGTTCCAAAAGCTTCACAAACCTGTTCCACTCTTGAAAAACCCAAACACCTAAAGCTTGTTCATGGCTACTTTTAGAATTAATTACTCTTTTTTCTCAAGTGAGCCAGATAATTGAACCAGCCTTTTGGTTTTTTAAAAGAGACAGACTGTCCTGCTCCCAAGTCCCATTGTTAACATGCTATTTACCTACACCTAATATTACTTGTCAGTCCTAACAGATGTCCAGCCCCAAGTGGTATTTCATCAGGATTCCCACCAGCAAATTTTTCCTCCCAAATGAAAATATAGCCCTGCAATGATACAACCCCTTACCATTCATTTGCCATATCATCTCTTTCACTGAAAAATTTACAATATTATTTTTCTTCTAGGTCCACAAGGCAGAACAGGAAACCCTGGCAAGCCAGGACCAAAGGGGAAAGCTGGTGCTATTGGCAAGGCAGGGCCACGAGGGCCCAAGGGTTTAAAAGGTAATCCTGGAAAAAATGGAGCACAAGGAAAGAAAGGGCCCAAAGGAAACAAGGGAGAGGCTGGAATGCCAGGACCCTGCACCTGCAATGCAAACAAAGCCAAATCTGCCTTCTCTGTGGCTGTCTCGAAGAGCTACCCAAGGGAAAGGCTGCCCATCAAATTTGACAGGATCCTGATGAACGAGGGAGGCCATTACAATGCTTCCAGTGGGAAATTCATATGCAGCATCCCAGGTATTTACTACTTCACTTACGATATCACTTTGGCCAACAAGCATTTGGCCATTGGCTTGGTCCACAACGGGCAGTACCGGATCAAGACTTTTGATGCCAACACTGGGAACCACGACGTTGCCTCTGGATCCACCATCCTTTCTCTGAAGCAGGAGGATGAGGTGTGGCTGCAGATCTTTTACTCAGAACAAAACGGGCTCTTTTATGATCCATACTGGACAGACAGCTTATTTACTGGCTTCCTGATATATCCTGATCAAGATTATCTCAATGAAATATAGGCTTAGAAGCCAGCCTCTGGGAAAAAAATAGGAAGTCCATGAGACCTCAGTTCAGCAAAGTGCAGCCTGTACATGGATATGAGTGGGATTATCCTACAATTCCACATTTTTGGCACTAAAAGCCTGTATTGACTATTTAGATATAGACTTGATGTCATCAACTAGTCCACAGGGTACCAGGACCAGCAGGACTCACCTTTAAGCAGCCTCATGAACATCTAAATCTCAAAGCCACCCATTTGTTCTCCATAAGATTCCAACATGCATGGACATGTAACTCAAGTACTATTGTAGGGTGCTTTGAGTATTATAGTACTACTAAAATGCATGGACACCAACAACCATTCCCTGGAAGCTTATCACAGAAGTGCCACTGATGCAGAAGGTAGTACCACTGCACTGCCTCCCCCTGCACCCCATAATGGTACTTGTTAGTACAGTTACATTTTACCAGCTACTTAGAAGTCAGGAAGTTGTCAGCTAAAGTTGTAAAAGTAAGAGCAGCTCTCAGCCCCATCAAAGCAGTACTAGTGAGCAAAAGCATCCAGTCTAAATAGGAAATGACACAAAAGAGAGACCTCGTTGCTAAGGTTCCAGGTAAGACACGAGCTGCTGCACTGAGCATCACTGGTGTTCCTCAGACTTCAGGCTTGATGTGCCAGTGCTGGAGCCCTGCACCTGTGACCAGAGCCTAACCTGGACAGTGCAAGCCTAATATCTGTGGGCCTCCCACCCATGGCACAGGGTGAACTTTGCAGGCAAGACTCAACTGTCAAAGACAGCATGAACCTTCACACCAGAAACAGCCTCTTTAATAACCCCCTTCCTCTATCCCCACCAGCCTTTGCTGGAACTTATGGTGCTGCCAAGATCCTCCTCAAGGGCTTAGTGCTACAGATAGAGCCTGTCTTACTGATGCTTTGCTTTCTCATGTCGTATATTAAATATTACAGATGCTCAAAAAAATCAATGGTATTGTTTTGGGAAAACAATCAAAAAACCCCACAAAAAACAACAACCACAGAAAAATCAAAAGCCAAAATTTTGCTCAGCTGAGATTTTTGCTTTTGCTAAACCAAGTTTGGCATTTTTTTTTCCTTCCTCCTCTGTATCACCAAATACAGGAAATCCTCCAAAATGTTTCACTATTACAAGAGCAAAGTTCTGCTATAAAGCCACTCAGTCTGGCTGCCTTGCCCCAGAGTGTCCAACACTCTATAACAGGTTTATGTCTCAGTAGCCAGACTAATGGAGTCTCTTCCTCACTAAGAGATGTATCTCCCTGGTTTTCTAGTCATATCCTCATCTCCTTTATCACTTGATGAAAACTCATGAACTTCCAGTTGCTCTAATCCTCATATTTGAGCATTGAAGAAATATTCCATAAGAACAAAGACATTTTTTAACCTTACTCTTACAAGTAAAAATATTTGCATGATTTTTGTGAACTACAGTAACTGTGTTATATCCTACCACAATATTTTCAAATACATTTCATAAAATAAAGCTGAACAAAAATGCTGCTGGAACACTCTTGATATTTATAAAAGGGGTGTCCCAGAGGGTATTTCAAAACTGTGTTACAGATTCCACAGACATTGTTGGGTTTGGCTAGCGATGGATTTTGTAGGGGCTGGTGTAACAAAATTCTTTCCTCTCTCCTGGCCCAGCAAGCCAAGGAATGCACAGAGTTTTCTGCTCCCTCTGCAAGAAAATGCACAAGGTGGAAGAATAAGATCTGACCATTCCCCTGAAGCTGCTCACACAGATGGCAGGTCCCTTCCCTAATAGTGAGTGCTCAGCTAGTGTATTTCTCTTTCCAAAACTCACTTATTTTGGGTGTCATGGGGTACATTTTTCAGGCAGTTTCCCAGCAACAGCAGCTCCTTCTCCCTCAACACCCAGCCTGGCAGCCCAGGAGCCAGTGGGGGAAATAGCTCAGCCAAGAAGCAGTTCAGTTGAACAGTGTCTGCCCCAACACAGGTCCCCAGCACCCGAACATGTTAGAGGAGGGTGCCTGAGGGCAGTGGTGGGACATAGGGGAGGATGTTGCCACTCAGCACCACCACCCAGCTGTGCTGCATCCGAATGGGAAATTACATAGTACAGCTTTAATTAACCCAGTAGCACTCACATCCCACTGCTACCCAGAGAGATCTTGCTTCCCTCCTCAGTCTTTCCCTCTTAATCCAATGCATTACCAATCCCCAAAAGTGGGTATTTTTGAAGTTTTTTTTATTATTATTTCCTGTTTGTTTGGGTTATATTTGTAGTCAGATTAGTTATCCACCGATTTTATGAGCTATACCCACTTGGCACAAGGCAGGTATCAGAGCTGGAAAGTCATCACAGGGAATATGCCTAAGAAGAGGAGGGTGGAGGGGAAGCAGCAGTGAGTAATTAGATCAGCTCTGGCACTGTCTTCCTTGTTATCTCCAAAGAAGGCCCCAGCAGGGAGTGTTTCCTCCCAGCACCAGCCCTCTCAGGAGGACACAAGCTGGTTTCTCCAGATGAAAACCAAAGGAAGTTATTAACTGTCTGAAAAACCACACTTTTTGTTCTAGTGAAAAGGAAAATATGCAAATGAGTCTAAAGTCCGGAATATAAAAATGCAAATTATAAAGAGAACCACTGAGTGCTCAGTTCAATAGCACTTGCTCTCAGTTTGGGGCCTCTAGGTTCTTCCCACAGGAGCAAACATGACCACTGGTCCCAGCTTGCTCCTGTCCAGAGAGCTCAAATCCCAGCCCCAGGCACCTGCTGCCATCCAGGACTCTGAGCAACAGAAAACCCAGGCTAATAAAATACAGCAGGCAAGAGGGAGAGAAAAATCTTCTCTAGACTGTTTAACCTCCCATCGGGCTGAAGTAATTTAATGATACCATGTATTGTATTTCTGTAAAAGAGGTACAAGCGTTTGCAGTGATACATGTGTGTTCCTCTGAAAAGGACTGATTTCCTCTTATGATGCCTTAAGAGCAACTTGCAAGCTAAACAAAATGTCTCTGCTCTGCCCAATCCTGTATTAAGAATCATCCCTAGCAGCTGTGGGCACACCTCCTCCTGCCTCCCCCAGGAGAGGAGGCAGGGAAGGGCAGCTGGCAAGGTACAAGTGTGTCTGGGTCACTACAAAGCCAACCACTAAAATACTAAAGGGAGGGGGGAACCCCCCCAAAAAAAACCTCAAAATTAGTTCAGACTTTGGAGAATTTTAAAACTAACACATTCTGGTTTGTTCTTGCATCTTCAGACTGCATTTCTGTTTGTGCTGCCTTTGTCCTCCAGCCAAACAGCTATTTACTGTGTTTTTAAAATGAAACTGAGATTTACATAAAGCCTTTTCATACCAAAACCAGAAAGTTTCTGGAAAACCACCAAATAAAGAGCCCTGGTTTTCACAGCTAAGCTGTCTCAAGGGAGCACCACTCCCACACAGGCTGCCCGCCCCAGCACAGATGCCTGCACCTCAGGCATGGTGAGAGAAGAGCTGGGAATGGTGGTAGCTGGGCAAGCACATGGGCAGAGGCCATCAGGAAGGAAAGAGAAATGTCCTGGCTGAGCAGAATGCCACCCACCCTCCTTGCACAAGACCTGTTATACTGCAGCACTATCCTTCACTGCAAGTGTCAGAGCTGCCCTTTGCACCACACTCTGGCTCACAAGCCCCTCTGACCTATCCAGTGTGCCAGGGCAGGGAATCAAGGAAAGCCAGGAGAACCCACCTTCAGTGATCAGTTAGCAACAGAGAAAAGGCTCAGCATGGACCTGGCTGTGAACACATGCTCCTGCCCAGGTCCCCTCCAAGGCAGAGGAGTGTTTTTATGCCACAGGAATTCATCTCTGCTCTCTCTCCCATGTCCATCCCCCCTTGACATGCAGCAGTGCACTTCCAGTTCAGGCAAAGCCCAAATCCCAGGACAGCTCCTCCTGCCTAGTGCAGGTTCTGACTCAGCCTCCCAAAACCCTTTCTCCCATTTCAGGGCTAGTCTACATAAAAGGATCTGGAAATTTTGGGCTTTTTTTTTCTTCTTTTAAACCATACGTTTCAATCCTAAAAACAAACAAAGAAAAAAACCCATGAAGATCTTCATTGTGAAAAGTCAGCATTAACCATAACCATGGACTCACTGTACATCGAGCCTGGAAACACTGCAGAGTCCTGGGGGCCACAGGGCTGCTGGCAGCTCTGGGCACTCTCCCCACTGCCCTTCCATGGCCTGGCTCCCAACCCCTGCCCACTGCCAAGGTAATTTATGCACTTGAAACAAGTCCAACATTAGAAACTGCAGAGTTACATCACGACAGCACAAGCCCAAGAGGCACAGCTCCCCATGCCCCACTCCAGCCCTGCCATGGCCCTGCCATTCCTCCCCGTGTTTTTCAGGATCGGCATGGAGGGGAGACCAGGTTCCCTGGGTGCTTGACAGGCAGGTCAGGAAATGAAAGACCTTTACAAGGAAGGGCATGTTCACAGGGCTTCTAATTTCCACAGAAACCACTGGCTGAGAGGAGGAATAAGGATGAGCACTCATCCCAGGAAGGAGCAAGGACAAGGGGGTGCTTGAAGGGGAAACACAGGGGGGCTGACTCATGCACACTTCCCCTTCTCAGGCATGAAGCTGAGATATTTCAGGCTGCTGGGCAACAACAGCTCTTGGTGCCCCACAGCAAGGCACAAGCATCCTGACTCAACCCATTCAGCATTTCCAGAAAACAAGAATTTACAACCACTTAAAAACCTTTGAATAAAACAGACTCTCCAAGGTACACAAAAGTGCAACACTATTTTCCTTAAACCCCATAATACTATCAATAACAGTATTTTTTCTTCTTTCCTTGCACTGTCACAGGCTTAGTCTGGCACGGGTACACATCCAACAGCAGCTCACCTGGGTTAAAGTGTTTCATAACAGCCAGGGTTCCTATTACAGCTCCTGAGAACAGTTCGAACCCTATAATACTTTCTTCAAAATAATAACAATTTACAACTTGCTTTACTAACAACAGATAAAAACAGGTTGCAGCTCTCTGAACACATGAACCCCACATGGAAAGGGGCAGCCCTGCTCTCACCCTACCCTTACCTCTGCTATCTGTGAGGGCACAGAGCTCCTATACCTCTAATCAGCTTCCTAACAGTTCTGTGTTACATCTGATCCAGCCAAGTTAGTGAAGTGTAGACTCAGCTCCATACAGCTTATGGGATCTTGCCCTCAGCATATTTTGCTGGATCAGCAAAATCATTGCCCAGTTCCACCAGTGTTGGCTCTTGTAGGAAATAGGACAAGGCAGAGTTAGTCACAACTCCCCAGACACATCATCCCAGGTTAATACTACTGAAAGAAGGGACCTTGCTTACCTCTTGCTGCTCAGGGCTGTACCTCCTTGCTGTTTGCTTTGTGCTGGCTTCCAGTCTCTCTCTGAACTAATATCACTCTCCAAAATTGCAGAAAACTACTGTAGCAAAGAAAAAAATTTCAGTAAGTTAGATCAGCTAACAAAAACACATGATAAATTACAGAGGGACTACATAGGAAGAGCAGCAGAAAGTACAGAGAGACACAGAGAACCAGAGTTCACAAAGCTCTACCTCTTCACAAGCTGGGAAAAACAAAAGCACCCAAATTGGCTTAAACTAATGCTCAAGCTGCTGCTGAGCCAATGTAGCTCTGGAGTTCTGGTGAAATAGGAGGCACCTGGGCAGTAAGAAGCTGAGTTGCTCAACTAGATAAGGAGGGGTTCTGGGGTATGCTGGGCCCTGGGCAGGTATGAGTGGTCCCTGTTTGCTCTAATCTGCTAATTAGGTATGAGAGAACTGCCTCTGTACCTTCAGTAGCAGGTGAGGTTCAAGGGCAGAAGAATGAACAAGTGGCTTTTTGGTGTCTTCCTGACACACGCAGCCTCCCTAGCAGGAGCAAAGGCATGACCACATGCTGGTGCTGCCTGTGTCCTACCTGAGACTTGACTAAAAAGCCCATTTTTTTCTACCCAGTCTTGACCAAGAGCAGCTCAGCTTCTTGCTGACATGAGTACAGACTCTCTCTGTACTTTGTGCTGTCCCCTTACCACAGTATTTCCACTGCTTTGCTTCCCCAGCTGAGCCCCTGCCTCTCCTGAGCCCTTCGTGCTGCAGGTAAGATATGGGTTGCCTAAGCCACTTTTTGGTCACTTTGTGGTTGGCATCCTCAGTTATTTTCAGACACCTTTGCTTTCTAAAAGCAACTTAATTGCCCCAGAACTCAGAATGGTAGTACTAGTGGTAAAGATGTTAACTTGCTTAATTAAACTGATTTTATAATGGGAAAAAACCCTTCAATATTAACAACTTTGTTGACTTGACTTACAAACTCGTATCAGTAAATTTTACTGACTTTGCACCTTGCTTTACCCAGCCGTGATTTACTAACATTGAAAGGGTAATGAAACACTTCTCAAAGCTAATAGAAACTCTGCAAACCTACTTTGGGAATCTCAATGGGATTTTACTTTTATCTGTTTTTTAAAACAGTCGAAGATTAAATCAAAACAGTTTTGTTGTGGCCAAAGCTTATATTTTAAGGCAAACTTGGTCTGTTACTTCAGAACTTGATGAGGATTTCAATAACCCTTTCAGATGGGAAACAATACACTGTAGCTGTCAGTTATTACAATATCAATGAGTTGATGTCTGTGTATTGTTCATTTGACTATCAGATGGAATAGTACTGGATTCCCTGTTTATGTATGTGGCCTTTCCTTCTTCAAAATAAAGCAATTCCAAGGTTCAAGGCTATGTCTGAGCTCTTACCAAGTCCAGAATTACTGCTCTCTCTAATTTGTTGCTGTGAATATTTTATTATATCAAAGACATTGTTGCTTGGATTTTATTTTTTTTTTAAATCAACAGGGCAGTTAATTTGAGCCCTGCTAACAGCCATGCTACAGAAAGGAGAACCTCATTCATTATTTGTTTCTATTTTTAATATCAGTGCAGCTACTGAAGGAAGCTTTTGATACATCATACTTAATTTATTTTCAAATTGAACAAGTGAAACATATGGACCATATTCTGGTAAAATAAAATTTTTTGGCTGCAAACAGTTTCATGTTACACTTGGAATCTCTATTTAAAAAAAAAACAAAACAAAAAAACAATTCATATATTAAAAATACAAGAGTTTAAAATCAATAAATGTTATGGACATGAGTTTGTGAAAATTCATGCCATGTTTCTATTATTGAAACCTTATTTCAAAGAACTGATATTCTTTCTTTTAAATAATACTATTGGTTTGATTTCCACTGGGGGGGGGAGGGGGGGAGAGAATTGTATAGATATTATACATGTATAAAAACTGTTATAGAAAATGAACCACACAGTACCTGTAAAGAAATGCTCTGGCTGTTATTCAAGAAAACTGTTAAGCACCTGTTTAGTTTTAAGCAAAAAGACAAGATATTTTTTTTTCTCTGCCTTAATTTAAGGCACATCAGTACTTGAAGGGATACCAGGATGCACTTAAAAGAAAACAGGGAAAATTATTTTTGATGGACACTTGGTGGCAGCTGTTATCTGTAGGCCTAACAGCTCTTGCCACTTTGCTGCTTCTCTTTTATAGCAGGGGACAAACCAGCAAACACAGACTATAAACAACTGGGGTATATTTTCTCCAGCAGGTTTGGTCAACAACTTCCTTTGATCACAAGAATATTTTGCCAGAAACACTAAAATCAAAACAAATATTTACTTTGACTGAAGCAGGCAGATTTTTGTTGTTTCTTTCCTTTAGTAAAGCAGCTGAGGAAGTAATGTTTTGGGAGGTTCTTTTGCAAATTTGAGTGTAGAATCAATGGCAATTATTTAAGAAAAAAAGGTCTAAACGTGGAATTTAGTTGTTTAAATGGGAAAGCTGTTGCTAGGTCTGGTAAACTTTCTCATGAAAATTCTTCATCCTTAATAGATCAACAATGAGATTTGGGTGTAGAACAGGTTGTGTGGTGATATTTTGGCTCCTGAAATTGCTGGAGTGCTAAGAAAGACTTGTTGAAAGGTTTCAGTTTAATCTGCTGAAATATCCACTCAACTATAAACATGGTCCTCAGGGGCCTGGGAATAAAGTTATGTGGTGCCTGAGAGTTTCTGAGGCTCTTTGGGTATAAAACTAGGAGAGGATGATAGTCCTGGGGCTTGCAGGGCAAAGCAGTGACTGACACCCTGTCTTGCAGTTTTAGCCAGGCTGAAGTCAGATGGGAAATTATCCATCTCCAAGTTTGGTCCTGCTTTAGCTGGTGCTGTGCACTGCTGTGTGACTGGGACAGAACCTGTTCCAGAGACACGAGATGTGGGTTACGAGAAGGGCGTCCTCTGGTAAATCCCAGCTCAGCGTTTGCACAGGACACAGTTGCTTTCTGCCACTGTGAGAGGGAAACCTTGACATATGGCCTGCAAGAGAGCTGTGCTCCTGCCAAGCCTCACGTTCAGACATAAGCAAGCCCTTCTATCTGCAGGTTTCTGGCAGCTTAACATAAGGCATCTTGCACTGGGAGCCGTGAAGCAAGGAAAAGTCAATCTCTTCTGTTAATACTGAGGATATTTGTTGAGTATTCAGAGCCTTCACTACTGGGAGAAGTTTTATATTTCATTTTCTTGGGCAAATGACTTTAAGACAACTAAAGGCAGCAGACCCCAGCCAGCCCCGGGTGCTGCCCCAGGACCCCCGTGCCGGGAGCGCACAGGTGCTGCAGGGGGGGAAGTGCCCCTGCCTGGGGTGCCCAGCTGCTCATTAGCGCTTATTAACCTCAGAGCCGGAGGGGCGGGGAAGCGGGGTGCGCTGCTCCCCTGCGGGGCTCGGCCGGGGCTCCCCCGCGGAGGTTCCGCGCCCCGGGCAGCGCTTCCGCCGGCGCCGGGCGGGGGCTGCGG
>NW_009953964.1:4071501-4108674 GCF_000747805.2 Chaetura pelagica
GAGGGCCGGCGGAAACAGCCGCGGGGCTTGGGGCGACTTGTCCGGTTTGTTCTCCTTCCCAGCAGAGCGGCCCCCGTCTCTCTTCCAGACCTTTGTCTGGATGGGAAGAAAAAGGATGGAGGAGCAGTGGTGGAAAGGGGAGCTGGCAGCAGACATCCACCAGAGCCTGAGGATGAAGGTTGGGTCCCACTTTGTTCCTTACCCTCCTCTCTCCATCTCCCCCGCGCTCTTCCCTCCCCTGCAGAAACGCCGGGCACCGGCCTGGGGCTGTTCCAGTGCCCGGGCTGAGGCTTGGGCTTGGAAAACTGGGCTCCGAGAGACAGATCTGAAAGGTGCAGATTGGCACTGAACTCCTCCCTGTGCTGCGCTTTTTTCATCGAGACTTGCTCAAAACCAAACCTGTAGAGACTGCTGCCTAAAAATATCTGCCTGCAACTTGTCGGTAGCTTTCACTTAGCTGGGCTGTGGGTGACTCGCCGCGTTAAGTGCTAACAGAGGGTGCTGATGCTGACCTGCAGCAAGTTAACGTAGCATAGGACCTGGATAAACACCTTTGCTTCTTTCCTGACAGATAAATGCTAAAAAATTCGAGTAAAAGGTATGATCCTGTTTCCTGGCAGACTGCAAAGGGGCAGAAAGATGTACAGGCATGGTGTGTGATGGCTTTTCTAGAAGTTAGAGTATCATTTACAGATGGGTTAGAAAACTAGTAAAATGTCCTGCAGTAACCAAAATAGACTGGTCGCTGTTTGAGCTGATGTCCTGGAGCAGGGAGAACTACGGCTGTTCGTTTACTTTTCCCATTTCCTTAGTAGACTCCCAACTTTGGAGAAGCTCTAGGTGCGGTTAGGTGGGTAACAGAGCCCTCTGCAAATATTGACTCTCTGCACTTGGCACAGCTTTTAAGTTGCTAGAGTTATGGCCAGCAAAGTTAACACCCAGAACATTCTGTTCCCTTTGTTTTCTTTACAGGCATCTAGCAATAAATTATGTCAGGTGATTTAATTGTTATCAGGTCCACTGAGTGGGCTGGGCTGTTCTCATGTCCTCCAGCTGAGGCAGGTCTTCCTGGCTCTACAGCGGGGGAGGAGTAAGGAAGAGAATCCAATTGACAGGGAGATAAAAGGTGGGGAGAAACTTAGACTTTATTTTAAGTGTATCCGGTACCTTTTCTATTCGACTATTTAATTGTTCAGCCTGCTTTTTGGATGTTGTCTGGCGACTCTAGATTGCTGAAATGTCTTCTTTGTATATAGATACTTAGGCCAGTTGAAATGATCAGACTTATTTAAAGAACCTGCAAAGAGGGAGAAGGGTCTCTGGGCTGCTCTCCTTTTTCTGCTCTGATGAAGCTCTGTGACCCTTTCTGCTCGAACAATTCTTACATTAGTTCTGCTCACTTTGTAAGGATGCTTTTCCTTTTTGAAGGAAGTACTGTATGAGAATCCAGTGCATTGGGGAAATATAATCACAGCCCTGGGGCTTTTTTTTGGGTTCACTTTCTGTAGTGGTTTGTGGTTTTTTTTCGCCCCAAATAATTATACAGAAACAACTTTGAAGTGCATTGCTGAAGTTTGCTTTTTTCTGTCAGAAGTGTCAGAATTTTCTGTAGAATGTTGTGGAACTCAAAAGAATCCCTCAGGAATTGAATCCCTCAGGATTGGGAAGTATTTTTAAAGTACTCAAGTCATGTTTGTGAGCATGGACCAGTTTTAGAGATACCTGTGGTACAGTGTAGAACAAACTAGGCTTCTGTAGTGGCATCCCCACTAGAGTGTTAGTGCATTATTAGTGTGTTAGCATATTAGTGCTGGAATACAGAAAATTGAGGCAGTGCTGCCCTCAAGCCTAAATGCCTTGTTTGGTTTAAGATACTTGCTGGAGGGTTCTAGTGGAACAGTGTGTGTCTCTGATCTTGGGTGAAAATAAACAGGTTTTAGTGTATGAATCTGACAGGAAGGTTACTTAAAGATGCTTGTCAAGGAGGTTGAGATGCATGTTGCAGGCTATTCTCCTTTTATTGAAGAACACGCTTAAAGTCTGTTGTTGTTTTTTTAATGTCCTTTTTAAATAACATAACTTCTGAAAACAACTGAAGGATCATTAAAAGCACTTTTTCATCAAAATAAGTTAAACGTGAATATGGGAGATGTATGCCTACTATTAAACAGCCCAGGTTTTATGTTAACAACAGCAAAAAAATGCTGTGCCATCCTTCCCATCCCTCCAGTTGCATTTGGGAGTTGTTAATCTCACTGGAAGTTGGTGTCTTTTGTGAGAGATGTTTTGTGCTGTATCTGATGGGTATGTTCTGCATGAGAGCAGATACTGAATGTGTGTGGTATACCTGACTTCTAATTCACAGAGGGCTGAAAGATGCTGTGAGGCTTTGTGACTTCCCAAAGGCTCTAGTGCAATGTGGAGGAAATTAATAGCCCCTGAATTGTCTGGCCAGTAAAATATCTGTGCTGTGGTTATTGCGATGTAGTGTTCAGAATTGTGTTAGTGACTGAGTGTGCTGACCTAGTGGAGCAAAACACTCAAATTCAAAAAGTGCTAAATGAGAGGTTAAAGTATTCCCCTGGATTAAGCCAGAACATGAAACCTGTTGCAGCACTGAGCCAGGAAGGGAAATAAAAACTATTGTGTATGTTTGTACTAGGAGAGCCAAGGAAGGTGCTGTGTGTATGTCCTGATATTTTCTGGTGCTTCAACTGCTTCTACCATGGCCCTAAGTCAGTGATAATAGAAGGGTGCTGCCTGTGCCAGGCACCTGGTTTTTATGTCAAAATCCGACACCTCTCACTGGAACTACTGCAACATCTGTGCAAAACTCTTCTGATTGCCCCGGTAGCCCTGAATACCTCACAAGCGCGAAAAGTTGAGTAACAAGTGAGTGTTGAGTTGGTTTGTTTGTTAAAGAAATAAGTGATATTTGGTTGCTATTCCTCCCCCACTTCGGTGCTTATGTTGAGCTGTTTCCTTCCAGGATATGTCCATTTCCTGCAATTAATGAGAATTTCTAGATCTATTTGCATTTCCCTTTTTATTTATCTCTTGCCAAGCTTCTCAGAGCAGGGTCAAATTTTACAGGACTTGTTTAATTTAAAGGGTTAATATTTGTAACTTGATCTTTTAAAAGGCAGTCCAGATTACTGTCTGCAGTTACTTTCAGCCAGGTGAGGAGAGCTGATGCTTCTTCTGCTGAAAGCAAACAGTCCTTTGCTGTTAAGTAGTAAAAATGTCTGAGTGATTTCCTCGAGGTGAAAGCTCCTCCACACCTGTCTTCCACCTCCTCTTGAAGTTTAAAGAGCTTAGTGAGGAAATGCTATTTACTGCTATGATGTTTCATCTGTTCTGACATGTAACATTTCCCTCAGCTTTGTCCATGGTGTCAGCTTGGACTGCAGTCCCTGGAGTCAAATATAATCCATACACGGTTTGTTGTGAAGGGCCCTTTTCTAGGGCCCTAGTCTTTGAGCACTGCTACTTAAGTGCATTTCTTGCAGTTCTAAATAATTCTGTTAGAAGTAGTGCAGGATCCTGACACTAATTTTGTTCAATAAAAACTTGAGTATAAGACAACCTTTTCATCTTCTTGGATGCAGCATGTGTCCCTGTATTTTCTGTAGTTTTGGCAAAGGATATGGTTTACTTGACCTGTTGATATCATGTACTGTCCTATCTTTTTGGGCTCTTTTCTTTTTTAGAAGGCTGGTCTTCCCTTCAGTGCTTAATTGAATGGTAAATTTGATATATTCAGGACTGCCTGGCATAGTCTCAACTTGAGATTGGTGCAGACTAGACACACTGAAGAGTGGGAAGGTGTTAGGGCATTGCATAGGTGGGGCTTCTGTTTTTTGTTTTTAAAACAATCTAGATGAGAACTGCAGGGCTCCCAGATCATGTGAGCATGCAAAGAGTTTTGGGCTCTTGTAATTTACTAGAGAGGATAAGGCATTAACCTTTCATTCTGATTCATCTTTCCAGTTTCAATCAGCTGTAAAACAAAGTAGGTCAAACAGGCATTGAGGTGTAATAATATCGGATTTTATCCAAGACTGAAGGCCCAGCAACAAAAGCATAATCTCTTCACTTAAAATTACACAAAACCTCTAGCTTTTGAAAATCAGTAACAATAGTATTACTGGTTGCTGGCTGTAATTTGCTTATGTTATAGATGGCAGCATGTGCATGGAGCTGAAAGGAACAGGTGTCCTAATAAAGTACATGATTATTCACGATTTCCCTTCTTTTTTTCTTAAAGTTCGAATTTCAATTTTCACACTCCTTTCTCTGATACTTCTCAGATTAGCTGCTGAACTGCTGAATACTTTGAAGTGTGTAAGAAGGACTTAATTAAATGCTTGATAAAATACCACAGTGGAACATGTGAAGTAATGGATTTTTAAGCACAGTATTGGTTCAATTTTCCCGCAAATTTAGACTGCCTGGGATTGTTGTGAGGAAGCTGAAGGGTGGAGGGGATTCGAGCACTAAAAGCTTTTACATAAAGTTGAAATACTGTCTTCGTCTGCCACAAGGGGTTTTTGTGTGACATCTCCGTAGGATGCTGGAAGTTTAATTTGTCTACACTAAGCTCAGATCTGAAGTGATGGAGTCTGCATTTATATGTAGATATTTTGAAAGACAAAAAGGTGGGTGGGAGGGGAGATGCATGAAGAGCACAGAATGTAGTCTGAGATGGCCTCTTATCTAGGTAAAAAGGGAAAAAAACACTGAAGGTGGTACAGTTCTTTGAAAGAGTAAGTCAAACAACCTAGTGTAAGCCAAAGTCATTGAGAAGGTTGGAGACCTGGCTGGAATTCTTGTCCTTTGTGGGAGATACATGTGAATTTGCTGCTCTTTTTGAGTGTGCAGGAACAGTGGTAACACAATAATCTGAATTTGTTTTTTCATTTGCATATCAGTGGATGTATCACAAATCAGTAAGGGCTGCTGCTGGCAGTGCTGATCTAGGCAGTGTAACAAGTTTGTTTAAGCAGTTGTTCTGTCCAACTGATTGGTCATTGTTGAATGAGGGGAGAAAATAAAGGATAAATTGCCCTTCCTTATCAGAAAGTATTTGGATCTTAAATTTTCACTGGAGTTAATGAGGGGAACTGCCTGACATCCTTTCTTGAGACATGATTGTGTGAGGTTTGTCTCTGTTCTAACATACTGAATCTAGATGCTGTGCAAGGCTGGAACTTCTCCAAGGGCCTGATTAAGACTTGTCTAACAGAACTGAAGGGTGCTTAAATAATGGGAAACTATAATTTTCAGGACTCGGAGAGATATGGTCACAGCAGGGCTGAAAAGAGTAGGACTAGATCATGCAGTGAATCCTAGACTGTTCCTTACTGCTGTATCTTCTAACAGTTATAATCATTGGTCTCTCAGTGTTGTAAGACCGTGTGGTTTGTGCTAGCACAGACAAAACCAGTGGGGCTGTTTCAGAGACTTGCACCATTTGTTTCTGCTCTGCAAGGAAACACTGCTGGTTCTACCCTAAGAGCACTGTCTTGGCAGTTATCTTTGCCCTTCCCTTTGAGTCTGTGTGGCCAATTTGAAGATCAGCAAAAGCCAAATGCATCAGCTGTATTCTACTATCAGACTGTTCACAAACACACTTAACCTTTCTGACCTATTAATTAAACTGTAATCTGCTGCCTAAGCATAGGAACACTTACCAGCAAGTTTCAGAAGAGTGATTTTGTTACTGGAAGGCATAACACTGCAGTCTGTCTGTGCAGAAGGATTGTTACTGTAGGGGAGAGAACAGCATGACATTAGTAGCAGAATTAAATTGGTAGCATACTCCCCAGCCTACTGCAGAGAGGCACACAGAGCGCTCTGAATTTTCAAGTTCCTATTAAAAAATAGTATAGTCTAATTTTTTCTTTGTATATCGTATTCTTGCCTGCATAAATAATGTGTCATAGAGGAGTTGGCTTTTAGTGGTTTCTCATGAGCAGTGCAATAATTTTATCTGAAAGATCAGTTTGGCACCTTTCTTCCACAGCTGAAAGACTGATAACACAAAACAGGAAGGAGTTAGTCTCTTTCAAAGAACTGTGAAAAGCCTCCTATAGATAAGCTTTCCCTTTATTTTTCATCTACAGGCATTTCTTTTTCCTGTTCTAATGGCAACAACTTTACAGTATTTGTTATTCTTCCAACAGGAATTCTTAAAGATTTGGTGCAGGTCATGTACATACGATTTTTCTAGAACATGCAACATACAGAGAGCTACATGATTGCCAAAGTTACTGTGGTTTCTACTTTTCACTTTTTTTGTCAATTGGTGTGACTTGTATCAACATCACACAAGTGGTATCTTGGTTTTATATACTTTTGCCCTGGATTAAGAACCATGGAGATCTTGTTGTAACTCTGGTTCTGTACCTTTAATGGGTATTTTTGTTCATTATTTGGAAGCTTATTTCAGATTTCAGGTTATGATCAGTGGTTAAGATCTGTGAGCTGTGGTAGCTGGGGCAATATTCTTGATTCTGTTTAACCAGAAACAAAAGTAGAGAATAAGAAAAAGAATAATAATTAAAAGTAGGAAGTTCATAATAGTAAATGGAGCAGGCTTTACTGTTAGTCAGTAGCTCTGGTTTAGGCTCCTCATTTTGCTTCAGAAATGAGAAGGTAATGTACTTTGCTCTCCACAGAGGGTGCAGCTCCCTGGAGATGCCTGTGTGCACTGGCTTGGTGTCTTGCAGCTGACATGGCTGGCGCCAAGGTGGGTAGCAAGAAACAGAGGAGCTGTTGCAGGGAGTCAGGAGATACTGTATGTTTGACCTCTGGGACAGAACAGATGACTGAAGTTGAAGAGCTCTGACATGGTAGAAAACCAGATTCAGTTAACATCTCCCTTCATTTCAGAACCTGAGGCATAGTTACATCAGTGCTTCATTTTCATTGTCACAAAGCTTTGTGAGTTGTTCTAAAGTACCTTGATGAATGCCACTTTTGTTCTGAGAACTCATTGTTATTAGTGTGACTTATTACCATGTCACTTCACTTGCTAACTTTTCTGCTGCTGACTTTTTTCTCCTGACTGCTTGTCAGTTCATTACTGCCTTTGTATCAGTGGGAAAGCAGTTTTATTGAGGAGAAATTGGACAGAAAAAAACCCATGTGCATGGAATTTCATGCCATGTTGAACACCAAACTATCTGATGTGCTATTGTGATGAAGATAAATGCTGAGCAGACTGGCCTGTGCCAGCTGCTGCTTCAAGGGAGCTGAAGGAAGTGATCCTTTAACATTTTATTCCTCTCCAATCGCTGTTTGGCTGATTTACTTCAAATGGCCAGTGAAAGCCAAACGTTCATGTGGTTGCTTAAAAGCTTTAGTTTGGGTCTTGTTTGCCTAGCGTCTCCTTTAGGGATGGCACCTGAAGTGCCTTTGCTCAGCCCAGTTACAAAACCTTCCGAACCACGGCTGAAATCTCTTCTCCTGAGCCCTGGTGCTCAGCGGCGCCAGGTGAAGCGGCCAAGTCACTGGTGCTGAGCTGTGTCTGCAGGGAATTAATGGCTGGTGTCTGGAGCCTGCCTGTCTTTCAGATTGCCGAGGAAGATTTGTCGTTTTTAACACCACTTAAAATGTTTACACTGATTCTCTTGGTTTGTCAGGTCTTGACGCTGGTAGGGGGTGGAGGCTTAAAAATTGTCTCCACCCTTAAGACCATGTCTCAGTCCAAGCGTCACTTGTCAGGTTTTGAGATGAAGTGGTGATCTCTTTAAATGCCGTGCTCTGCCTTTCTGGAGGCTCCTTTGTGGAGAGTCACTGATCAGTATGTTGAGCAAAGCTTGTTAAGTAATTTCCGAGACACCTGTGAGCCTGATGGGCTGCTGCCTTTAGCATCTCAATGCGGCGATTGCTCTGTAGCCCAAAGCAAAGCTCTTGGAAGTAGGTACGGAAGAACAGGTCGAAGATAAGCAGAAGCAGCATATGAAAGGACAATTCCAGCAGACAGCAGGACTCCCAGTTTTTCGCTGTTGCTTTACTGGAGATGGGGGGAGGGGGGCAATAATTGTGGAAATTATTTATTCTTGCTCCCAAAATATTCATGGGGTTTTTTTTTCCCCTATGGAGTTGTATTTGCTGATCCTGCATCACTATCCCCAAAGCAACAAAGGCATTTCTTTTTCATTCAAAGGAATATTTTTTTCTTGATGAGCTCATGCTAAAGAACCCTGTGGGGGTGGGAAGGGTAGCACATCCGCAGCCGTGCTGGTGGCTCTAAGCCTTGCATTGTTAACTGTCTACTACTCGCTTTCCTTTGACAGGAAGCTCATCGCGTGAGCCTGATCTGTCAGTGTAAAAGCAGTCATACTGAGCTGCTTATTAGCTCCCTCATGCTATGTGGTGCAGGGCAAGCTCTTGCCTGTACACAGATAACTACCCTGGATCAATGAATACCTAGGGACTTGAGCTTGTAAGACACCACAGCACGTGGTTCTGTGCCTCCTGACATTAATCCTGAAGTTTAACCTTGTCTCTGCTGCCAAGTCTTGTTGCACAGAAGCTCAGTGTGGGTTTTCTGGTCAACAAAATAAGAATGCCTTTCATTCATGCCCTTTGCTAGAAACCAATTTAAAAAAAATGTGTATATATAAGCAGATGTCTTACAGGGCAGTAAATGTCTGTGTTAAACCAGTATCAGAACAATTCAATTGGCATAATTTCAGTGTTTTGAATTTTCTAGCACAGTGGGCTGAGTAGGGGTGGTTCTGGCTTCTGAGAATCTTGAAGTGTGGATGCAAATCTCTGGATCTCTTTCCTTCTGAGTCTCTGATCCTCACCCACTGAACTGTAACATTTAGACATGTCAGTTGTTTTGGTTGTTTTTTTTTTTTACTAAATGTATAACTGGTTATTTCTTGCATTTGTTGTTATGGTCTAAAAAAAAAATTTAGTCTATAATTATGTATGGTGACCGCAGAGTGTATCTTCTAATTTTGCTCAGAGATTTAGGTGTTGAAACAGGAAGGACATTTCAAAATATAAAATTTGAAGCTCCTACCAGTCACCAAAAAAAAAGTATTCTGCAGACAAAATTGCCACCTGATCCTATGGTAGCTTGGGCTTTGTAAACACGTAATTTTTTTTAAATGCTGCTGTTTTAACTGATCTAAGCACTGAGTTTTAAACCATTTCAGCTCAAACATTTGTGTTATGAGTATGCTATGAATTCCTACTCTGAACCTGTGTATGTCAGTTGTACTGACAGAAATCTCTGTACATAAATAAATCAAATTTATGGGAGTTTTCTGAGTACAAAACAATGGGGGGGAACATGTTCCATTGTCTCCCTGCTTTATAAATTGTTACTGGTGGGTGATTTCTTTATAATCCTCCAGTGAAGGCTGTCCCAGGTTTCAAAGGGCTGTTTGCCTGTCCACAGCGTGTGTCTGTTCAGTCTGGAATGTGTTTATTCATTGACTTTCTTTAGGAAGGCCTGGGAAGCAATCATCCGGAACAGTGCTCGCCTTGCTGTCTTTGTGAGCTACTGCTCGCTGCTCGTTCGGGAGCCTCCCTGCTTTCCAGTTATGTGCACCCCTCTGAGCCTGATTGTGGAGCTATTTTTTCCTGATAAGTTGAACCTCCTCGTGGAATGTCTTCTTCCAGGGGATGAAAGGAGCATGGGCAGCCACGGTACTGGCTGTGCAGGGTGGTGCCTCTCCTCTAAATGGGGTAGATAGTGCAGATACTTCCTCTTAACACCCTTTTATAAAAAAAAAAATAATCCTGATTGATTTAGTAGAATTAACTGCTATGTATTGCTGAGTATTCCACTATGCAACACATCTATCCTGGAGCACTGTACTACTGCTGTTTTATTTTCAAATGTATGTAAAACAAAAATGATGTATTACCTTGGCAAATGACTTGGAGGTACACCTTGCTGAAATAGTATCTTTCTAATTTCTGCCTGTTGAAATATAGTCAGCCCACTTTAATTCCAGTCTGGCCACGGTAACTGCATTAGTATATGACCATGTCTAAAGTGAGAAGGTATCAATTTTTAATTGTCATTAGCTGGTTGTAGATATTCCCAAGGATCTTAAGTCCTTCCCTTAACCTACTCCTCACTTAGTAACTACAAACTTGTGTGTAAAAACCCTTGCAGGTAAAGATCTAGCATAGACCAAAAACTTACATAATTCATATACTGCATGTGAAATACAGTCTGTCAGGGTTTTTGGGCTTTTATAATGCTGGCATGGTTTACTACAGAAAATACTAGAATTTGCTAATAATTTTCCTTTTTTTTTTTTTCTTGTTAATGTCTACTTTTTCTCTTGCTGCAGCCATGCATCATGTGATTATTTTTTAAAAAAATGTTAAATAGTTGTTGTTTATTCTAAAGACCTACCCATTTTTTTTGGCAAAGGATGTAGGAACTTGGGCAACTGAGGAAGGGGTAATAGAGAAATGTATCTTGCCATTCTTGCCTATGAAACTCTGTTAAAACCTTATTTAACAGTCCAGTTTGGGTGAACAAAATGAAAGTCCTTCAGGAAAAATTTTCATGGCCAGGAAGTATATACTGTAGAAAGTAACAGCAAGTTGTTCCTGAGTTAAACTGTAATTTACTGTGTTGGACTATGTTTAATGCTTGTGAGGAAAGTGTGTGTATGACTGAAGAATTATAAGTCAACTGACTGTCAAAACATGCAGTAATCCAGCCCTGATTTCTGTGTCCCTCGCCGTGCTGGAGCTGCATGGCACTTCCCATAGCAGCTGGTGGGTGCTGAGTGGGGATTCCAGACACTGGCGCGGTGTTTGTTGTAGTACCTCTTTATTCTCTCTTCCCCTTTCCTGCAGGAGCTGAAGTTGCCCGTGTACCAGGCTCATTCCCCACAGATTGGGATGCGCCGGTACTTCATTGACCTCCTGAGTGTGCTCAGCACCCGCTGCAACCTCTGCCCCACGGCCCGGCACCTCGCCAGCTACTTGTTGGATCTCTTCATGGATCGCTATGATATCACTGTCAAGCAACTGCACGTGGTTTCATTTGCCTGTCTTCTCCTAGCAAGTAAGCTGGCTGCTGTCTATTTAGGCTTTTTTTTTGTTGTTGTTGTCTGAGCAGATGGTGGTTTTCCTTAGAGATCATATGCTGTTTTCCCAGCTGAAGAAGTGTTTTCTTCATTGACCAGAGAGATTTTTCTGAGGGGTCAGGAAAGCTTCAGGCTGGTGCAATAGAGGGGGGAAAGACTAGGACTGTTGTGTAAATGGTTATGAAACTGTACCCTTAATTTCAGACACGTTAGAGTGAATGAAATACCAGGTTCAAGTAGCCTGGAGACTGATGCTGCTCAGAGGGGTACTCCTTCAGCTTTCAGACCATCTCTTTTTCTCTCTTTGGATAACCTGATAACTACAAGATATCTTGCAGCATTGCTAGTTTTTGGTGTGGGTTTTTTTTTAAGGTTGTTTTCCTTGTTTGTGTTTTGTGTTGTGTTTTTTTTTTTATTATTATTTTCCCAAGTGCATGGATGAATGTTACCTTCAGGAAAAGGTAATAGGATTTTCTTGAGATAAATCTGACACTTTGAATTGTACTCCTTCTTCATTTTTCTCCAGCATAAAATTGATGCTTCAACAGCTCTTCTAATAACTTTTCATTTGGACTTAGAGGAAGAATTCATAGCTATGTTTTGTTTCCAGTGCTACTCCAGATAGGATGAAAACAGAACTGTCAAAAATTTCATGAATTGGTATGAGTTAAATGAGTTGGTGTTCTGGTAAGATACTGCTTGGGCAGAGGTTCACTATATGAGATTGGGCGAGCTGGACTTCTGACTTCTGTAGCTTTTAGGATTTAAAAAGAAGCAAAAAAACCCTTCAGGACTTTCTTTACGTAAATGACTGAAGTAAAATGCAATTTTAAAGCCACCTCTATGCAACTGTGAAGCAAAAGGAAGTGTACAAACTGCCCTATGATAACACTAGAGGGAAATGTTTTGCAACTGCTGCCTGTTTAAAAAAAAAGGCAATTTACTATAAAGAGCAAGCCTAAGTTTAGTGAGCATGTGAGAAGCTTTCTAAATCTAAGATTGGAGCAATGCAGGAGCATGTATACATCCTGATATGGACTTAAATAATCCCTTGCAGGAAGGGGAAAAAGTCTATTACCATAAAGGCAGCTTTCCTACCAACATGTAGAAACAAAACATTGAACATGGAACCAAAGCAGCTTTGTACAAAATTAATTCCTAATGAAATCATATAGATAAGGTTCAAAATGCTAGGGCTCAGTTTGGAGACTTTTAGGATCATAATAAGCTGTTGTTTGCTGTCTGGACGATCTGAATCTGCAGTCAGGATATTCTTTTTCTGGTATGTGTAGCTCAAAGTGATGCAAGTCAGGTCAGGAAAATCCACTTCACAGTAGGTGGGAATTAATGCATTTAGTTTGTTACTTTCAAAATAATATGAAATAACTTTTGCTATCTTTTTTTGGTAATGTTTTTTTGTAAAATATTTTGAGTAAGTCAAAAGTACCAACCTGAAGTCACCTTTAAAGTTCTCACTGTAGCACAGAAGAGGAAAGCTAGTCCTTTGCCTCTTACTGCAAATGCAGCAATTAGAACTTCCCACAAACCATTACTATAGGAAGTTGCATGGTTTTTCAGCAGAGGATTGCAGCAGAAGTGTTCTTTGGGCTGTGCTGCAAGACACTTGCACTTCTAAAAATTATATACCTCAGAGAACTAAAAACTAATTTTTTTTACAACAATTGTGGTGTTTATATCACATCAAGATGAATGGAGACTGTCTTTCAATTACTGTTATTAACACATTTTGAGAAACTCTTTGAGTTCTCTTTCTGACTGCTTCCTTAAAAAAAGAGCAGGAGATTAAGGGTAGTGTGCAGACCTCAAGCAAGATGAGGTGTAGTTAGAGGCAAGATTACTTATTCCCACTGATTACTTGGAAGTAGGGAGGTTTCTGGGGTGAATGGGGCAAAATAGGGAAACTTCTAAGCAGCCAGCTTTTAAAATGGAAGCAATAAACTTCCAAGGTAAATGCAAGCTGAAGACAATTTTTAAAATCAGAAGTTGCTGTAATCTTGTGTTAAATTTTGAAGTTTGTTGCTTCTATCTCGATTCTGAGGGATCTCAAAAACTTGTCTCTCTTTTTTTCCTTTACCTACAAACTTTGCCATGACCTTTTTGATAGCATAGAGCAGCAGTGCTCTCATGATGGAGAAATCAGCATTTCGCTGGCTGTCCCTTAGTTAGCTGCAGCTCATTTCTCTTGCTGTATTCTAGAAATGCATGTTGAGTGGCTCATCAGTCTCCCTGGGTGATGATAGTGCTTCCCACTTAGGTAAGAACTGTGAAAGAGTTAAGGGAGTGAGAAGATAATGCTGTTCCAAACAAACTGCACTCACAGCCAAGTAATGTTCACATCAGATTTTCTGCAGTTTAGGAATGTGGGAGTGTGTCCCTAGACTTATCCAGTTGTTCACCAGCTGGAAGATGGATGTTTCTTAGCAATCTATGCACGATGTGATAACTGGAGAAGGCCTCTGGAAATACACCAAATAGGTGAGCACCTCAGAACAGCTGTAAAAGCTTTGAAGTTTACTGATGTCATCAAGGGTAATTTTCTCTGAGACAGTTCAGAAAAAGAATGCTAAAAGTTGTTCACAGTAACCTAGAGGTGAACTGAAAGCTATTGATGGAGGGGAGGAAAAGTTGCTGGAAAAACTGACGTCACAGTTACTTTAGGAATGTCTGTAGAATAGACTGTCTCTCTCACTTTTATTAAGAGAAGCTTTGTGATCTAAATCAGAATAATAAACTAAACATGTTTTTGTAATACAGAAAAACCTGGTCCATGTGGATGTTTTGGCTAGGTACACAATTAGAAGACACAGGACCTCCTTCTGAGGTCCAGCTGTGGTAAGACAAGTGGTCATATGTTCCTGCTGTTACAAGATCATTGGTGAAGTCCAGTGGTTTTAATTGCTCAAGACAATCCAGCTGTTCCTTGCTTAGAGCAGACTAGTGATTGCTCATGTTCACTGCTGTTGGGTATGGGAGATGCTGGCTTTTGGTGGGAAGTAATGCTGGGCAGCTGGGACTGATGGTCTTCAGGCAAGCCAGCTGGATCTAGATACCAGGTACCAGTACACCTGCACGGAAGCCAGGATTGCTGTCTCTGCACCAAGCTATGGATGGATGCTTACTTTGCAAACAGAAGTGACTGAAAGTGTCACTACTTTCCTTTTCCCCCAGAGCATCCCAGTGCTTTGAGTAAGCTCAGATTTTCCCCAGACAAAAATCAGATGGCTGATACTTCCAGTAAGTGGATTGATCTAGTTTAACTAACACTTTGCTGAAAGGAACTGAATATTTTTCAGTTCACTCAACCTGCAGCTGAGAAGGCAGCCCCTTGCAGAGGAGCACTGTTGAGCAGCAGTAGGTTGTAATGTTCTGAACTGCATCTTTATTGGGTAATTTATTACAGAAAATTATTGTGATATTTTAAAGTGCTCTAGCCCTAAGTGCTCTTTTAGAAAAAGGGATTGTGTAAAGATATCCCATCTGCTGTACTGCTGCTTGGCTCAAATTGCCTGCTGAAAGCTGTGCAGACCAGCTGCCCAAAAGTAGATGAGATGCACTGACACAATCCACTCAAATGGTCCAGCTGGAGGAGCAGTAACCTCTGGGGGGAGAACAAGCACCTGGACAGTCAGTCTTAAACCACTGCAACTGTTTCTTCTGTGAGTTTTGTAACTGTGGTACAGGGGGCTGTACTGTTACAGTGTACCTGTGTAGGTAAAGCAGTGCAGCTTTTGCTTGTTGCTGTAAAATCCAAGCTAGGTCTTGTTCTTCCCTGAAGAGTTAAATCCTCTTCAGTAGCAGGTACCTGATAAAAGCAAGGTCTCTCAGCCATTCAGTGGCATTGAATGTTCCAGCAATTCTAGTTCTTATGGCCCCTCTTCCTCAAGAGGGTTCTGCTGCTATGGAGACATGACAACAGTTTTTATATTTGAGTATTGTTTTAAGGAAAGCTGGCTTACTGTTCAGAACATCCAGTGCTGCATTGCTGCATTGAGTACTTGGATACTTCTTGTGGTTTTCATGGCTTAATTTTGCCCAGCTCTTTAATCTGCCATTATGATTATTATCATTTCCCTATTGCCGTAACATGTACAGAATATTTTCTTAGGTAATTTACATTTACTACAGTCAAGGCAGTGTTCAATTTTAAAATAGGTGAGATGTGCTTGGTAAACTGGAAGCAAATTGTTTGGGTCTAGGTGGAACTGGGAAAGGAAATGTGTTTGACTTGTTTGTATGCTTTGCATGTTTCTTTGGAAAGTAGCACATATTAAAGTTTTACAATTTAGTTGAAGTGTAAGTTACTAATTTATTTCTCTCCCCCTTCCTACTCCCCCCTCCTCACTCCCTGGCCTTCTCAATGCAATTTGTGAGTCTTCTAATTACCTAGTACATTTATACTCAATGTCTCAAATCTGGTGCAGTGGCCAGTTATCTAACATTAAACCTAGACACTAGAGTGATGAAAAGCAGAAGGGGGGAAATATTAAATAACAATCTGAATTACTAAATTTAGTTGTTTTCAATTAATTTTCACTTTAAGAGAAAACTTATTTTTATCAACTTTGCCTTATGTTGGTATGATACCTCCCCAACACCACTGTGCTGGTACTCTGCTTTCAAGACTACAGTCTGACTTTTTAAACTTCCAAGGTTGAGTGGGAGGAGAAGGAACTAGAACTTACAGAAGCCAGTGTGACAGATCTCATCCTTACTTCCCTGGACACGCAGTGGTTTCTCCTACTTCTCCTGGCATAGTCCTTAAATTGCTGTATCTGGCTCTGACATCACCTTGTATGAAGAAAAGATTAAGGTTAACTTTTCTCTGAAATGTAATTTTGCTTAAAAATTCTAAATTCAGGTGACAAGGAAATTCATCAAGGTGTGTACAGACTCCTGAATTTTAAGGGCTTTTTCACTAACAGTGTGCCCACAATCCTTTCCTGTCTTATTTTGTGTGATGGATGGATTTTCTTTTTCCTTTTTATTGTTATCCTCTTTTATGGTGGAGTGGCTGCAATATTACACTTTGAATGCATTTCATATCCATGATACCTGAACACGCTCTAAGATGGAAAATCCATTTATAAATGTGTTAAAAAGACACTTAAGCTGTTAATAGTACAGAAAACTGTCAGGCTTTTAATTCACTGGAGATGCTTTGGATCATGGAATTGCTATGCTAAATGGACAGGAAGATCTTTTAAAATAATTTTCTAGTGCAATACTGGTTTTAATTGTTTTAGATTTGTTGAGAATGCTCTGAAACTGTATGACATGCTAATATCTTGTCAGTGGTTTGTGTTGGTAAAGGAGGACTCTTGTAGAGGCAATGGAAGGATGTCTGAAGCAACATGAAATATATCAGAGGAAGAGTAACTATGGAGTACTTTTAAGTAGCTATGGGTTTGGATTTTGCAGCAGGGATGTTTTTTTAAGCTGTACTGGAAACATGTTGTTACTTGTGTTGCTCTTGAACAAGGAGTGGCTGGTAGGTCATTTTTGGTTTGGGAAACCAGAAGTGGGAATTTAAGATTTAATTGCTTTCTTAAGCAACTTTCTGGTGAAAACAGAGTCATTCTAAAGAATACAGCTGTTTCAGTAGGCTGGTAAATACAATTTAGAAAAAGCTGCAGCTTTTCTCAGCTATCTTGACTCTGAAAATGTGTGCTCCTTCCGAACCTATAGAAATGATTTCTGTTAATCACTTGGTTACAGTGCACTTCTCCTAGCCTTCCAGTGACCTTAGCTAATGAGGCTGTCCAAGACAGGAAGGAACAAATGCAGAATTCTGAGGCAGAAAGGGCAAAGGTGATGTTGCCTGAGGGTTTTTTATGTCTTCCTTTTTGTAGCATGTGTATTTAGCTTCCATACCCAAAGAAGCATTTTTTTCCTCAATATTAGATCTTTCCTAGCCATATTTCATCCCATACTGCTTGCTTTCTTCACAGTCGACTGAATGTCCTTCAGCAAACTGCTTCCAGTTGTCAGAAAAGCTATCTGTAATCCTAATGAGTTTATAGTCTTGGTTTTGGGAACAAACAAAACCATAACAAGGATATAGAAATATATTGGCCAGTCTGTTGGCTGCCCCTTTATGCCATGGTGCTTTTCCTTCCTTCTTTATAAAGCACCTTTTATCATTAGATTTCCTGGTTTTGGGGGTGCTATTTCAGACTTTTAGACACTCATTCATAAAGGTAAATCTTATGAGAACCATCTCTTCTGGCAGGTAAATTTGAAGAAAAGGAAGATAAAGTTCCAAAGTTGGAGCACTTAAATAACCTGGCATGCATGTGTAATGTGAATGCGGAATTGAACAAGAAAGATTTGCTTAGAATGGAAATGCTGCTTTTGGAAAACTTCAACTGGAACCTCTGTTTACCAACACCAGCACACTACATTGACTACTACCTCTATGTGTCCATTGGCGAGAATGACCTTCACAATGGCTGGCCCATCACCTCACTGACCAAAATCAAAGCTTTTCTGGAGAAATACGCATACTATTTCCTTGATTGCTCAGTGCAAGGTAAAGAGGCTCAGATTTGTGGTAATGATCTCCCATTTGGCAAAGGGCAGACATCTGAAAGAGAGAAGGGCTGTACAACTTTTCACAAAATGGACTGTACAAAATCATCTGTGCAGAACAGTTTCTCTATGCAGGTACTTCAGATGCCAAATGGTGTGGTGTCCTTGTCCTGTGCAGAAGTCTCATCTCTTTTCAGAAATCTCCAGCTGAGATCAATTTTTTTAGCAGCTTAGAACACTAATTGGAGAGACTTTGAAATGGGGTTGAATTTTTGATCTGCCACAGAGTATGAACTATTGTCTGCTGCAGATGTGTTCTTATGTAGTTCAATGTATTAATCTTTTTTAATGGTATTTTTTAGAAGGTCCTATGCTGCCAGACATGGCATATTTAGAATGATGGGAGTTTAAATAATTTGGTTTTCAGTATCACTTCCAATATCTGCTGACATGAGGGGCAGTAAACTGCAGCATCCTCACAAGCTGGTTTCAACACTAATATAAATGTGTGTGATTGTCAGTACCTAACTGTGATTCAGTTAAGACCAGTCCCCAAATTTCAGCAGAGTCTATTCTGTGGATTTTTCAGAAATGAAAGAAACTATAGTGAAACCTTGATAGTAGTTACAAACAAGTGGTACACAGACCTTCATCCATGTTTGAGAGACTTTCTGGTCATGAGTTAATAGTCTGAGAAGCATGGAACAAAGTTGGGGATTTAATTTTGTCCTGTTTTTCTATGTATACACATAATAGGCTCACTGCAGAATTAGTAACAATTTTTTAAATTATTTTTTTCTTTTGTAGATCACACTTTCCTTCATTTTCGCCCATCTCTGACTGCTGCAGCCTGTGTCTGTGCCTCACGGATCTGCATGCAGGTTTCTCCTGCCTGGACAGCACAGCTTGAATTGCTAACATGTTATTCCTGGGAACATCTTGCCCAATGCATTGAAATGATGCTCATGTAAGACCAGAAAAAAGAAAGTAACCTGTTTGTGCTCTTAGGAAGATGTTAATACACTTAAACATATATATATATATTTTATTTTATATATATAATTTTCCTGGGAACATCTTGCCCAATGCATTGAAATGATGCTCATGTAAGACCAGAAAAAAGAAAGTAACCTGTTTGTGCTCTTAGGAAGATGTTAATACTCTTAAACATATATATATATATATTATTTTATATATATATAATTATATATTTTATATTTTTATATATTTATATTTATATATTTATACATATGTTTAAGATAGGAAGCTACTACATTGGTGAAGTGCATTTTCAATTTGGGGGGAAAACAGTTTGTGAATAGTGTTAAAATACAGTATTAAAGCAATGTGCAGTGGAGTGCACAAGTTAATGTTCATTATGCTTGCTTGTACTGGTTGTCTGTGTGATTGAGTGGAAGCTTTTATAGATGCTTGGTAAGAGCTTTTTTCCCCTTTGTTTTCTCATTGTACTTAGAATATCCTTGCTGCAGAGACACTAGTGTATCTCAATGTTAAGAGACTACAGCAGGGAGACATTTTAGAACTGTTATTTGTTTTTTTCCAGTAAAGGGGGCATGATTGTCATGCATCAATACTGCTCTGGTATGTAAGCACATACAGTCTTCACAGAAAATGAGAAGTTTAATAGAATTATTTAGGTTGGGAGTGATGGTGGACCTTGGAGGTAACTTCTGAATTGCTGCTTGAAACAGGGCCAACTGAACCTAAATCAGACTGCTTGAGGTGTTGTCCAGTAAAGTTTTGAGTGCTTCCAAGGACAGAGACTTCCTAAACTCTGGGAAACTTGTACCAGTGCTTCATCATTTTCATGATGATTAAAAGTAAAATTAGTTTCTTCCTAATATCTAACAGGAATTCCCCTGTTGTAGCTATGCACTTTAATACTCTGCACAATACTTATTTAAAAATGTCTTTGTGCTGGGAATGTAAAGTTCCAAGATAACCAGTCCATCTGTAAAAACACACTTGTGATGCCAAAAAACCCATAAACCTGTTGTTAGTTTGTGAATATGACAGCAGGTTGATTATAACTGAATTGTGAAAGAACCTGAGGATTATTATATTCAGCTAGGGCTGAAAAGCTGAGAATGTAGCCTGACTGGTGAAATCTTTGGGATATATGCTCTGTGAACTTCTCAGTTTGATAAATCTTACTCATTTGTTTCAGGTATTATGAGAATGACATCAAAGAAGCCAGTAACATAAAAAAGCATGTAACAATTCAACACCAAGAACAGGAAGTAGTGGTGAATCTGAGCCATCAAGCCACGACTCAAGTTCTCTTCCAGCAATCTAGTTATCACCCTTTAGCCCAGCATTCAGCTACACATTCCCAGTTCCAGCCTCCAGTGCAAGATCTGTGCTCTGCTTATCGTGACTCTCTACAGGCCCCCAGGCCCAGCAGCCTGCTTGCTGGGAGTGCTGGCAGCTCACTGCTCTCCCACACAGCTCTCCAGACCAGCCTCCGGCCACCAGCTCAGCATCTGCCCATCCAAATGCCCATTGCTGTGCAGGTGGCCTTAGGAGCAGAGCCCAGACACTGCATTTCCATGGCTTATGGCAGTAGTTACTTCAGTGGTCATCACTCATATGCAGCTGGGTGCTTCGATGGGTAAATATTGACAGAGAAAAAGGTGATACGAATAGAAGTCGAAGAGGAGACCTTGTGTCTGATATGTGTATCTGAATGAAAACTGTGAAGGAACTGAATCCTTATGACTTGCTCATTCGAAGAATGTTGATATGGGTGCCTCTCTGCCAAGGATTGTACCTTTAGCTCTCAGAGAGAAATAATAATATACCTCAGTTGATGTCACTTTAAGAGGCATCTGCATATAAGCCCTGTGCAGATTACTTCCTTCTCATCAGTTAGTGACTTGTCAGATTTGGCTGAGAGCTTGTGTTGAAGAGTTATCTCAGGCTGGAATATTTGTTGAATTTTTTGCCAAGTAAGAACGTACGTAGAGGAAAACACAGAGTGCTTTCCTTCTCTCCCAGTAACATGTCACTTGAGCAGTGGCAGCTTATACTACTGGAAGCTTTTACTAAAATATACTGAAGTTGGTATCAGTTAAATGTGAACTTCATTTATGCAGAAATCTATGGGTAGAACACTTTCTGTTTTCTTTGAGCAGGAGTGATAGTTCAGGAGTAAGACTTCAGAATAAACAGAAAAAGAAGCAGGCCAGAAGACTAAGACTATCAAATAATTTTTTACTTAAAATTATCTTGTGATTTAAATGTGGTGCTGCTGAACAGAACTCTGTCTTAAAGTATTTTAGAAACAAATACAAAACATTGAGTCATCTCTTAGGTCTTTAACGTTCTGCTGCTTTTGAGACTGGGGATTATTGTTAGTAAAATTGTTCATGAGCTTTATCAGGGATGTAATGTTACTTGAAAAAATCCTCTTGGAAAAACTCCTGAAAGGTTCACTGCCTTCTGTTACTTCATGTTTTGGGTTCAATGACTTGTGGCAGTAGTTCAAGCTCAGGGCAGAGGAACTGGTGTTAATGGGTGCAAAGATAGAGAACTGGTTAATGTTACTGTGACATTAGAGTTTAATTGCAGTGCTAGACAATGCTGACTTAGCTTTTTTTAATACCATCTAGGCATTCTCTCAAAGTGTAGCTGGTAAATTGAAGATCATTGCTTTAAAATAAGACACACCAACTGTCATATATCCAAAGGTTTATTTTTCAACAGAAACCAGAGATAACAGTTTAAAAAAACTGTACAGGCTTTTGTTATGTTAATGTAGATATTTACAAGAAATGAGCTGCAAATGCAGAACTTTAGTTTTGACATATGCAACCACTATCCTAAGTATCTTTGAAGGCAGTGAGTGCTCTTGGTTTGTCTTTTCTCTAAGGATCTCAGGACAGCAACACAAGTAAAGTGCAATATGCTTTTACTGACTTGAGGCAGTTTTTTCAAGTCATGTGTAACAGTGCTGGTTTAAATTATATTTTTTAGAGAAGTGTTTTAAAGGGTGTTTTAGGGTGGAGGGAAAAATAAGCCTGCATGCTAACGTGTGTTTGTGTAACTGTCTTCTGAGACTGCAACTTTTGGTATCAAATTAATAATTCCTTCCATTATGCAAGTTAGAGCAGTCCTATTTTTTAAAAAAAATGCAAACTGTAAATGAAGAGGCAGTACTTCTCAGAAATTAGTCTAGAATTTTAGATAACTTAGTTAATCTGTTATTCTGTATGCTTTGTATTTATATTAAACTTTATTTTTAGAAGACTTCAGTATATTTTTTTATGTCCTTCCACAGATGTAAGAACAACATATATATATATATGGCAGTACTGTTGTGTGGATTTTCTTTTGTTTTTTATCACCCTTATAATTTGCATCATATGCAGTGTATGCTTTGGACCAACATTGTGCTTAGTTGTGAAAAATATTTGTTAAGTTCCCAATAAATAAGCACACAGCTTAAGTACTCATTTTGTTTAATGGTTTCTCCTTAGCTTTCAGGAGCTAACAAAGAATATTTGCCTATACCTTAAAAATACTCTATCTGAGCACTCAATGTTTTACAGAAAAGTTGTAAGACAAATGTGATGGAATAGCCTTGCCAAATTGTGAAGGACTAGACAGATCAGGAATTTGGTCAGTGCACAAGAATTAAGCTCCTATTCCAATAAAGTACTGGTGTATATAAGCAAGTACAAAGTAGGATGAGGAGATGGCCAAAGAAACATAAAATATGCAGAGACAAGGTAGGGACATAAAATAGTATCAGAACAGATTGTTCCAGCTCAGTGTCTTGCAGGTGTCATCTTACCTGAGGAGGTCAAAAAGCTCAATAGAACAATACAGTTGTGTGTTCAGGCTTTCTTCTGGTGACTGCATCTTCTAATCAGGAATTTCCATTGAGTTCTAGGTTCTCTTTGTGCTGTTGTATCATGGATGGAGTTGGGGCAGGTTAAGTCCTACAGCAGACTCTGAAAGGGAAAAGATTGATGAGAATTTGAGTTGACTTAATAGTGCTTTGATTGACAGTTCTTTCTAGAATGCTTTATATGTTGGTGGCAATTCTACACAATTGTTTTCCAGGGAAACACTTTTTTGTGTGACTTCTTGTCAATTGTGAAAACATCTGGAAGAGCTCATGTAGAAGAGAACCACCAAACTAAAGACACTTTTCTGAAGACTTTGGCACAATTCCTTTTGGAGGGGGCTGCAGAGGTGCCCACAAAGCTGAGTTAATTTTCATCAAATGGATGCAAAACTTCCCACTCTGTACTTGCGCTTTTTGATGCAGCATAGTTATAGATTAGAATGAACTCTTACTTCCCTGACAGACTTTGAAGTAAGAAAGGCTGCTGCAAAAGTGAATGCATACAAAATGGGGTATGGCAGTAGTTACCTTCTTACGTGGGAGGATGTTGCAGATGTAACCAAAAAAATAAGAATGTTGACATTAAAATAAAAAAAAAAAAATACTAGTAAGTCCTGATGAGCTGTAGCAGAAATACCAAGTGGAAAAGAGTCTGCTACTGTTGATCAGGTATCAAAGGTTAAAATGAACTTATTTTAACAAATGTTTACAACTGTGGCTTAACGCTTTTTAAAAAAGGAAAGGGAAACTACTACCATCTCCCTGTTTGTAAGAAAATCACAATTTGGTCTTTGAAAAGTTCTCAAAAACAGTTTAATAATTGTTGTGTTAGCAAGCTTTACACTCTGCAGTGAACAACAAAGTTGATGTGATGCTCTTTGATCAGTATAATGAACTCATGAGTAAAGTATACAGGTGTTGCTTAAGTTTTAGTTTAGTCGTATTTTTTATTGAGGTGTCTAGATACTAGCAAAGGTGAGCCAAATACTGATGAGTTCTTAGGGATAATTCTGCATGAGTTTCTAATTATTTTTTTCTCCATGGGGTGTTTATTTTTGCTCTTTGTACTGCCATTTCAAGACAAGCCTGAAGAATGTCCTCCAGCTGAAAAGACAGAAATACTTTTTTTCCAGTAAGAAAGCACCCCTTTACATGCTTTCTGGAGAGCCTAGATAAAAATAATCACCCTTCCTTTTAAAGAGTTGTCTGTATAATGGGTCACATGCAGATCACATGCAGAATGTATGATCAAAATGTACTAGTTGCACGACACTAAATGTAGTTGCTTCTATAACTGGAATTAGTGGTGGCTGCTTCAATTTTGTTTTCAAAGCAGGGAATCACCAGGTATCGGCACCAACACCTTCAGAGCAGGTTTTTGTGGGTGTGAATAGTTCAGACAGAACACCACCATCACTTAATTCTAGTATGAGCTTTAGTTTCGTGTAACCCTTGCCCAGTGTTTACTTGTGCCTAAACTCTACAGGTCATTCTCTATAGTTATATTTATTTTCTGTTGTGTTCAAGAAAACAGGTTTTCACACGTAAATAACTGGATTGCACTGACAAAATAAGATGCTCCAAGTTTTCCTGCAGGAGTCTGTAAAATCTTTAAATGTCTTCTGAGAATTTGGGTTGCGTGGAGATACTAATAACAAAAAAACCATGATAGTAGTATGAAAGCATATCTATCACTGATTGATAAACTGAATTTCTCTTGTTTTCAAGATCCTAAATTTGTCATCCAACCAGCAACAGGGCAAAAGACTTTGAACAGGTCTTGGATTTGATGTATGTGTTGGGCAGAGTATTGGCTTATTCTCTAGACAGAAGCTGAATAGAGTGCCTACTAAGTGGGTGGTAGACAACATATGAACACGCCAGGTACATTTTGTGTTCTGAAATACTGCAGCAGCAGCATTAAGTGCTTTGTTGCATTTTCTGAGTTTTGCATTCTGATTTTCTGAGTATTTGCCATATCTTTGGGAATTGGGGTATGCATTAATGTTGAGGATAACATTTCTCTGAAAAACAATTCTTCATGTTTGTAATACAAGAGGAAGGGAGTGAAAATAATTCTGTATTAAAGGAAAGAGGAAGAGAAAGAAAATCAGCATTATATTTTATTTGTATTTGTTTTTCAGTGCACTGGAAGAGACTGGCTTTAGTGCCTCAAGCAATCCTTTTGCTCGTTCTTTTGTAGACTACACCAGAAGAAGTAGAAATCTGGAATAAAAGCAAAGCAAAGATTTGGTTGAACAGTGTAATTAGAACTTCAGTGTCACAAATGAAAAGATCTGTGGACTGACTCACAGAACCTGTCCTTGACTGAACCAAAATTTATCCTTTGGTAGAAGCAGCATTTAGGAAATAAACTGAATGTCCCTGTCAACTTGGAAATACACAGAGCAAATATTCTTACACAAAAGCACATCTTCTTTACGGGTAGCTTCAATGTATCCCATATAAAACATGGCTTCACCAACTCCAAGTTATCAGTGTTCTAGACAAGTGAGATAATTGTTCTCCAAAATAAATAAATTATAGCCACTATAATTCTCAGAGAGGGAGTGTCCTTGTTTTGATTCACAGTGTAACTTTCAGTTAGTCTCTGTTGAAGATGCACTCAGACATAAGTCAGTTCAGGGAAGTTTTTGAAACTCAAAACCCATGATGTTTGGCAATCCTATCTGCTTTACCAATTTTATTGGAAGTATTGTAGTTTCAGTAATCTTGCAAAGCTTGATAACACACGATATTACTTGAAATCCAACTTCTTTTGTTGTGGTTTTTTTTCCTGTGGTAAGACTAAGGAAATAGGGTTTTTACAGAAATGCTGTGAGGACTGACAGCTAGATAGTTTTCTAAGAATGAAAAATAAGTTAATAACTTTAAAGAACCATGTAAGTAGTAGGTAAAAAGTTTATTTTCTATTCTTGAGGCATAAGCACAGTGAACACAAAGACAGGTAACTGGGGAATATTTCAGACTGAACATTCCAGTCTTCCAGCTATAAAACTGTGGTTAAACTGAGGATGCAAGATCTACATGTCAAATTTTTCAGAAATACATGATTAAAAGTTCCTTCATTTATTTTTTTGCATCAAAGTGTAGACTATTACCCAGAGTGATGGCTGAAAGTTATTTAATAGTTTTCCTTTACTTTAAAAGACATTTTTCTAATCTCAAAATTTTAAGCCTGCTACTCTAGACGTTTTGGTTTTTTTTTTTATAAACAAATCTGGGTATTTGAGAACTCACCTCTACTAGCTTTCCTCCAGCAATCTCTGCAGTATGACGATAGTTGGGGAAATCAGCTACAATTTTCCCATCTTCCATTTTAACAGTTGCCTGTTACAGAGTACAGGTTAATGAGTAACAGAGGAAGGTTTCATGCTCCCTGGGGTTACTGGCATTTATATTATTGTTTTGACAGTAAAGTAAAAGGCATGATTGAGATAATTTTGAAATGGCATTCTCAGGTTCTAATAACCTGCCTGCAAGCAGCACAGAAGTTGCTGTGGCCAAGCAATGTGAATCTTTACCCTAGATCCTGCATTTCCTACCTCTCAACTACACTAGAAATCATCTCTCAAGTATAGGTGAACACAACTGCACAGTCTGTAGTCACACCCTTAGGCTGTAACACATACCAGCTGCTCTAAGAGCTGCTTCTGTATGGAGGAGGTATGTCAGATGCTGCTGCGAAGATCAGAGATGTTACAGCACCTCAGCTCACCGCCAAAAGAAGATAAGTAGCTTGGTCACAAAATCAGTCATGTCTGTGTAACTAGTCAGTCTTGCCCCTGCTTTTACTAAGATAGATGAGCCAGCCACAGTTAGAGGAGAAAAAAACTAATTTGTAAAATGAAGAGTTGAGTGGCCATTTTTTACCAGATATAAGGAAACAATCTTACTGGCTCATGTATTGTTCTGTAACACTGTTCTAAAAGGCAATGGTTTCTCTGCTGAGATTTGTTCCGTCTGCCTCCATCTTTGGCTACTTAATAGGCTTTGGACTGCTAAAATGCCCAGGGCAAAAAGAAGATAATTTTGTAGTATTTCAAAATTGTTAAGCTTGCAACAAATTTACCAAGTAGAATTATGTCTTAACCTATCTGTTAGATTTCACAAAAATTTACCAAAGCATGTTGGTTTGTTTTTTTCTTCTCATGATCAGAAAGATATGACTAAAAGAGCATTCTGGAAGTCATGCAGTGTTCTTCCTATTCTTTTGCCACAGCTCCCTGATGCAATTGCTGTTTTTCTGTTTCTTCACTACATATAAAGCATTTGTCTAGTAATATATTGCAGGGTTCCAGACACCTCACAAATGCAAAGTCTAAATGTCCCAAACTGTGTTATTCCCTTAAATAGATGGAAAATAAGGTAAGTAAAGTAACCATTCAATAGTAGGTTTTTGGATCAAGATTTTGTCAATGATAGGAACAGATCAATACTGTGTAATCTTCCTAGAGGCTGCTTAGGTTGCAAGTTGCTCTGTACTTCTAACAAGGAGGATACAAAGGTACTTTGGTTTCTTCTCCCCCTTTTACTTTACACAGTCTTTTGTTTGAGGCTCAGGTACAGGTGACTTTAAAAGGTGAGGGCAACTGACAGGCATAGACAGTCAGTGATCATAGCTCTCCCCTCGGAGTGTCCTGCTGTTCCTGTATGGTGCTAGACAACAACAACAGCTGCCAATCAGCTCTTTAGAGTTACAGTGAGCATTATGTTTGCTTGAGGTGCAACACCAGTAGGTGCTTGACACTGTGTTCTCAATTAGTACATGCAGTTCTGAAGCTCTAGCTCTTTAAAAACATATTTAGGGGAAAACATTTATGTTTCGATGCTATGACAGATGAAAAAAATTATTTAAGGAAGACGATTTGATTTTCACCTACAATTAAAAACAACTGAGATGGTGTAGAACTTAAGAGCTAAATTAATTTACCTTGAACTTTTTACCACCCATTGTCTCCATGTCTGCTTCTTTCCCAATTGTGAACGAGTTGGTTGTAGTGCGGCCTCCTGGGAAATGCTGTGTCCAGGTGAAGTCATTTCCATTCTGCACCACTTCAGTGACTATTTTGCAATTTCTTCCCATTTCAATCTTGTCACTGGAGAGACCTTAATCAACAGAAACATAGTTTATCAAATGGAATAGCCTACCAGCTGTATTTGAACTGGAGCTTGCTAATGGTATGTCTTCTTGTCAGACACTGACATCTGAGCATCTGATTTGTTTGGGTTTTGTTTCATTTTTTGCTGTGTTTGTTTGTTGTTGTTTTTTATAGCAGTACCAAAGCTCTGAGTTGAAATTATGATATAAAGGAAAATAAAGGTACATCAATTCATTTGCTAAAATAGCAAGTTTTAGTCTTGCATTCTTTTCCCTGAGAAATGATACACAGAATAAATTTATAGATAGAAAAAATGTAAATATTCCCTTCTACTTAATCTGTACATCTAGATCTCTGGAATTTAATGTGTATGAACTTGTGCCTTTGCTACATAGCTGTACATGTATCTGTTATTTGCTATTGCTTTTGAAATAAATTAACACAAGCACTGAAGCTGTGTGCACAGATCATAGCATCCCTAAGAGCTTTTATGGGGTGATCTCTGAAAAAGTTTTGTACAGTCTTCTGAAAGCATTCACAGAAACATGTTCCTCTGTAAGACTTTGACAAGCATTTTCATAATAAATTTGTATGCCCATCAATGAATACTAAGGACAGAAAATGTGAATTTCATTATCATATTGCAAATATCTTGGCCCTTAATTTATTTCCACTGAAAAGGAATACTGCTTCTGTGGAACAGGCTTATTTCCTGTGGCTGACAGTGCTGCTTCCAAGAATGAAAACTGAAACTCTGCTGAAGTGCAAAGCAGTCTTGGGCCCTGTTAATCTCAGCACTTTCCTGTAAAAAGCCCCATTTTTTTAGAAGTATTTTTGACAAATTTATAACGTTTGAGACTCACACCACAAGACTACTTACCAATCTTCTTCACAAATTCATCATAGTTCTCATCGCCTTCAAATTCGTATTTGCCTGCGAATGCCATGTTGCCCTGGTGATGTGGCTGGTGGGGCAGAACAGCAGCTGGAACAAAGAAGAATGGATAAGTGCAGATAACTTGAGGCCCTTGTTTTTATAAACCAGCCCAAGCTATTCAGCCCACCTATACCCACAGCCCTTGGAAATACACTTTTATGATCTATATGAGTCACTAGCATGGATGCCATTGACCTGTATGAAAATCAAGGTTATGATTAAATTACATATGCCTGACAATAAACTTGAGATCAGCAGAAATCAAGGACAAAAGCTTGGTTTTCATTTTAATGCATATTTAAACAAAGTGATATATTTCTACTTTCAAGATTCCACTGGTTTTGCATTGGTAAAACATGTTATAATGAAACGGGGGAAAATCAGCCTCAAAGCAATGTCCTGAGATTACAGCCTTGCTCTGTTTGGAATCATACTCTATATTAGTTAAAATATGAAAATAAAAAACAAGTTGCATAGATTCCTAAGTAATTCTGATAGGAGATGAACAATTACAAGATTTGGGATAAATTAATGCACTGGCACGTGTCCTTCCTTATGTCCACAGAGAAAAAAAGAATAATGAAACATTTTACACTACTTAGATGTAAGGTACAATGGATTAGTTGGTGGCACCATGTTCCCATACCTTATTTAATATCAAGGAACAAATAGTGCTTTCTATTGCTTAGCAAATGTTTGCACAAAGTTAAAAAAACCCAACACTTATTTTGGAAAAACAGCTCTGATTTACGTAAGATAACCATATGTTAAAAGTCAGGGAAGTCTGCTGGGTAATTTAGAATGCATAGAGGAGATGTGTCCTATGCCTAATGAATCCATTGCCACACACAGATAGCAGGGTAGGAAATCCCCAGCTGCTCTGTATTGGCATAGCTCCACTAGCTGAGGATACAGAGCAACAATTTTTAATCTGAAGAAAAACTTTCCTAGGTTTTATATGAAAATTGTATCGTAGATTGGAATCCTGTTTTACTTAATTAAAGTAATAAATTTGAGAAGGAACCGAAAAATCCACTTTTCTCCAGTTTTATAAAAGTCTGGAGAAATATATGAAACTGTTCATCAAGTTTAGCTCTATATAAAGTGGATTCCATTTCTTAAATGAAATTAGTTTAATCCCACATGATAATGCAACATGACTCTATTTAATGTCAAGAAACTGAACAGAAGAACAGAAACATGGAAAAAACACAGAAAACAAAAGGTCCACTAAACTTCACCTCTGGTCTCCTTAGTACACTTTCAAACTGATGTATTCTATGTAACCATTCTGTATTTCTAATTAATAGACTTATCCATATTCACACACAGTGTCAGAGAACAAACTAAAGTTCAGTAATAGGATGGAACTTCAGGAAAATGTTAAATATCATAGATCACAGTAAGCCATTACTGTAAAACTATACAAATCCAAAGCATTGCCACATCTAACAGTTTTGTCTTTCAGTTAACACAGTCAAGTTGTACACTCAGCCTGTGCTCTAAATCCTGCCCATTGTAGAGTGTTGTGTAGTGTGCAAAGTGTTCTATTTGGTTGGGACAGAACAGTGCCTCTCAGTGAACCCTGACTCCTGTGGGTTCTCTCTTGCATGGTCACCAACTGGCTGTGTCTTGATGTAGCCTCACAGATTGGGGACTGGATGAAGAGAATGTCATACCAGTGTGAAATTCAAGAGGAGCTAGAAATAGCCCATACCCAACCACTTCATCATAGCATACCAGTGTGCACAATAATTCCTTAAATTAGTATCTGTTGAGGGAGGATGTTAAGGTTTTATTAAATGTATTTGCTATATATACATATATATTTAATAGCATATTAATGATCATGGCATGTTACAACTCAATTTTAAAAATCCTCTCTAATTTTTTTATTTATTCATTTTTTTTACTTACTAATCTGCTTCATTTTATGCAAAGCCTCTGCTGTGTGTGAGTTATCCAGCCTTTAAATCAACTACAGAACACACAGGGCACATGAGGTCTGAACAAGAAAATATGTCCTGATTTAGGAAAATTTTTGCAATTTCAGAACTTTTTCTTAGAGGGGTAAAATGAGAGGGATTCCGGAATAACACACAGAGTGATGGCTGAAAAGTCTGAGTCAGACAAGAAGGGACTTCTAATAGAGAATCATTTTCTGACCAGGAAAATCTTTAGAAAATTCCAAGTCAGTTTTGTGAGAGATTACACCTGTGGACTGAAAAAGATCTTTCTTCATATGTATTAGTTGGGAATTTATATTATTTTGGGGTTGTTGTTTTTTCCCTACTTCCTCTTCTGAAGTCTGAGAGAAAGTAACTTCAAAATCTTACATCTTCTTATGAAAGAAAACAGAAAACTTTCAAATGGAGATGTGACTTTTGAAGTTGACAACAATCCTTTTAAAACTATTTGTTTGGGTGTATGTTCCTGGCACCAAAGCAGTTTTCTGGAACAGATGCAGAAAGTAAACAGGAGTGAAGCATAACAAAATCATAGTGAATTTGTAAAATAAAAATAGAACAAATGTCCCAGGAATTACTGCCTTCCCACCCCTAACCTTTCACTCTCCCCATATTTACTCAGCTTTAAATTGTTCCATGCTGTGCACTGCCTGACTACATTGTGCTGAAGTTCATGATGCCACAAAAGCTATACCATCTGCTGTCTGCAGGCAATTAAAAGGATGTTTCCATACTTGAAATAGAAGAGAGCCATACACCTTCCCTCTGAACATTTTCCACATCCTGTGATTAGAATTCAAAACAGCAGTGTGGGAGAAAAGCATGAAACTGGGGTTTCTGTATCAGTTATAAATTTGTAAGATTCAGTGAAGGAACAGAGAAACTTGTTTTCCTCTGCATTTTTTATTTAAGTGTCTGTAAAATTATTCTGACTGTTCTGCAGCCATATTTGACATTTAGGTTTTTTTTAAATTAGAACTCCTTCAGCTTAATCCCAAGATTGCTGAACTCAATGACCAATTCTGCAGGAGGAGACAACTGAAAAGAAAACTTTCTTTATCAGCTGAACCCAGATGCTTAGGCCCTATCTGTATAAAGAAAAACAGCATTAGTTCAGAAAACAATGAAGTGGTTGCACAAACTTAGAAGCCTCAGTTCTTATTGCTGTGGTAGAACTAAGTAGATACCAGGTAAACTAAAACAGAGACAAAACCTCTAGTAATTTCACTCATACACAGATTTGAAAATACCATTTAAAGGAACTTTCACCAAGAATATTTTGTATATTAGAAAACTGAAACACTAAGAACAAGTGATCTACCGGATCTTATGATACAGTGAATTGATGATGCAGCCAGTAAGAAATTCTAAGTTCAGGTATTAACCAAGTGTCCACAGGATAGCACATTAATTTAAATATTCTTATAATGACAAGTTCTTACAAGCAAACAAGGAGATCTCTGAACAACCAATTACTTTCAGTCACCCAGGGAATTTTACACTTGCTCCACTGCTAGGCTGTGAGAATCTTTACAGCTGCTTGGCACAACTGGCTGAACAATGCCCTGGTTAAGACTCTTGCTGTCTCCATGTGGCCCCATGTACATACTGTATACATCTACTGAAAGGTATCCAGCATCCAGCCCCAAATGTGCTTTTGGAGAGTGGGTGACAGGCAAGACTGTCCTCAGGTTAGCTGAGTCCTGAAGGCCTCTGTCTTGCACTAGGCTCTGAGTCCCAGAGAGACATGCATAACCTTGTGAAGAAGGTAAATGAACTCAAGCCATAAAATCTTCTGTTCTCATAAAACTTACTGGGGGACAATGCCACTGGTGTAGTAACATCACATGGACCTTGAAAGATAGATCAAACTGGATAAGAAAAATGCCACAGTTCTGTGAAACAAGAAAAAGATTATCAGACTGTATGAGCAGTACTTGAGTTTTTATGTTCTCTCCCTTTCTATAAAGATCAAAATCTATCGATAGATCTCTTGAGATATGATAACAAAATGCTGACATCAACACAACCACACAATTCTTAGAGCTTGCCAGCAGTGGGAAAGTGGTAGGCATAGAGCCAGTGTGTGGTACAGTAAATTACCAATGAATAACTATTTGACTGGGTGGGTCACTCTTGCCACAGACTAAGTATGAGTTCATTCACCGAGAGCTCCAGAGCAGGTTACAAACATCCATCCAAACAGTAAAGGTAAGACTACACAGTGGTAACAAATGTTCTTGCTCTGCCTGGCTGCTCAGGATGAGAATCAGTTTAGAACAAGTATTGAACAAACATGCCATCATCTGTTCCTGTTTTTGCAGAGGAGTTTTTAATGTGCATTGTGAATCTGCACCCATGTTTCTGCTCACTTATTCTAAAATAAATCCTCATTTTCATTCTTGCCTTATTTTGGTTACAAAATGTAATGGAATTTAATAGTGCATTGGAGAATAAAGAATGTCATGAAGTAATATTCCACTTACTGAATAAGGACAATGTTTATTTCAAGAATAAAGGAATGGAGGACCTCTGACTTTACTGAAGTTACAGTCACTTGCACAATTCCTAAGGTTAGTCATCCAAGTCCCTATCTCTTCAGTTTCAGCTAAAACCTGTATCCATTATTGACTTCACACTTTGCATTTACAGTGTTTGTGATTTTCCTGCCTCTTCAGAACTGTTAGCATGTAATATCTCTTTTGCATACCTCTACTGCAGTGGCTCATCCTTAGTGGGCTAGGCATTGAACTAAATGGTGCAAAGAACTCCAGAACTATTCAGTAAAAAATGAGAATAAATTAGAACAAAGGTATTTATGTCTATGTGTATATATATATATATTTAAATACTTATTCTTAATACTTTCTATCTACTACAATGTAGAGCCTGCTGCAAACAACCTTGGTTATGTTGTACTTCTGCTTAACATAACTCAGTTCAAACTAAATTAACAGCTATAACTGAGATGAGTGGAATAGTGAAAGATATTTCCCTGGCACAAGGTGAGAATCCTAACAGAGAAAGGGAAACAAATAAAAAGCTCCTGGTGTAAAAACTGAAAACAGCTTTCAGAAAGTGGCCACTATCCTCAGTGTACTTGGCACTATCTATCATTTTTAATGGAGAAAGATGCAGCTGTTCTTAATGCAGGTCAAAGAAAATCCCATTATTCTATAGGAGATTGTGTCTGCCATCTGGTGGCCAACTGCCAGGGCCCGTTTTCCAGGCAGCATGTCCTACACTGTAACCCCACCTCAACCATGTAACTCTCTGACTGCAGTTAGAGCATGTCAGGCTTTGCAACCAGCCCTGTGGAACAGCTCAATCTGGAAGATGAATCGCCAGTCCCCTCATTCTCTAACTGTAGAAAAAAAAAAAATAAATCCCCTGAGATCATTACAATTAGCCCAATGAGAGTAATGCAAAAATTGGTGTTGCTATCCTGTCAACCAACAAAGCACAGGGCTACTTCATACAGATTTAATTAAACATTGTAGATCAAAGCCCAAATGCTGGCTCCCCTGAATCATCCAGAGCTGAACTATCTTCAACACAATGTAATGAATCTAACTTGATGTGCAAATGCTATTTGTGGCAGGCTGGCATTTGTGGAAACCATTGAGTAGATTCAGCTGCCACAGAGAAACACACATAAGGGTGGGCATGCTTAGATGGAGCAGCACTGTTTGCAGACAGAATGCAAGGATTTAGCATAATCTCATTCTGTGAGGTCTAAGGTACACAGGCTTTTTACACCAAATTTATATCACTGAGCGGGAAAAAAAACAAAAACAACCTCAACACTTGCATTCACAGTTATGCTTACCTGAGTCACTGACCTAACATCAGTACGTAGTAAATCTCATATTTGAATTTATATAGTGAGGACTACTGGCAGGAATCAAATGACTAGTTACAAGGAGAAGTTATGCAGAAAGTTTCAACATTGTATTTGAATTTATCAGGATCACGTGAGTGGCAACCATGTGGCTGTTGCAGACAGTCAGTATGAATAAGTTGTCAAAAAAGCAAAACTCTTGTGGAAGCTTAGAACCAAAGGAAAAGTTCATCTAAAGTGAGCAGTTGATTCCCTCTGTCTCCCAAGTCAGCTACCTCTGATATGCAAAACAGCTGAGTCTTCTAGTGCTGGTAGGAACAGAGGGAACTTTCAGGAATCAAATCAAAAGCCTTGGATATCTTTACTTCCAGAATTTACTTGCCACAAAGTCATAAATATAATGCTTTTGCCTTCTTTTGTCATGTTGAAGTCACCCTGCCCTTGAATGTCTCCCAGCATACTTTAAAGTTTATTAACCTTTCAGACGTGTTGTATAAAGCCAACTGAGTTAGATACACTCAAAGACAAAATGGAGATAAGGAAAGTAATTTCATTAGTGAATGAACTAGGCTGAGTGACTACCTTTGAAGTGCTTTTAGAACTGAAATGCAATTGAACAAGGAGTACAGATTCAGAATAGAAGTAGGAACTCTCCAGTGAAAAGAAAGTTACATTTAATGATGCTTTTGGAATGAAACTTGATCAGGAAATTCTTAATACATCTGTATCTGGCAATTATTAGCAACCCTCTATAGTAAATGGCTAATGATTATTAATTCCTTTGGTATTCAGAGTAATCATTCATAATGAATTCAGAATGAACTCATTTGGTGTTAATGTAATGTGTAATTCCATGGGAGTCCTATTATAATGTTGCCTTATTAAGTACCCATTTAGTAGAGTACTAGGTGTTACTATTCTAAACTCATACACAGTAGAAAAGTAATTACCAACAAGATGTGGCTGAACTATTGAAAAGGTAGTGCTTGTACAGAGTCCACATATTTAACAGAAATGCACCAGCCAGCTCTACAGGACTTCTAGAGGTAACACAGTACAGAGTCTGTCCTTGCCCCAGATGTGACATTCTGATGGGTAGAATCTAACTAACAAAAACAGGAAAGAGAGGATCGTAGCAGAAGCTGAGAGATAGAAACATTTTCAGGAGAGGAAGACATAGGCCTTCCAAAAATCTGGGATTTTTGCCACTTCCCTAAAAGGACATTTGATTCTTTCCTGCTAAAACACTCTATCAGGGAAACCTTTAGTCTGTTTGGATCTCCAGAAAGGTAGTTTCCAGAGAGCAAGATAACCAAGTGATTCATTCCAGCTGTACAAGCTGGCATAGCTTCTGTAAGAAGTGTGTGGTTCTGCTGCCCCTGATTTGTGTTTCTGATCTCTTGTGTGCTACCTCAATGGGATGGCTGAGGTCTAGTTTGGGCAACTAAAAAGACAGAAACCTAAAAAAACAAACAAAGTGCTTAGTGTTCAGGTCCTTTAGTGTTCAGTTTTCAGCTGCTTTGGTTATCTGAACTGTATTAATTGCATGGTCACATCTTGCCAGCATCACAGGAGGTATGAGAGAGGAGGGGAAGAGGACCAGCATTATCATCATCACCAACATGCAGCCCTTCTATCAGCCCAGCAGTGGCTGCAACCCCCCCAGTCATGGAGACCAGCCTGAGGACCTGACAGTGCTGCCTAAATTGCTCCAGTGACTCCTTCCTAAGCTGCTTCTGAGCCACCTCTTGCTTTGTGCTGGCACAATCATTTATGCAGTAGTGTAGCAAACAGAACCATGGCCTGATTTGAATTAAAAATACCAAAGATAAAATAAAAAGGTATTTTCCAGCTGGATCAGTACTCTAATCCAGTTCTTTGCATGATCACACAAACAGCTGTAACAGCATAATGCAAGTATTGGCATGGAGAGGGGAACAAGCAGCTGGTGGAATACTGGTATGAGGTGGCTATGCCAGAGGTTCTCCTTCCCCTCTATGCTGCATTGGTGAGGCCACATCTGGAGTATTGTGTCTAGTTCTGGGCCCCTCAGTTCAAGAAGGACAGGGAACTGCTTGAAAGAGTCCAGCACAGAGTCACAGAGATGATGAAGGGAGTGGAACATCTCCCTTATGAGGAAAGGCTGAGGGAGCTGGGTCTCTTTAGCTTGGAGAAAAGGAGACTGAGGGGTGACCTCATCAATGTTTACAAATATGTAAGGGGTGAGTGTCAGGGGGACTGAGTTAGACTTTTCTCAGTGATGACCAGTGATAGGACAAGGGGTAATGGGTGCAAATTGGAGCATAGGAGGTTCAAGGTGAATATCTGAATTTTTTTTTTTACTGTGAGAGTGACAGAGCCCTGGAACAGGCTGCCCAGGGAGGTTGTGGAGTCTCCTTCACTGGAGACATTCAAAACCCCCCTAGACACGTTCCTGTGTGATGTGCTCTAGGTGACCCTGCTCTGGCAGGGGGGTTTGGACTAGATGATCTTTCGAGGTCCCTTCCAACCCCTAGGATTCTATGATTCTATGGTTTGAGTTATAATGTATGATCTATATTAAAAGAATAAAGACATCCGACCTGATAATTGTAAGCCAGGTTCTGGAAAGGAAAAGCAGATATATGCTCATGCTAATTAAGCCAGCGATGTGTGTCTATTCAGGTTCAATGAACGAATTATGTGCAAGCTGAAGACTCAGTACAAATTCTCTGAATTCATTATCTACTATTGTTTCCTCAAAGTCCAATACCCAAGTAAATAAAGTCAGCAGTCCTGGACTCAGAAGCACCAAAAAAAATAAGG
>NW_009953964.1:4108686-4122014 GCF_000747805.2 Chaetura pelagica
TTTCAGTCTCTTCTAGAACTGATAGCACTCCATACAATTTCTTGTCTTTGTTACTGTAGCATGCAGATTACTCCCTGGTATGTAAAAATACTCCTTTAATTTCTAGTTTACATTAATGCATGGTTATTCAAGCCTGTTTGTACTTTTGCCAGCACTGCCCCTCCTCTTAAGCAGAACTTCTTTCTGAGAGTTTAGCCCAAATTGTTTTAGAAAGCAGTTGCATCCTTTTTTTTTTCTAGGGTAAAGAAATTGGGCTAAGCCATGCCAAAGTGTCAGACACTTCTGAAATTACAGACCTTTTCTTCCTCTTATTAGCCAAGTATTCCTACCCACTTGCTCCAATTTCAGATAATTTTTTGGCACAGAGGTGACTGGGACCTATAACAATTTCCAGCTCAACAACAAGTTTCATTGGTATACTCCCCAGCTTTTAAACCAAGGTCATTAACAGACTAAAATGTTTTGGTTTTACAGTGAAATTGATACCAGCATATTCTTGTGAATCTAATTGTTGTTTTATTTCTTTGGGATTTTTCCCTTTAATTAGTTACCTTACTCAAAATTATCAATTGCATTCAATTCAAGGGAAATGGAGACTGCTATCAGAAATAGGAAGTTATCTTGATTTTTAAGTTTTAGTAACAATTGTAACATAAGAATTGAAGATATTTGTTATGCCAGTTTTGATTCATGTCATCTGAAAATACACAGTAAAACTAATTGTAGCTACTATCAATTTGGCTTCCAATATAACTGTTAAGATTTCTTTGAAACATCATATTCGGATTAAGAGCCACTGTGGAACATTTAGAACCTGAATGGTTTTAGTCTAATGCAGACAATTTTTAAAAAGTTGCTGAAATGAAAGTTGTAGTTCAACCTTATCTGCAGAGACGTCTGGTAAAAGCAAACTGAGTCAAAGATACTACCTCTATGTACCTCTTTTTTCCATATATTTATACAAGAAGTCTGTAATGGAAAGTAACTATAGTTCTGACAACTCTAAAGATAGGAATGATTGCAATTACTCTTCTGAATGTTCTTTTCTAATTAAAAGCCAATAGTCACCCCCGTCATCCTCCCCTTTATCTACATAGTTCACGTGATGTGTTGTAGAGTTTTTATAACTTGATGGTATCTAGATGATTGTGATTGCTGACACAGTGGAATAACACAGCTCCAAATGGGAGTTTATCTTCAAGGTAATCTAGTTTAATTTGAACACTTCCATCACATGGCTGAGGTCTTACAGCCAATCCTCACTCATCACCAAAAGGGTGAAAGAAGCTACATACCAGAATAAAATAAATGTGCACTGTACCTGCTTTAAATATGAATGGAAACTGATAACACAGAGGGCAACTGAATGTGACAGGCTGCCACCACCACACGCCAGCATGACCACCAAGAAAAAAATCAAATTCTTAGCCACAATGTATTCCATAGCTACAGTTAGGTAATTCCAATAAATTGAAATACATTTTTTACTTTGAAACAGACTGTTTCTACTGAAAATGCCAACACCATGTTTTCTTATTTCCAACACGGAAGACATCAGTTGTTTTGGGGTGGTTTTTTTTGTTTTTTTTTTCACCTTAGGATACTGCAGTTTCACAACTTCCTTATTTTCAAGCATCTTTACTCTTGTAATGTCACCTCTGTATCTGGATCGTCAATGGTTACTGATGTAAATACACAAAGCTGCAGAGCTAAAGAAAGGCCCAATTCACCACTTGGCCTGCCAGGGGAACTCTTTCTGCTGCAAGGGTTACTCAGAGTTCAGTATGCATGGAATAAACACAGCAGACTGCCTTCCAGACTGCTGCTCCACAGCCCTCCATCATTAAAGCAATAGTACTCTATTTTAAATACAGATTATGTAGTTTGCCCCAGGTCATATAACATGGGATTAATAGCCAGAAATCTTGATTCACTGCTGTCTGCTAAAACAATAGACAACACTTTATCTTTTAGATAGAATGGTTTCTCCAGCACTTTGCCCTGTATCTCCACCAATTTCCCCGAACCTCCTAATTATTGCACTTTTAAAGCCTGCTGCTTTATGTGTGCACATAAACCCCATGCACAGATACATTCTGCTATTTCAAAAGATTCCTTCAGCTGCAGCTTCTGTATGTCTGTTAAAGACACTATTAATTTAGATACTAGTTTTGGGTTTTTTTTTAAAAGCACATCTGTTTTGCAGTTGACTCTTTCTATTTTAAAATCATGTTTGCTAATTCCCTTCCATCTCTTTCACTCTCTCAAGCTTTTCCTCTATTCTCTTGTCCTGCAGCCCACCTGAAGAGTTAGGTGGAACAGGCAAGTACATATTGATGGTGATAAACTATTTGCTACCCCAGTAAGCCAAGGAAGCAAGAATTTTGTCTTAAAGAGCTTCAAAGGCAGGCATAAGAAACTAGCATTTGAGTATTTTCCTTACGACAGTGCAGTGCTTATGATGTGCCACACTGACAATACAGATGCAGGTTAATTGTGCAAAGACAGAAAGTTTGAAAATATGTGATGTAGAGAAGGATGAGTTTCTTTTCTTGAAATACCAGAAAAGCCAGTTTTCTTTGCATTGCTGGGCCTCAGCTATGCTTTGATGTGCATGATACACAGTCACATCTCACTGCATATTTTACAACAGTCTGAAATTGTATATTTCCTTAAATGTATTTAAGAGGAGAAATAAAGGCTTATTAATAACTGGTCTTAATACAACTAGCCTGCAGTGTCCCTCTTCTAATGGTTTTATATATTATTGAGTAGGTCAGCAATAAATTTGCTGCTATTAACTAAACAACACTGATGTAAAACTGGGGAAAATAAGACTGTGGCTAGCAGCTGTGATTTTATCTTAAACTCTGGAATAAGCCATATTTCTCTTAAAGATTCCTTCTGAAATCAGAAGGAAAATCTGGAAAAGACTTCAAAATCTGAACTTCCACTTTGATGTTTCTTTACTTTACAGTAACAAACAACAGCTGTTTTCCTCTTAAATTATGAGAGAGCAGTAGGAAAGAAAAAACTTAAACTTATTTTAAACTTATTTTCAGGATGCTTAAAAACCTGTATGCTTAGTTCAGTGACTGGATAGGGTGCCAATTTCACAATATTTTGATTCCTCATATGGAAAATACTTTGATGAAATTTGCACAGTCTAAAACCAACTCGCACCACGATTCTAGTGCCCAGAATTACCCTTGTGTGCCGAGGCGGTTCTAAAACCAGCCTGATTATCTGTGAATGTTTCTCCAGTGGAGGCATGGCCTTCCAGAGCAGTCTGAAAGCTAGGTGGGGACATTGTGTCATAAGCCATACTGCCACCTAGTGAAAAAGCTTTAATTCTGTTTAGCTGGAATATACCTTCAAGTATGGCATAGATGGACCTCTATGCCAAGATCTGTGGCTTATAAGGGTAGTTGCAGACTGTGTTCTAAAAGATGGGAGATTAAAGAAACCAAAATACCTAAGCTCTTCCTGCATGATACTGCAATTTTTGTTGTATTTACAAAATTCGAGATGTAGGCAGATTATTAAATGTATTGATTGAAAATGCTACACTGTACTTGTTTCCCAGCAAGTCTGCCACCCACTTTCAAAGATTTTCTTTTGCTAGAAGCACCTGCTGACATTCTGTAAACAAGCCACCACCATCTCGGCTTGAGTTTACTCTCTGTTAACACAAGGGGCTCTGTTTGGCTTCAGGTTGCTGGGGACTGCCTTGCAACAAACATCATGTTGCCTTGGTTCAAGGTGAGCTGACTTTTGTTTCCAATGTGCTTTTTTTTTTTTTTTTTTTTCATTTTGATTCTTGCTAGGATGCAAGATTCTTCATGCAGAATAAGCCACGATAATGATTCCTGCATGCAAAGACACACTGGTGGCTAGATCAGGCTTTATCATAAAAACCCCTCTCAGCTTGCTAATGCAGAGAGAAGTGAAATGAGGACATTCTGATATTGACTTGATCTGCAAGGTCTGTCTCCAGGGATTGAAATACAAATTTCTTGAGCCCTTTGTGATTATTAATTCCTAATTTTTTCCCATTCTAGTACACTTTTCTCTTGAAGCTGCCACTATCCTTTACAAATAATACATTGTGAATGCCAGAGGAATTGAGCTAGTACTTTCATCAAGGTCAGAGTGAGGTCTGTGGGCTCAGCACATCTGAAAATTAGCTCTCACCTTCTCTTGTGATTGTTGAGTTTCTGTTACAATCTGCTGTGATTACGGGATATTCTTTGAGGGTATGCTGGATATAAACCACTAATCTGCTGTGTTCTGGAGCCTGGAAAACAGTCAGGCTGGCACAATTGTTTTAAAAGAACTATATCTATAAATTATCCTGCTCTGGTCACACCTTTGAAATGTTACGCTTCTGTAAGAAAAAATACTTTGCTCAGAAAAGATGTATGGGCTCTGTAGGTCCCTGCATAAAGGAGTAATTCTTGCAGAGAAGCACAGAATCACTAGGGTGGCTATTGGCCACTGGATGATATTCACAAGGGCGGAAGCAGCAGCAGGTTTTTGTCCAGAACCTGTAATTAGGGTCTGAAGGCAAGGAGAAATGCAGACCAGTGCAGGGATCTGCAGTGAGACGGTTCACATCTTTTTTACTGAGGAAGGATGATGAAGCTAGAATTGATTTGTATGGGGTCATCACAGAACAAAACATCAGGAAGAGAAATGGCAGTATCATAGTATGTTGCTGCTGTGCACTGGATAAGCTTATGAGCAGGAGACAGGCAAGCTGAGAACACGACTAGTGCAGGTCCCTCTGTGCTCAGTCACTGGTAACTGGAGTCACAACTAACTGAGACAGCAGTGAACAGCGAAATCCTGTCAGCACTAATATTTTCAGTCTTTTGTTTGAGAAAGCATCCTTCTCCTACAATGGTATTTTTTGAAAGGTTTGTTTTTTTTCTGGTTAGTGCCTTTTCTTTTAAGTCATTGTGACCTACATACAGACATGATCCAAGTAAAAAATTAAAGAGAAAGAGAGCTTTATGTGACATTGCTTGGCTGAACCAGCTCTGGAGTTGCTGTGGCCTCTGTATTATTTTTTCACACAGGGTCAGATATTAGTTTACATAATTTTTATTTGGCTGAGTTTTTGCTTCACTGTCATAAATTAATGTTTAAATATCTCAGAAAAAAAATAATCTGGAGTTTTTACCCACTAAGCGTGGCATTGATGGACACACCCATACTAGTGTAGATATGCAAATATTAAAAAAAAAAAAAAAAAAAATATGGATCTGTCTGAATAAAACACAGGATTGAGGAACACAATGAAGTTACTGTGAGTTAACAAGTTACCACTGAGCAACAGTAACTGATACACAGGTTCCCTTAGCTGCTTGCCAAAAAGCAGTACAATGTGTTATCTTAAATAATTTTTACCAGGTCACTCTGATGAGGTTTAGATGGCACAATACTCTAGAGATATTGAATCCAACCCCTGCTATAACTTATATTTAAATCAAGATTGGTAGGACCATTACTACCTGATCACTGTTCATTAAGCCTGGGTAAGATAAATTTGGTAGTCAGTGCAACTCCCAGTGGCTGAAGACTTGCTGCAAACTGATTTCATAGCACAAAGGTCTATTCCATTTGGAATAACTCAAGCTATGAACTGATGTCTGTCTGCCTGGATCACTGGCTGGAAGCAGAGTTGTACTGCCTTTCCAGAGCATGAAATTCACTACCATGGCGGGCATCATTTTGACAAACAGAAAAATATCTAAGGACTGAACTCCTCTGAAGAAGCTCTTCTGCTTTGTGATTTGTCCCTGCAGGTCAGGGCTGTATCTCACCAGTGTAGCAAGAGGCAGTGTCAGGACTGATGATACACCTGCACTGTGGATATAAATAAAAAAGTTCAGATCCCACTGCTGTTGGTCTGGCACCTTTCAGTAGCCCTGCATTACTCAGCAGTTAGCAGAGAGAAACAACAGGCATTTCAGCATAGTGAAGGAGAAGCAGCTGGCTAGAGGAGGAAGGAGTAGAAAGAAGCAATTATACTTATTATAGCTATGAAACAAGCCCACATCACTCTTACTTGTGCTTGGGGGTACAAGGCCAGTGCAAATCCACCTTTGCTGCTGATTGTTTTTTTGACAGAAATTGCTCCCTAAACAGCCATGTTCAGTGATTATTTGTCTCCTCCTTTCTTCCTCTGATTATAGGCAGACTGGGATATCCCTGATCCGCATAGAAATGAATATTTTAAAAGTCAGTGCTGTCCTCAAAGGGGCTTGTGCACCATTAGGTCTCCAAATTTACTGCACTAGCAAAGAACACTGTCATAATATGGTACCAGCAATAGGCTACAGATGAGGAGAAAAGAGCTAAAAGAAAATGATTTTGTCTTAACACATACCTTACTGTAAATTAAAATTATCTTGAGGTCCTGCCTTTACATAAGGAATTTTCATCAAATTTTGTAGCCACACTCAGAGTCAACTCTGTATTAGAGTAACTCTTCTTGATTCTTGACTCAGCACATGCACTGTATTTGCCTATGATCATGAACAGCCAGAAAGAACTACTATAAAAAATAAAGCATATTTAAACACCACGTTTGACACGTTACTGTGTTACATCAAGTTCTCCTGTTTTCTAGGTCTCTGTGTGACAAGTTTTCCCACAGCTAACAGCAATTTGTGCAAAATAGTAACTATTCCCTGTGGTATATGACAGCAGCACAGATTTTCCCAGACCTATTGAGAAAGCACAGTTATTAATTGCAATATGTGTACCCAGGCTGATACACTTGGCAACAAAAACTTCTTATGAATACAAGGAATTGTGTTCTTACAGTGTAAGACATGTCACAGCCTCATCACCTGCCTTCAGAGCTTTAAGTTAATTGCCTATTTCCATGTTGTTAATTATCCTAGATTCCCCTCAAAAGAATGTTCAAGTTCAAGGCACAGCTCAAAACAATTCTCTTCTGGGTGTCTTGCTTTACATTAATCCAAAGCCAATCATATAACATAAGCATTGGTCCACCTTTCCTCCACATTCATAGCCCTTGTACCTCTCTTCTGGCCATTCATCAGCTCTGCTATTGGAAGAGCCCTGAAATCCAGTTATACTAATCCCTGACTCATTGGGTGGACCTTCTCTCCCATGGAACCATATAAAGCTTTGTGGTTGCTTCATGCCTATAGTGGCTGTCTCTACTTGCTTAGCTCTCTGAATTGACTAATTTTTTCCATCATTTGAGGATGATTCAAGAGCTTATTCAGGCTTGACCAGATCTGAGTCACCCTGGGTGACTTCAGAAATTAGGATAAAATGGAAATTGGTGTAGAAAAAGCAGCACTATAGTAAAATTGTAACTGCAGTCTCTCTACTGATGTGACAAAGAATCTGTGGCCTCCAATCTAAATGTAGAAGCAGGATTTATCTGGTCTATCACTGGTCCAAGCTTGCAATCAGCCAATCTGATTTTATTCTGAGGGAAAAAAAAAAAAAAAAAAGCGCATCACAAATCCCTTTTATATTAAATTTATGCCATAGAGGGAAAAAAAAGGCAAACCACTTTACAATTACAAAAATGCCACTGTACCGCAGAGAAAAAAATTTAAAAACACATTTGTACATATAGAGAACCTATAATGAAAAATCAGAGAAGAAGTACCAAATTTCCTTGATTACAAGATATTAAAATAGACATCAGTGTTTTGAACTATAAAATATTACTTTGTTTTAATAGAGTGGCTTACATAGGCACTTAAAACATTCATATTTCATACATGAGAGACTTGCAAAGTCTATTCTATGCCTGCAACTACAGGGTGGGCCACATTACGAAATATGCATAAAGGTACAGTGCCAGGTGAAAAACACTGGGCAAAATTCCAAGGGCTTTATTGTGTGTTTGTTCAGGTCTTGGCTGGGAAAACTCCTGTTGAAATCAGTGGGAATTTTGCCTGAGTGGAGAACAAGGAATATAATAGTCAAAAACAAGGAAACAAACAAACAAACAAACAAAGTTGGATTATTAAAAATACAAAAAATGCTACAATATTGAAGTCTACTCATGATTAATCAGTTAGTGAGACTTATGCAATTCCTAGACTTAATTTCTGAAAATAAGTGTTCAGGTTTTTTTCTGATTAGTTCCATTCTGTTCAACATTTGATAAGATGCCACTATTGTATCTGAACGATCAAAGTTTCTTTATTTAAAAAAAAAACAACAAAAAACAAACCCACCAAAACAAAACAAACAACAAAATTTCTATTGGAAAGGACAAAATTTGGGTTTGGAAAAACTTAGTATGCAAATCCTAGAGGAGCAGAACTTGACCTGTCTACAATGTGATCACAGCACCTTATCAGCTAAGGATGCCAGTGCCAATGGTACTGTCTCAACGATCTTCCCAACCTTTTGCATGAGGGCAAAAATTACTCAGAGTAATGCCAAAGTTTAGATAGGTAGGGTTTCTTCTGGAGCCATCTGTAGTTTGGACATCTAACCTGAAATAACAACTACTATAATTGTCTTTTTTAGATAGAGTCAATAGAGACAATAGAGTCTCAGTGAAAGTGATTTGATAGCACGAGGCAACTAACTACATCAGTCACGGTATAACAAAAATGTATCAAATCAGAAGTTACTCCAAAAATGTATCTTCCTCAAAGGCATGGAGAGTGATTTGTGATGATTGATTATATTCCAATTACTGAATTACTAGTTTTTACATCTTTGACTGTACCTCAGAGAAGATAAGAGATTTTCTCCTTCTTCTGTTCCTTCATCTGCACTGCTAAGGTACTTGGCTGCTTTAGCTTTTATGCAGAATCCTAACTGCACCTGCTTCATGATCATTAGGACGCAGCATGATTTGATTCTGTTAATTCTTTCAGGACACAGATTCTTACCTTTTATTGTATGATTCACCTAACATCACCGTATCTTATTTTCTACAGAAATATGTCACTTGACAGGATACATCATGAGATTCAAGCTTCATTTCAGAACGTGTGTGTCATTCGAGTGGATGCCAAAGAACAAACTGACCACCCCCAGACATATGCTAGACTGAAGTACAAGAACTGGTGGTAGGACATTCAGTGAACATAACATCTAACTAACACAGGAATGACAAGGAGGTGAAAGTAATACCTAATGCCAGTGGAGCTCCCACATTAATTATCTAGACTGCAGATCTCAAAAACACAAAGAATGATCACCTTGTATGAAGGGCAGATTGCTAGGAAGCAGTGTTGCGGTTTTAAATAACTCTCAGTCTTTCCCCCAGTAATAAATAGGATGACACGGTAGAGTTTATTTGTTTTTCTAAGAGCTTTCCCTCTCTTTTTATTCCATTAGATAGGTTGAGCCTAAATAGAGGGATCCTAGAATTTTTGGGGGGAAAGCAGTCACTAATACTTCATTCTGAAAAGAAAGTACATGTCTATATTGTGATTTAATTTATCTATTTTTCAAACTAACACAAACTATGCTGAGAACATTTTCTACATCAGTTCTCAATGTTTTTGCAGCCTGGCTCTCTGTTTTCCTAGTAGAGTATGTATTATTCAGCATGGTGTTTTTTAGCTGGAGTGGGGAAAGAACTCAATCTGTTAAAAAAACCCCTGTGCTATACAGCTACATCAGCATATCCTTGGTACTGCAGACTTGGCCCTTATTCTGTGATAAGCCTTCACATAGAAATTAGATTGGTTCTTCTCTATAGAAATGCAGCATAGCTGAACCAACAGATTTCCTCACAAGGATGGTGAAAAAGTTGTTTGAGGCTTGCTTTTTTTACTATTATTACTGTGGGGTGAGGGAGGGCTTTCAGTTGGACAACTCTAGAAATAAGAGAATTTGTGTTATAAAAGATACTAATACTGTATCATCCCTCATATGTAGTTCAAGATCAGACTTTACTGTTCCTACCTCAGTGAAATAACATTGTGTGTTTAAACATTCTGCACTATTTTCCTGCATTCTACTACCATTGAAAAACCTGCAGTACCTACTGAGCACCACTACTGAAGGTCCCTTCCCTATGGCAGGCATATTACATTACTTCACAACTTATTCTCTAGCATTTAAATCAGCTGTTACCAAAACAAACAGAAAATGTGTGGTGACATTGAGCATTTGTGTAGAAAACACTATGTTATATGCTTTAATTACAGCATTGAAACTCCTGGCCTACAGATACCACAAGATACTTTGTAGAAAATATGTGGCCTCAGTAGATCCCACAATAAGAGCTGATATTAACCACACAGAAAAAGACAGGACTCTGGTACATGACAACAATGCAAGCCTTGCTGATAACCACAACAAAGACAAATTGGGTTTTTGCAGCTTTAGAAATCACTTGACCAATGGAAGAATTTAAAAAATCTGAATAACCTCATTCCAGCTTTCTGACAGAAGCACATTCACAAAGTCCTGAATTCACCCTTCCTGTCAGACTCCATGGGCTGAGCATGCTCTAGAGAACTGCATGGCATGGGTAAAAAAATTCTGTGAGACACCACAGCTTTCCTCCTCAGGTCCTTGTAATATCAACTCCTTTAATGCAACAGTTCAAATGTCATTGAAATGCTCTGAAACCTTGCTCAATGCCCGAATATTGCCTGTCAAAACCCTTGACAGATTCCTGCTAACAGAACAACCCTCTCTGAATATAAACAAGAATCCAGTTCTGCAAATTATGCTTTGGCAAAACTTCCATTGACTTCAACACAAACAATGACTGTGACAAACAACCCAGGAGCTCAAATGCAAGACCCAGTCACTTATGGAATGCAGTTAAAAGGAATGAACCATCTTTTGCAAATTATCAAGATTACCTCTAAAGACATTCATCTTCTGCTTTGAGAGCTGCCAATAGATACATACGCAGAAGTCATGGCTAAATACAGGCTGAATGACATGATGGCAGAGAAGTTATTATACCTTGGTATTTGTAATTTGATGGACTTGTCTGTGACAAGACCAAGGAAAAGGATTTCTTAGAGCTTCCATTTTGACTGTGTCACTCTAACTCTACATTCCCAAAACTTTTGGAAAAGCAAATATGAGACACTGACAAGAATAAAAATCTTTAAGAGTCCAAAACACAACATATGCAAAAAAGCAAAATGGTGAGAGAGTGATCAGAAGTGCAGATATCTTAGTAATTAAGATCTAATGATCATGTTGTCATTTCACTGTGTTAACGATTGAACTTTGCAGTCTTGTGGTCACTGTGTCTTTTAAGTAGTCCTATTTCAGGGACCACTGAAAGTCACTGCATGCCAAGTATATTTTCCTGTCAATGTGCAGAGGAATGTTTGCATCCTGAAAGCAGCACAGCATACTTGAAGCTCATTGGGTTTTAGCAAAGAAAGTCTCTGAAACTTTAGACTAACCAAGCCTGTCTAGACAGTGGCACTAATACAAAATTTGACAGAATTAAAGCATGTGACAACAGTGTCATAGCATAGCTATCCTTTATTGGCGGAAGGAAGGTATTTCCCATTGAAAATTCAAGTACCACAGGTTTTGTGATCCAAATAAAAACCGTTCAGCACGTGATAGAGAAATTAAGAGATTTTGCAAGATTAACTTCATTGTTAAAGCTGAGGTGGGATGGCAGCACTCAGCTCCAGCTGCTGCATGCTATATGCATACCTCTAGGCTACTGACAGGATGGCAACAACCTCAGCTAGTCCTCATCTTGGGTGAGCAGATTAAACGAGGAGAAGGTCCTTAATTTGAATACCTAAGAATTTGTTGGGTCTTCCAAAGAATGTAAGGACATAGGGACTCAACAACTGTGGCCTTCTACCCCTCTCTCCAAAAGGATGATTGAGAACAGTTTCTGTAGTTTATTTCCCTATATATTCTCCTTCAACACCTGCAGTATTTTAAAATTAATAATAAATTTGTAATTTTTATTAAACATTATGGACCATTGATTATTTTGATTAAAAATGCAAAAATACACAGAGAAGACAGGGACACATACAGTCTGAGATACATTTTCTGTATGAGAAGAGCTGAAAATACTTCTCTGTGATGAGACTATTTCTTGACTTGGTGAACTGTGCACATCAGATGAGGCCTGAGGAAGTAAGAGGGTGGATAAAAGGGAACTCTGTGGCAAGACAGAAAGAAAAGAGAAACAGATAGACAAAGAAGGAATGAGAACAAATCCTCTAGCAGAATGTTACCAAAAAAACCTCAAAAAATTATTGCATTGAAAATTACTAACTGCAAGTTTTTATTCTAATTTTAGTCAGAGAAAGAACATCTGATGAAGAGATGAAATGTGCACATCAGGCACAGAGAAATTAGCATACACAAATGGGCCATGACCTCTCCAACTGTTGTTAGTGCTTTTGTGTGTGTGTGTGTTTGCAGACACTGTGAGAGACAAATTTATCTTCAGTGTTATTAGGTTAAAAAGTCAATGAAATCATATCAGAAATGAGTATTACCCTGTATATCTATATATGGATGTGATTACATTATATAGGAAGCTTCCAGCTCAGAGGGGCTTTGGCTTCCCCCCTCCTCCACATGAGAACTGCAGACCTCAGCACCAGCTGGGTGGGGTTTTTTTTTTTGTTGAGTCGTTGTTTTTTGTTGAGTTTTGGTTTTTTTGGGGGGTAGGGAATTGTTTTTGTTCTTTTGTTTCTTTGTTATTTAACTGAGTGCTCAAGCTGGGCTAAGAAATATGCTACAGCTTTCAATACTTTTGTTTGGCCTTTTGAAGTAAAGGCAAAAGGCTTGGAAAACTTGGATACATTGACATTTATGCCACACCTTTCCCCCTTGAACAGTTTCAAAACTGTATCATAAGAAAGACTTAAAGAATTAAGTATCTCCACTTTGAGTCTCCCCAGTGTCTCCATTCTATGACTTTCAAAACGTCAGCCAGCAGACAGCAAACTCGAGAAGACCCAGTTACCAAATGTAACAGTTATGATTGGCATGTGGACAATAAGACAAGGATATGAGACAAAAGTTACTCACTCCTATTCAGGTAAATCATGAAGTCAAAGAGAGATGCCAATTACAAGCATACTTTTGAAATCTACCTAGAAAATCCCAATACAAAATTGTTCTATTCTGTTGGCCATACTGCAGTGCTTCTCTCTAATCTGTAGCAAACCCATATATAATTGTTGCATGTAAGGAAATATCTACCTGCCAGAGGATTTATTTATCTGTGGGCCTGTCCATTTATTGGATGGAGATGGATGCAGCTTCATGCTTGTCCTGTTTTCCTGAACTGGGCAATGGTTCAGCATAAAGCAATGACAATCCAGAGCCTTTAACAAGTAAATATA
>NW_009953964.1:4122072-4133986 GCF_000747805.2 Chaetura pelagica
GCTAAGCTGCTGTGACACCACCTGAGCATGTCTGTATAGACATGCAGACATGCCCTGCCAACTATCACCTACAGATCCTGTATCCTGAAGAAAAGGCATCTTTTCAGATGCAGACAGTTGCCTGAGAGGAAACAGATGGTGATCTTCAGCTCACTTTCTGTATTCATGCAATCTTCATGATCTTGGTGTATGACACACAGTTCTAGGCTGAATTCAGATCCATGAACAGACACACTCCCACGTGAAATCTTTCCGCACTGATGCTACTGCAGCTACCTGATAATTTCCATTTGATCTTATCTCTTAACTGAAGGCTAGTGGACAAGTTGATGTGGCAGACTAAATCAAGTATTAATTTAAGACAATCATCCTACTTTTCCCTCCTCCTTGCTCTCTTTTATAAAATGTATATTAGATAAGTCAGTGATCTGTAAAACACTTTAAAAGCTAGCTACTATAACAAGCAATTTAAACACCAACTAAATATAATACTTAAAAGAGGAAAGACAATTAATAATAGCACTAAAAATTAAAAAAATAATTGTATAAAATGACAGTATTAGTAAACAGCTCAAGAATTAACCAAGAAAACTAAATATACTTGACAGAATCTGGTCAAATTATTTTCATTTAGAAAAAATTATCTTGTTCAATTATTTTCCTGCATATTATTCATAGATGGCTAAAAGAAATATTTATGACAAAGGGAACAAGACTGAACAAAAGCCCAGATGAAATAAGAACCATTAATGAGGAAGAGGTACAACTGCAGAAATAAAAGGATTCAATTCAATTGTCAGAAACTAACTGGGTTTTTGATGCTCAGCAGACTCGAACTGAAGTAACCAACTTAAGAGAGCTTCTCTTTACTTGAGCCTGCTGAGCAGCTGCCTCCAGCAGTTACAGGAACATGGGGGTGTTTACACCACCATCAGTGATTTGCCATGTAACTCTGGAGGCAAAATGGTTCTAAATTTTCAAAATTACCATTTGCTTTGGACACTGAGGATTTTCACCAACTGATTTTAGGTTGGTGAAACCTTAGGGCCTTAGATTTCAAAGGCCCTAAATGCCTATGAAGACATTCTAGTAAATGTCTTTAATTCCTACCCTGAAGGAAGGAGCAGTTTATCCATCACACTTTAGACTGTATTTTGTATGTTTGTGTCAGTGCTTTAACAGAGGAACATCAAAATGTTTCTTCTCTGCTTTGCACCCAAAACACTAACATTTATTGAAGGGAAAATAATCAGATAATTCATTAATTTGCTTTTTCACATAACAAAACAAAATTTAAAAAAATCAAACCCAAACCAACACATATTTAAAGGAAGGTATATCCTGTTTCACTCACCTAACAACTACATTGCACATAATTTAAAGGTAAACATGCAAGTATTTTACACTAACTACATAATAATATACATAACAATGCATGTGATCAATACCTAAAATAATTTTGGAGGAAGGTTTAGGAATGCCACAGAAAATCCTGACAAACTTTCGAACAGTACTTTCCTGGTGCAATTTGGTCCCTTCCAAACAAAACTATTTAAAACCAGTTATGATCAAACCCAACTTCCAGCAGTTTAACAGACTGCAACTAGTCAGCTGAACCACCACATGAGACATTGGATCTCAGTCCTCTGTCACAAAACTAATAATAACAGCTTACACATCAGTAATTACATCGGCTTGTGAGGACTTTCAGAGGGACTTTCTCTTGTAGAAAAGAAACAATGTTTAAAAGTACTCTACCTCATCCTTGGAGTGTATTGGCATGGGCTGCTACAGTTACACTGGGCAATGTGTTAAACCAGTGTTACTTAATTACATGCCCATATAATTTACAAGTTAGTTTACAAGTCCCATGTGAGTTAGGTAGCACATGGGCTTAGTACAAGAAAGAAATGGCTATCAAAAGGGACAAGTAAAACTCCCAAATCTTCTTTCAACTTCCTTATCAAAGTGGGTTTTTTTCCCACCTTAGTTCAATCATGAGACAACAGAAAACTTCTTCAATGCTCACTCTTACATAAGCTAGAAAGAAAAACAGAGTGACAGTTATATACTTCTGAAAGTATTTTCTTTCCACTTCATATAAGCAATTGCCCTCCTCTCCGGGACACGGGTGCAACAGTAACTAATTGACTAATAGCCTATTTTCTCAAATAAATAAAACATAATCTAACTTGTAAGTAGCAATTCTGGCTATTCTGTCCAAAACAGGACACCTTTTTGCTCCCATTTTGCCACTTTGTTATTCATTAAACACTAACTTGAAGACAGATATATTCCACTTCAGGTATCAGATGGACAGTGGTCTCCCTAGATACTTCTTTACCTACAGTAGCATAGATTTCTTCAGCAACAATGGAAATAATTATTTAACATCTAATGGACACTGCATACAACTAATACTAACCCAAAATACTCAGCAAAGAATCCTTAACATATATGAGGTCAGATATTTTAAAACAAGAATAATATAATAATGTGCAGAATCCTGTTAAATAATAAAATTTAGTCCTTGTAATTGGAAGTCTAGTGGTTCAGCCAAATACCAACTATTATTTCATTATTGGTTTTTTCAAGTACCCTGACAGTCAATTCAATCTCTTTTCCCAAAACACAGATGACCATGAGAAAATAGTAAATAAGATTTTCAGAGGTGCTGTCCAAATGCTTCCAGCTCCCATTTTCTGGGGCAAAATACAGTTGCTGTGCTCATCCTATAAGAAAATCAAGTTGGATGTGATCTGATAGAGACAATGAAACCTACAGAAAGTTAGCTATTGACAAGCTAAAAAGATTTGAAAGATTGAGTTTACTTGGAAATTTCCAGGAAATATTTGTACACAATATTTTCTTGCTGTTCTCTTTATGCAAAGACTTTAAATACTCACCTTTCATAGTTCTAACATTTTCAATTCATATTAAACATATTCTTACTACATATCTGACAATATTTCAAGGAGTTTTCTGACAAACAACGTCTTAAATAATTAAAGGAGGCTGAACAGAAATAAGTGATTGAGATGATGTATTCATAAATAAAATAACTGTATTTTGTAACTTGATTTAAAAACAAAACAAAAATAAAAGTAACTGCATGGGTAAGAACAGAAGAGTCAGTGCCAAAACCAACTTTGCACACAGATCATCTGTGCCTTAATATGCATATATTTTGATAGTGTTGCATTTTCAGTACCCTGTGATTCATTTTTCATACCTTTAGCCATACAGATTTATCAATTTCTGAGCAGATATTATGACATTCACTTGCATACAAAATATTAGTAAGATATATTGCATTATTGGAAACATAATTTGTGATAATTTAATCATACTGCAATTTTATTTTGCCAACTGGAATGATTGCGATTTAGAGCTACAGTGTTTGGCTTTTGAGAAATTAACCATTCCTTCATTTCCATTTATTCCCTTAATACTTTTCAGAAAGAAATCTAGAAATCTCTCCCATAGGTGTTCCAAAAAATGAGAGAGAACCAGAGCTTAGAATGTAAATTCTTATACAATCTTAGTTACAAACAGCCCCTTTCATCCTAAAGAATACCTAATTGTTCATGCATAACACACAGAATTCATTAAATTAGACATTCTTAACTGGAATTCAGGAGTCAAGGCAGGAGGACATAGACCCTAAGAAGCTGATTTATATTGCCTGCCTGAGGTATAAAAGCAACATCAAAACTTGCAGAACCTGCCATTTTTACAAATGAATCTCTGGATGATTTGGAAGTATCAAAGTGATTCTAAAAAAATATCATTATCGTAGCTCGATGCAGTGCTTGTCACAAGATAAAAGAGGACATGACGGCAGGGAACTAAAGTAAAAAAGAAGCCTCTAAACCTTTGTCTCAAATGGGAAAGTCACTAAACTCCAACCTATTCCAGAGCAGAACTTTACACATTTCAACTGTGCTTTGTTACCTAAGACTCCTGTATTCAATTTGACTGGAGGTTGGAACTAAACAAACCACACAACAAAAAACAGCCACACAAACCACACCACTACAGAAAAGAAAATAACCATGATGAAGATTAATTATCCTAACTCTTAGGAAAAGTACCAGAAGAACTTCAGTTTGTTGTTTCACATCTGAAGTCAAAGAGTACTTCCAGCAGCACTCCAAGGGCTACTCCCCAATCCCTGTTCTGAAATAGCTTCCTTGAGGGAATTATTTTCTTTGTTCTTGGACAATTATCTTAAAAACACACAGACAAGAGTGAGTTTATTCTTAAAGCAGATGTTCAGGTTCAAAGAGAGCCTTTCAAAGGATGAAACCCCAAGCTAAGGATACATAAAACATGCGGGTATTAGCAATGACTGGCCCTTGCCACAAATCCTGGGATTACTTCATCTGCTGTGCAAAGTAAAGGGACTTTTTCTGTAATAGTTTCTGTGAGCAAACTCTTCTGCTACATGAGCTATTACTCATTGTAGGATGCTGATTTAGCACTGATTCAGTGCTCTTACTGACCCAATTAGTAAATCACTTGAGTATTCTGTAGGGATCTCCTCTTCCAATTCGGTTAAGACCAGTCCTGCCTGCCAGGTCAGGACCATACTTCAGTGAGTAACTGACACATACTGTAGCATAAAGTTCACTGCAAAACATATAAATAAGGAATGAAGAAACTTATACTCAGGAAGTTCTCTCTTCAATCTACACTTGGGGGGTAAAGGTTTAGAGAATACAACAGGTATCTATCTATTAACTAAGTACTGGTAGAATGTCAAAGGTGATGGTGTCATCACAGATCACTAAGGAGAAAAGGAGTTTCTGTGGAAATTCTGTGGAACCTCTTAAATTAACATGGGAGATGAAACTAAAGAATCTCTGCTAAATTAAGCTTTCAGCAACTGTATGGATTCTGAAAGCCCTGACTGTGTTTTAAAGCAGTAAGTTATACATAAAAGAAATCTGAAGAACTACAGCAGAATTGCACAACTAAATGTCTACATAATACACAACTAAATGGGTGGCAAGACACAGTTGCTTTTTGCTCCCTTGTCAAACCTAGGGAGCTTGATTAGAAATACATAGACACGTTGGGAATCCACCTGATTTATCAGAGCAGGGGAATGGAAGAACTACTTCCCTGCCTGCCATATTAGATGAGGAAGTGATCAGACGGGATGGCAGCCCGCTGTAAGGCTTGTAGCTCCAGCAGGAAGGAGCTGGAGGATTTCATGTCAGGCTCAGACACAAGGCAGCTCAAGTGCTGCCAGGGTGGTGCTCCAGCCCAACAGCCTCTTGTACATGTATGGATACATCTCTGGCCCACAGCACTGTGAAGGCTGAAATGTCCTGAAAACACTTTCGAAAAGAATACCCTCCAAACTCTGCTTTCTGATGTCTTGGTCACATTTTGGACTAATTTTGATTTACTGGGACTCCAAGACTCAAAAAAATCGATCTAGCTGGGCACTATGGAATTGTAGCATAAAAAACAAAAGAATTCATTCCACACTCACAATTTTTAACAGTAATAACAGTAACTATGGAAGAGGACTAGCATGTATATGTGGGAAAAGGACTGGCAGTTGAAACACCAAAAATTAGTTGTAATCAATAAATTCATAATTTAGTAACAATTATAATGGTTTCAGAGGCACTACAGACCTAGCTTTTAGTGCACAATTCATTTTTTTATTTCATTAACAAAATTTTATTTAAGAGATAATTCTATTGCACGCATACAAAACTAGAAACAAGGTTTTATATGCCAAAATTATGAAGCAATAATAGCATTAGCAATTTTGTATCTTCAAACCTGTTTTAATTTATTTGAATGGAAAAATATGTGGAGATATTATGTGGATAGCACCAGCACCTAGAGATGCACAAGTTTCAGAAGATAGCAGAAATCAGTCAGGTTACAAGACAAGACAAGCAGAGGTTTCAGACTTGCATTTCTTTAAAATTTTAAACTAAGTGTGAACATGTCAGCAGTGAGCTAAACCAGTGCTTTGCCCCAAGGGTTCACTTATAGTTGCAGATTCTTTTTAAGCAACCTTAAGTATGATAACTTATTTAAATCAGTTCTCTATATGGACATCAGGTCGTTGACTTCATCACTTGTTCACAAGAAATTTAGCATATAATTAACTTGTCAAATTACAGGGTAGACTTCTGGGGTATATGTGCACACAGAGAGATTTTACAAATCCTTTAATGGTCATTCATAAACCTAGCAAAATGAGCTCCACATTCATATGGCTACAAAAAAACAGTTAGCAAGCATTACAGGAATGACTGATTATTTTCTCCTCCTATATCAATTTCCTGTAATAAACCAATAATGAAATTTTGACACAGCTTAAATGTAATTAAGAATTGTTTCAAGAGCATTATTTTCCTAATTTGTCACGGTAGCAGTAAATCTGCAGCAAACAATCAGGACCAAATCTTTACTTTCTCTTTGTTTGCTTATATTCTTCTGCCTTGCTCACATGCATCAGCTTTCATTGGTTACACTATTTCTTTTTAAATAGGAAAGCCTTGACATTTTTACAGCAACAGCAGCTCATGCCTTGCAAAACTGAGTGATGTTTTAAAAGATCCTTTAACACAGCATAAAGCTGTGGTCCCTACACCCTGACTTGTGGAAGCTTTATGAGAGCCTCAGGGTCACAGGAAGTTGTTGTCACTGTAGCAGTCACAGGAAGTTATTGCTACTACGATTCAGGCTGACACCGGGAGAAAAGTACAATGTTTCCTGTAGTGCACTGCTCCTCAGTGCTGCTGAAGAGCCAGCAAAGACTGGAGCTATTGGATGCATATAAAACACAATCCCTTTAACATGTGTAGTCACAGTCTCTGTAAGTTTGTCAGAACTTCAAATTGTAAACCTCTAATCCAAAATTCTTATGTCCCGGTCTAGATACTGAGAAAAATGCCTACTATCCTACCAAGACATTATAAACACTGCCTATAAATCTACACACTCAGAGCTTTCATATGCCTAAATTCAGACAGCTCAGCTGCAGCATGAACAGGCACAGTAAACTTGTATATATCCAACTAGCTTGGATACCACCTAGACCACAAATTCCAGCTACTAGGCAATTACCAGGGTGCAGCCCGTTCTGGAGACTGCTATTGCAGTGTCACTCTTATTGGTAGCTCACTTTGCTTCAAGAAGTGGAGCACTTGTAGATAATGCTGCAATCATGCACTTTGGCTTCACTGCAACCCTGATTATACTCTGGTTATGTATATTGTTCCATTACAGCCTTGCATTTTGTGTTGGCTCTTTCATGGTCGTACACTTTTTAAGGAACTTGATGTCCAGAGAGTGATGTTACCACTTACACATCATCTTAAACTTTACATACTCTAACCCAATGCCCTTAATTGACACAGGCATGCTGTGACTATTACCAGACTTCCAGATTTTCTGTTCATAGTCAGGTCAGTGCAGTAATTCATTTTGGTCATTACAGAACAAATCAGTATCACTATTACTGAGCAACACAGGCCTTTAAACAGTCGAGTTGCCCAGACCCCCTATCTTGTCCCAGCTTATAGAGAGGGAAATTCTTTCACTCCTGCATACCATGCACAGATACAATTGTATCTGCTACTCATAGTTATCATGCAACTGTTGTCACAAAAGCCGACCACTTCTTATTTATTCACCCAATCAGCCCAAACTTCATAGTTTCTTCAGCTACCCAGCCCACCAATATGCTGTTAACACTTCTTCATAGAGCTTTGCATTTTTCCTGCCTTCAAACTCATAATTTTATTCCCTCCAATTGTATCAGTTCTTCTCTCAAATTAATATTTTTTTCTTTCTACTTCTGTCCTTTCTGACACTTGCTGAACACACAGAGACTTGTTTTAATTTACAGAAAGTGTCTTAGTGCAATTTGTTTCATTAACTTCATTAATTTTACTTTGGCAGCTGTCCTGGTTTGAGCCAGGATGAAGCCAATTTTTCTTTTTACTGATTTTTTTTTCCTTCAGTAAGCTCTCTCGTAACTAGCAACAGAGTGTTCTGCTAGGCTGATAAGACAGTGGAATGTTTTTCTAACTACTGAGGCTTCAAGGCCGCACCTGCCCTCTGCCGGCTCAGACACTATGGGGAGCCCCCTCCCCCGTAGGAGGCTGAGTTAGATGGACAGCAAAATTGGCCAAAGATATTCCATTCCATATATCTACGTAAGCTCAGAGGAAGGTCAGAGATCACAGAAGACAACTTCCTTCCTTCTTCTTCTCCCCTTCTCTTCGGTCCATGGCCGGCGTCCAGGGAGGACTCTGTTCATCCATCACCGTCGACCCTTAGGCTCGAGATCTCCTGACCCCCATAACTCTCTGCTTTTTCTCCAGCAGCAGCTCCGGGATTCCTCAGGACTCTTCCCAGTTCAGGGAAGTGCTGTGGGAGTTGCTGGGGCGTGGGGTGACGAGAGGCTTTTGCCCATACCTGAATCTATCTGTATATAATTGTATATATTTTCTTGTATCATTCATTAATGTTTTAATTAAAGCTGTGTAGTTTAGTTTTCAATCCAGCCAAGTCTCTCTCTTTTTCTCTCTCTCCTTCCCTACGTGGGTGGGGGGGGAGAGGGGATCGAGAGCATTGTTGTCGGACCTGAGTCAAACTGTGACAGCAGCTTCTAAAGGTTCCAGGATAGAAACAAGGCCCCAGCTATGCTGAACACTATGCAAACCAGACACAGAAAGACAAATTATATCCTAAAGAGATTACAGGCCATGTTTAAGATAAACAGAAACTAAACAGTGATCAAAGGAATCCGAGATGGGAACAAATAAATAAATAAATATTGAGGGCTTTTTTGTTGAACTTACAAGTTTCACCCTGTATCTACACATCTACTGTTAGTATATTTTAATCTAAGGGTTACTTACGGTATCACATTTCTGTTGGTCATTAGAGTGTTGTATAAATGTCCTTATTTACCTGTTTTTAAAAGCAAATATAGCACCTTTCAATATGCAAATAATAGTGCAAAAGAGCGTCTTACATTCTATTTTAAGACTCCCAGTAGTTTAAACTGCTTGGGTCAAACAAATAATCTTCTCTGTTGTTGCAATGAAACAATTCAGAGTGTTAATAAACCATACATACAAATCGGTTTCCTAAACTTAGCACAAGGAATTGTGGGGACTCCAGCAGATGTAAAAGATGATAGTTAGCATTTTAATAGCAACTGGCTGGAATAAGCAACACCTGCTGAAAAGTAAGGTGGATTTCAGTAGGCATTAACCTCACCGAAATTCTGCAAGAGGAAATCTTCCATTTTACACCCTGAACTTACCATAACAAAAGCCTGCTGGGCTGAGCTATTCGATCTTAATGTCCCATCAGCTCAAGGGCTGAGCAGCCTCTTTGTATCAGTTGGTAATTTCTTGTAGGCTCAGAATTTACTGCCATCCTTCTATGCCATGGCATAGCAGCACCAGATAAACGAACTGTGGCTAACTGACCGGACTGGCGAGCACAATTAAATTCACCAGCTGTACAAAGTACCTACACAAGCCGTGCTGTTTTATTGCAAGGACCATGGCAGTCCTGGCCTCCCCTGCGTGAACGCTGTCTGGCACCTTTTGCAAACTTCTTTCTAACTGCAAGTGTTGGTAAGCTTTTGAAATACAGTGACAGATCCCCTTAGGAAAAGAAAAAAAAAAAAAAAAAAAGGAAAAATAGAAAAAGACAATACATACCCCAGTACCCCGCCTGCCCTACTAGCTGATGTGATGCCTTTCCTTCACAATATTAGTAATCTATTTGTTCATCCCGAGACTAACAGTGTAAGACAGTAATAAGGAATGCAGCATTCAAAGAGATGATGATACCTCTAACGTGCAGAACAGTCTGTGCATGCAGAGGATGGTTCAGCCTAGCTGAAATACAGCTGGAGTACCTCCAGTGAAACTCTTTGCTTAGGGGAGCAACCTAGAAACGGTTCTCGTGTTACCTATGAACTATCTTCACTAATATGTTTCTTTAATCTGTCCTAGAACCCATCTGAATAAGGTAAAAAGTTTCTAGGAAACAAATTTGCATTTTCTATATAATCTATGTTGTCATAACTGCATAGACCAAAAATAATGAGTGGAAAGGAGAGTCCTCCTTCCACTCCTACAACCCTTTCTTTTATAATAGGCTTCTTCTAGATGAGAACTCTAGGGAACCACTTGCAACTTCTATGAACCTTCCAGACTTACAGAACCTTACATTCTCCTTGGCAGAACATACAGAAAAACCTGAAATCTCGAACCTGAATTGAAACTGAAACCCTTGCACAAGGATAATTTTGAAACAAAGGTAACTCAGTAACAACACCAATATTCTTATTATTATCCAGAATTCTGGCAAAGAACATATTCAGCCTTAGGGGTGCCTGGGCAGTTGCCATCTTTCAAAGCATTGTTGCCTCAGGATGTGGAATGCAGATCTTTTACAAATATGGTCTAGCAAAATTGTTCCAAATTTATTTAGGAAGCAATATTAATGGTAGGTACTTTTGAAAAAGCTTACCAAATCTGATTTCGTTTAAGCCACAGATCAGACGCTGAATCCATCTGCTGTGATACAGACTAACAGAGCTGCAAGCACGGCTGGAAAAAAAAATAATAATTTGTAATTCAGTATCTAGTTCTTCCCCCAGTAAACACATTCTAATTCTTCCCACCCACACTACTATTGATTAACAGATATGGTGGTAAGACATACAACAATTAAGCAGTTTTATCTTTAGCAGAATCTTTTAACTATCTTTCTCGTGTATTTGTCTCCAGAAATATGTCTAGTTGTTCCTTCCTGATGTTCCCTTATGCTCCTTACACACTCTACACCACCAATAACGCAAACATTATGTTTACAATGCAAAATAAACGACTATCAGTTACAAAAGGAAGAGTCTTTGTGCCTGCTACCTATGTCAAACCACTATGATCAGGACAAGCGTAGGTTAATCACGCCTTTGTTACTCACTAAAATCCTATAGCTAGCAACCAGCAAGTTCATGTTTTACTTGTATATATACATAGCTTTGTTGCTACTACAGAAGATTATTTATTCCATTCCTCATTTATTATTACTAAACTAAATTTATTTGCATTATAGTAGTCCTTTAACAACACATAACCAGTTTTCCTACAATGAAGAAAAGAACGGTGGGGGTAATACAAAACCTTAATTCCGTTCAAGGATTTTTTTTTCTCTAGCAAGAACTTTGTTAGTTCTTCAAGCCTGTTATTTATACATTTTCTACCTGACAACCCAGGGTGCAGCTGTTTCTATTGTAAGCATATGGTTGGTGGCAACTTTGAAGTCTGCCAATAAAAGTCACCAACATGAAAGGAAAGGAATGCTTAATTTTTAAAAGAAAATATTTGAGGTTTGACTTATGACTTTTTATAAAAATTCACTTGTTGCTGAAAAATTTATTTCTCACAATAGCACTAGGAAGAATAAAACCATTCATGCTTTTAAGATCACTTTTGTCTTTCCATCTCCAGTTGATCCTACTCTTCTTTCTCGTCCATCCTTCCTTCTAACACATCTCTCTGCAAAGCAGCCTCCCGAAATGTAAAACCACGCGCATGACAGAGTAAAACCTTTCCGTTTTCACCAGGTTTTGTTGAGGAAACACAAGACTCCCTACCTAGGGGGGTGAGAGAGGCGGTGTTTGCCCAGAGGCAGCGACCACTGATCCCACGGGAAGAAAATTCACCCCTTCGGAACAGCTCCAGGGAACACGCTAACTCCCCTCTCGACACCGCGCTCTTCACCTTTATTCACCTCACGCCTCTTCACCTTTTGAAGTGCTAATTTACCTCACAGGGCACCAGGCCCTCCTCCTCCCCCACACACACTCTCCCTCTCCCCCCCAGCAGCGCGCGGTGCCCACACC
>NW_009953964.1:4135531-4162817 GCF_000747805.2 Chaetura pelagica
CGCTCCCCGCCCACCCCCGGCCCGGAGGTGCGGGAGCGGGCCCGGCCCTGCCCGGGCGCGGATGTCCGGCCACCCGGTGATAGAGCTGCCCTTAACACACGTGGTCCCGAGCGGGAATGCGGAAATGGGGGAGCTGGGAAAGGGGCAAGCACATGGGCGCATCATTTGGACTTGGTCGGGATTCGGGTCGGGCCTCCAGCATCCCTGTCTGCTGGGGAAAAATCACCTGAGCTACAGACACTGGCATTTATCCCGCTCTCTGTCCAGGCGTACTGACCCAGAGATCTGTGCTTCCCGTTGGCTTGTCTTGCATTGCCTGGGTAGCCTCATATTGCAATACATATAATTTTTTATAATGGTTTGCAGCCAGGCTATGAGAGTCCTGAAGTGCAGTTCTTAGTACTGATTGTATGCAGTGAACGGGGTGAAGTTTAGTGGTTCTTAAACACCTTTTTTCTTTTCGGGGAGGGGGGCTGTTATGTATCTCAAAATAACTTAAAGCTTTATCAGACGACGAGGTTTGGGGTTTCGTTTTTTTCTTTGCCTTCCTGTAGCCAAGAAGTTCTTGGGAGGCCAGAAGTCATCAGGGATACTGTGTATCTTTTAAAGGATGTAACTACAGGTGAAAATGCCTCTTCGTCTTAGTAGTGGCTTTCTAGACAGATGGGGATTATACGAGTTCATAAAAGAAAAGTGAACTTTGACCAGGGTTGTTAGTTAAAATAATTGGTATGCAAAAAATGCAGCATTCCCTACCCCCCAGTTCAAGCTGTATGTGTGGTCATATGTTGTATCACTCCCTTTTACTTTTCTAGTAGCTGTGTAATAACTTTTTGTATTATCAATTTGTTAATGCTTTCAAAAAGGAAAGCTATGAGGGACCAGCACTTTTGTCCTGGGCCTACCTTCTTGGTTGTTTTTTCAAACAGAAGGCCTTTTCTGATACCCACGTTCCGGGTAATGACCAGTTTTAAGTTTATAAGTTGGAAATGCTAAATTATCCATTTGTCTTTTGAAGCCAAGTACCAAAGTGTGATTTGAAAACTGTACTCACTTCAAGTGTGAAATATTAAATGTCTCAAATCAGGCTGGAGGATGTTACAATTTATGTTGTAATGCTAGTTAACATTGATTCTTGTGTAGGTCTGAAGTTTATATCAGCAAAATTATATTGTTGCCCAGGTTAGCAGGGTGACAGAGCATACTTCTGTATTCTAGGGGTCTATATGTGTGAAGAAGAAAAGCATTGGCTTTTTCTGAAAGACACATTGACCACAACCATCCTCTTTATTTGCCTTAGGTTTTCTTGTGCATGGGCTCCTTCTCTCATGCAGCAAATCTACTGCAGCCCTTTGCAGTAAAGGTCATCTCTGTAGCAGTTAAACTGCTTCTTTTGCATTGTGGCTTCAGTGGAAGCATGCATCTCAGTTTCCCCTGTTTTTAAGCACAGGCCCTGAGGGAAGTCTTCACAGTAAGAACTGTGGAAAAGTGACCCATGAAGGCCTGTTCTGTTACTCCCAGATTCTCTTATGCAGTGGAACCACTTATTCCTTTCCATTCATATGATGTTGGACTTCCTTCAAAGGTACTTGTTAGATGGGAATCCAGAAAACAAAATTTAAATTCTAAAAACGAAATTCTTAGGAGTGCCTGGACAAGAAGAACAGAGTTTCTAGATACAAGGTTTATAATACTTGGCTGGTGAGAAGTAAATATTTGTTCAAAGTGTTTCAGAGCAGGAAATGCAGTGGTAAGGGAGCTCTAGAATGTAGTCCAGGAACCTGCTATCTGTAAGAATTTAAAGCATTATCAGAATACAGGTATTGCATGAAGGTCCAAGATTTAAATTTTATTCTAGACTATGACTTTGGTGGCAAGTGTCTGAATGATAGTTCTGTTTAGGTATCTACTTTTTCTTAGATCTTATTTCTGTTTTTTGTAACTGCATGTGGACTTGTAGAACATTAACTTTTTTCATGAACCTTCTTTCTGTATCTGTGGCAGTCCATGGATTTCTTATAACAACTTTTTCCACTGGAACAAAACCAAAAAAAAAATGAGGAAGGGTAGGGTTAAAGCAAAACCACCTCTAACACCAGCATGCATTTACATGAAAACACTGGGATTTCTAGTATGGAAGATGGGTGGTTACTGAAAGCTCATTCAAGTGCATAGGAAAAATCTTGTAAGCTTTTCTAATACAAAGGGGATCAATACCTTAAGACTACCAGTTCTTATTAAATACAAGTGAAATTTTGTGTTCTAATTTACATCTAGTAGCTTTAAAAAGTGGCTGATGTGTTCACTGCACATGCTTAATACTGTTTTCATCATATACTCTGAAGAAATTAATTCCTTGTCCTTTTTGAATCTTAATTTCTGCTTTCCCCTCCAGGCCAATGAAGGTGCTACTTCTGCACAGTACTAAGAAGAGTAAGTTTTAATGACTATCTTAAAAACCTGTCCACTGGACTCTTTTAGCCTTCTCAAGTCACATTCTGAATTACTTGAACTTCAAAGTGAAAGAAAAACAAAAATATCCCCATACATTTCTGTTTTTAAAGGCTTTTTTTTGTGTTGGTTTTGTTTTTTATTTTCTCCTAATTCTGTTTTCATTGTTGAAATGATCCACTGAGTTTGCATTTTATTCTTGTAGACTCTAGTATTAAGTCAGTGATGTTTGTATTAAAGGTTTGATTTCCTCTTCCTCTCCTACCTCCTGTAAATAGGATGTCCATTTAGGAGTTTATAACACAAGAACACAAGCATCTCAGTGTTCACTTGACTTTATTCCTACATTCATTTGAGGTAAGGAAGTGTGTTCTCTGCCTGTACTAATGGCAGTCTTGTGTACCTGTCGGCAGCTACACAGGAAGTTTTGAAAATTACCAGAAAATAGGAACCCACATCAGAGTCCCAGATCAATTTCTTACGCAGTAGATAATAATTTAAAGAGAGACACATCCCCACTTTTGTTACTCTTGTGGCTTATTGCACAAATTCAAAATGTGATCATCCTACTATTAAACTTTATCACTACTGTAGCTATTACCTTTTAAGTGCCTTATTGCATGCTAGGATAAGGTTTTGATGGAGCTGTGGTGATGGAAGAGAGAGGAAGTGCAGCCAACCATCAGATAGGCAAGAGAAGACAATCCTGTCTTATTTTGTTAGAGCTGATAGTGGAATGCTTCAGTATGACTAGTTAATTTTCCATGCCATTGTATGAATTATCATTGAAAACTACTTGTTAGATATAGGGCTAGTAAGCTTGCCTGGATCCAGCATTTGATTAGAAGAGTGTGTTTGCTTAGGGTATATATGATGTTAATGCCACCTGCTGTCTCAGAGTTACTGTCAATCTTGCTCTGCACCTGGAGGAAGTAGACATTAAGGAACTACCTGATGAGTGTACCATTTGTACATCTGAAAATGTAGGGTTAAAAAGTCCTGGGTTTGGTGTGCTTCTCTGGATAATTATTTCTACAATGTTTTTCCCTCCTTTCCCAAATATTTAAGTGGGATGGGGATTCAATTTATTTTCTCTTGTTTTGCTGACAGTCAGGACTTCTACTTCATTGTTTTATCTTTTGACTAAAATTTTGCTTCTAATCCCACATTTGTGATGAACAGAGATGTGTCTTCCTATTGTCTCTTTCTCTAAGCTTTTTTCCTTCTGACTTGTATGTTATCATAATAGTTCTTGAGGATGAGAGGAAGAGCAAAAACTTTTGTGATCCTGAAAGCCTTAGATAGCCAAAAGATGCCCACACTATTGCTAGTAGACAGCTGTTTGAAATTATTTAATCTTAATTGAGGTTTGGTTGTGAAAGGAAAGGTTTCTTGCAGCAAGGTATGCAAGAACTACATGATGAAAATGAACTTCTCTTCAGCTTCAGATACTTACACTCCTAGTAGCAGTTTTCAATTACAGCATTATTTCTTGTCGACTCTTGAATCCTACACCTTTCCCAGTTTTTTCATGGAAATTTGTAGGGGAAAAGAATAAGGATAAATAATGAAGTTGCATCCATTTCCTAGTGCGTTTTGTCTTAATCTGCAGAACATCTGTAAGATTTTTTTAAATCATTTACAGGTAGCACTTCTTGAAACTTGCAGTCTATGGGTGCTCACTTGTTTTTGGGATAAGCTCTGTAGAGTGAATCTAGTGTGTTGTAAGGATGTACATGGAGAAAGTTGGAAGGAGGCAAAAAAAGGTACTCCCAAACTGATAAATTAAAAATCTGCTAATGCAAGAAGGAAGCAGAAGTGTTACTTGAAAAAATGTGGCACATTTCTCCCACCTCTGAAGTTATTTTTTACTAATAACTTCATGTAATAAATGGGGTTAACTTTTGATTGTCCTTATCTGGAGAAATTTTAAGTTCTATAGGAGTACTGTTCCTGCAATTCAACTTTTGCTGTTTCTCCCATGTGTGAAGGAGCTGGGTGAAATTCTAGCATTTAAGAAACAGCCATAACACTTCTTTTGATACTTGCTTTTAGCCCCAGAACACTGGAAGCATAGGAGTGATGTGTGTGTGTGTGGTCAAGAGGGTAAATTAACATGTACCTCGCTTTTGACTGGCAAGTTATATTGAATGGCATAATGTCAAATTTAGCCTTGCTTGGAGGACAGGGTTGGATCAGAAGACCTTGGGATTTTTGCTTTCAACCTACATTTTTTCTGTGATTTTTGTAATATTTCAGCTTCTACATGAAAACAGTTTGTGTCTCTGTCTACATCCAAAACTTTGAGTGTTACTTGTGATCACTTATCAATTGCTTTTTGAAAGGCTTACTCATTTCTAGGTTTCCACTTGGAAAGTGAAAATGAATAGGAAAACTGGACTGGCTTTTAGGATTTTGCTAGTATAGGTATAAAGCATGTTAAGCTGCTGCCTGTACTGAAGACACTTGCAAATCTGCTTCTGATTTTGAGCCAGCACAAGGGATGTGACTTTTCCCTTCCTCAAGCCAGTAAACCCTAATCTTGTTGGTAAAAGGAGCATCTGTAGGCTATGCCTCAAACTTTCCTAAAGTAGCTGTAGTCTGCAGCTGGTCTTTGTTGGACTGTGATGCGGCAGATGATGGTTAAACTGTCCTTTCTCCTTATGTCTGCTTCTCTGTCTTTCAACAGCACGGGTTGCTGTTGCTTTCCAAGAGTAGCTTGACTTGATGTGTTGAGAGATAAGGTGGAGGTAAAATTTTCAGTATGCTTTAAATATTTTTTTTACACTGATATGGGGCTGAGGAATCATGTCCATCTTGACACTGAATAGACTTTAAGTTCACCAATTAATAAATGACATCATTCACTTCCATGTGTTTTGACTCTGACTGTGATGTGGATGATCTTGAAGTGAATATTCAATGTATTCTGTATTAATAATACAATGTTATAGTTGTGTAATGTTGCTAAATACATCAGCAAAGCATCTACTTTAAAATGCAAATGACATGAAAGCAATAATGCTAACATACATAAAAATGAAAATATATTTTCAGTTTAAACAGACCTTCAGCTTTATAAGAATGCCAGTAAAATTGTGGTAGTTAGGAGGAAGCCTGCACTTTAAGCATTTTAGCTCTTAGCATTTATTTCTAAGTTACAGAAAACTAAAGAAAATTCTGCAAATTCTCTTGTAAATCCTTGCCAATGAGAAGGTAAAGAGTATCCCCCACATTTCTGTGTGAGAAAAGCAGTGATTAGAGGACCACCTGCCTACCACCATGCTTGTCACCTTAGAGAGAGTTCTGTCTCTATAGTGGATAATTCTTCAAAGTCTGTGTCAGCATCCTGACTATGTGGACTTCTGTGATTCAGCTGGAAGTTGAAATCTTCCAAAGGGCTTCTAACTTGGTGGACAGATGCACTGTAAGATAGTAGAACCTTTTGGTACATTTGCATATTGTTTGATATCTTCTAATTGGTTTCCACCAGGGTAGAGATGGCAGTAGGAAACCCCCATACAGTGGTAAGGAAATACTAAAATCAGCTACTGCCTTGGATACTTACAACCAGCTTTCTTGAAATACACTTTCAAACTCAGTTCTACACATACCCTGCTCTTGTCTTTCCTCTGCCTGGAGAATGTGCCAGAAACAAGAGCTTAGATTTCAGGCAAGTGTACCTGCTTGAAAAGTTCTAAGTTTAACAATTATTAGTAAAAGTCTCTGAGTGTATAGACTTCCTACTAGTTTGCTTAGATGTGGATTGTCACATTACTTAATTTGAACCAAATCTTTAATCAAATTTTTATTGGTGCCGTGTTTGTGATATGTGAGGCAACATCTATTCTTGGTGTGTTATTTCCAAAGAGTCACTTACACTGCAGTCCTTTGCCAATTTTTAAAGTTCTAAGTGAAATATGTATTTTCTAGTCTATTTAGCCTAGTGTTACATTGCTGAGGAGGTGAGTAAGCAATTGAGTTGATAGTTTGGCTTCTGTGTATTCTTTTTCCAGTAAGGTGCCTGCCATTTAAAGCAGTGTGGGCCATATTGGGCTTTATTGTAGATTTACTATATCAAGTAAATAGTTTATTAAAAATAGATTATTGCAAAAATATGTGATTTTAATACAGGTTTTTTTTGAGGAGTTCTAAAATACTTTGTGTTCAAATAGCTGTAATATAATTGTGTGTTACACTGAATGTTATAATCTAAAGACTCTGTTTAGATACATCCATGAAATGTATATACTCAGGCCTATGTCATTACAGCATATTGCATTCAGAGTCTGAGCTTTTTACCTGTGCAATGAAAATGGCTTCAGTTGTTGCTTGTCTTGGCTTTTGCAGAACACTAAGGATTATACTGAGTACAAGAGCAGCACAAAAAAGGGTAATTGGCAATTCCTGTAGTCTGACTTAGTGGTGAAGTTCAGTTTTCATCATAGTCATTAGCAACAGACTTGAATTAACACCACAACACTGGAAGTTGCTGTGCTTTGTTGATATCAATTCAGAGTGTTTGCAGCCAAATGTTAAATGTTTCTGAATCAATTCAGTGGGTTCTCCCCTTTGGCTCTTGGCTTTTTCTTTTTTTTTTCTTTTAATAGAGAAGCAGAAGTTAGGCATTAAAGTCTAATGATGAGAGCTTAAGACTTTACATAGTAGTGTAAAAACATGTTGCTCCAGGATATATATTTTTAGATGTTTAGATACATACAGTTATGGATTTAAATAGAATTTGTTCCTTATCTCATGTTTATTTTTAAAGAATACTCAAAGTGTGCTGTGTTTGCATACAAATTGAATAGTAATATGGATTGGATTCCTTGCAGTAATTCTGCTATAGAATTTAGATTTGAAAAAAGTGTTTTGACTTTGCTTAGTCTTCTTAAGTTTACATATCTGTAACACAAATCTATATGGCTTTAAGTGATGAGCTTTGTGGTTTGATACCCAAACTAGCTTTTACTTAATTACAAAAGATGCCATGGCTACCTATTCATTAACTTGTATTTGAGAAACTCTGGAAATGAAAACCTGACTGTTTTGTCATATTTCTGTCTCTGCGTACCATAGTCAATTGAAAGTTTTTTTCAGTGTAAAGATCACTGAACTGCTACAATTAATCTTGTCTACTCCATGTTAGTCTGTTGTTTAAATGTAGTTCCTGATAATCCTGTGGCCTTTATGTATTTAATACGTATGTATATTGAAGTTTTTATATATAGCAGAAATATTATTAGATCCTACTGATTACTCTGGTTACTTGTAGAACTTCTTGGAGATAGGCTTCTTACGATGGGCCTCAACCATCTTCTCTTTCAGAGGTGCCTTTTCAAAGGAAAAAAGAGCCAGGACTCCTTTATATGAGAGGAAGTTGGCAACATGGAATACTGGTTCTAATTTTGAATAGGTATGAAGCAGCAGTGCAGTGCTTTCCAGAACTGCTTTAAATTAGGTTGAAGTACCTATTTCTTACTTTGGTTTTCCTGAGAGTTCAATTTTAGATCCCCCATCAACAAATCCTTCTATTCCTTCAAGTGCTAGCCTGCTGTAGAACTCTGTTATGCCAAAGTGAGCTGTACAGTGAACAGCTGGAACTTAGGCACAAATGTTTTGGGTTATTTTTAAGTAAACAGTAATTGGAGTAGGTCTTTGCAAGAATAGTGGTTTTTTTGGGGGGAAAGTAATAGAATAGTAGGGACAGGTGATTCTTGGGATCAATATATTTAAAAAACTTAGTTTGTTAGAATAGAGACCAGGCAACTCTTTATAGTATTTAAACCTGCAACGTGTGACAAACTAATTATGTAGGTAGTCTCAGTAATGCAGCATAACTGAAATGGCTTCTCTTAAGAGGTGATCTTCTACTGCCCAGTCATTGACTGACATGTGAATCAATAAATGTCATGATATAACTTGAGCTATGCTATTTGGATCTTTTTAACCTTTTGTATATACTAGGCCTTTAGTCCATCTTCATCTCTGCAGTACATGACCCAAATGGTAGCTCTTGCAGCTTTTATGTCTGACCTACATACATGTGGCTCTTCTAGCTATTTCAGACGTGTAGCTGGTGTAACAAAAGTTGTTATTACAACTCTATGAGAAGCACTTGTCTTCAAGGTCCACCAACTAAATGTATGAAAAGAGGGCTTGAAATTCTAGTATATGTAATAAATACTTGTGTTCACTGTTGAACTAACTGGATGCTGTGTCATGCCTTGTCTTGACTAAGTTTAACATGACATCTTCCTTCTGCTTCTTCTCTTAAAAAAAATATGCTATTATTTGTTTTGCCTTCACTCTCTTCTTATCTTTGTCTTTGTTCTCTCCTGTGTAATTTACTCATCCATTGCTAAGTTCCTCTTCTATTCTTTCTTCTTCACTTCCGTATTGTTCTTCCAAGTTGGATAACTGGAGACCTTCATTCACCAAGGAGGAAACTAAAAACTGAATGTTTGTGGATGCAACTTGTTATTGGTTGGGACCAAAGAGAAAACATCATATATTCAGTGGCTGGAAGTAATACTCAGTCTCTGGGCTTAACAAATTTATCTGGTACTTCAGGTGGACTTTGTCTTGACTAGTTATGTCTTTATGTATTGACACATTGTTTCCAGGCACAGTGTCTTCATTTGCTCTTACATAACTGGTACTAGAGAATATCCAGGAATCTTCTCTAATTGTATTATTTGTTTATTTAGGTACACGGGGCAGGAGATTCTAACTCATTTGTTAAAACAATACCTTTTGTGAGACAGGTTCCAGCTTCAGAGATTCAGCCTGGATTGGTTTTTTGCCTTACTAGAGTAGGTTTGCATCTTGGATAAAAATTGCATTTAGTCTGTCCTCGTCTTCAGCTGTTTGACCTGTGTATTATGCAGGTGCTTGAATGAAAGGGTAGCAAAAGGTGCACATATTAATCTTTGGTGCCTTCATGGTATCAGTCATATGTACAGCAGATATCTTGCTCTGTCTAGGAGTTCTTGTTCTCGACTTTTTTCCAAGTCCTGGAGTCTTTATCAGGTGGTGAAAAATGGGATCTGGATCATACTGCTTTGAAATAAGCTGAAGTTTTTGTTTCTAGCAACACTGAAAAGATACTGCTAATTTAATTATTATGAGCTGATAGTTTATTTTAAAGATCTACTGAGAATTTAATAACTTGCTCATAAACGCTAAGTGGGATCTTTACACTTGATGGACTTCTGGGACTTGAGGCAACTTAAAACTTAATTTTGAGTGAGCCCTTTGTGGTTTAATGCCAGTGTAGGATGGAGAAAAGACTGTATCAGCTACTGAATGTTTATAGTTCACTGTAGCCTTCACTAGTGCAGTGAGCTGCATTTAGTTAGGCTCCTCATTTCTTGGAGGGACATGTGAAGTTCAACTGGAGTGGTCCCAAACCTCAGAAAGGAACTTCTGTGGAGTGGCAGGATGTTTTGTGGTAAAGAGCACTCATCAACCCATGGGTAAGGATAGAACTGCTCTAGCTGCCCAGCTGGGCTCTTGCCTCTGTCTCCAGATTCCCAAGATGTCCTTAGGTGTAGGGTAACAACAGTGCCCATGTTGACAGTAAACTGTAAAATGCCAGGTGTTCAACTTCCCTTCTTTTGTATGATGACAAAATTATTTTTTTTCCCCCTTTGCTTAGATTATCTGTTATTTTTCTTCTCCTTTTGTAATGAAGTGCCAAATGGATAGATAATTTAATCTTGGATGGATTGTTTGCTTCAAGTGCAACTTCTGAGCTTAACAAGAGGCTTAACAGATAAGGAGGAGGGCAAACAAGTGACTGGGTTTTGTTGGTGACAGTGTAAAGAACCTTCTAACACATGATGACATTTTTTCAAAACCAGTTTTGAAGAAGGAAAGCCAATGTGTAGGCAGCTGCATGTTTCTTGCAGGAGTGCGAATGGAAAATAGACTGGTATTCAGTATTTATCTTCAGTCAAGAAGCAACTTAGATTGTAAATAAACTTCAGTTCAATTGGTTAAGAGGATGTTGCAGTTGAGCAGCTGCAGTACAGCATGAACTAGTGTTAACCTGAGGACAAAACTTGGGTAATTACTTCATTCTCCTGTCAGGTGGGGTATAGGGTGGGATAAGCATAATGATGTTTGTTTAGTGGTTCAAAAGGGATGATTTGCCATTTGACTTGCAACCTTATCTATCATGTTGTTACTGCATTAAGGTCAAACTATTAAAATACAATCTAACATAAGCCAAATGCTAGTGCATGTGTGGGAGCAGGAGCCAGGCATAGCTCAAGAGCAGCCTGGTGACAGCTCTGTGTATGGCTGGGACCTCAGCTGATAGGTTGTGGAGTGGAACAGAAGGAAGGTTAAACAAGCTCTTATAATCCCTTCTGCCCTGTTCTGGGGATCGAAAGCTACATTGTTGTAAAATGAATGTGATTATCATGTTATGTCCTCTCTGGAGAAGACAAACCTAATGCCTTGCAAACCGAGAAAATGTTTCCCTTAGCATAAGGCTTTACAGAAAGTGCTGGTTACTTGTTAGGCAACGTGCTACTTCTGTTACTACAGGAAAGTTGAATTAATGCCTAATTCATACTGGGATTTTTAATTCTCATCTCTCAGAGCTGATTAGGGTGATGAGAAGTCTTGTGCATATCAAATGGGGCAATGGAGATCTAGAGCTGTCTGGAGAAAAGTAGGCAAAGGTTTAAACTATTCTTTGCTCACAAAACAGGGAGGAATGGTTTGTATTGTGTTGAAATAAGGGTAGTTTTGCTGGAAGAAACTCAAAACTAATAGGCCTGCTAGCTTTGGGCTGTAATGCATCAGATGATCTAGTGCTAATCTTTTGTAGCTGGAGAATGATGGCACTCTGTTCAGTGCAGGTATTTGTGCAGTTCATGTTTGCCTCGAATAAATCTGAACCATATTTGGCCTTTTGTGCTATGCTAAAAATGGAAGAATTTGTTAAAAGTTACCAAAGGTGCCTTCTTCAAATAAGTTGACTTAATATGGAAATTAATCTTGGGTAGATTTGGAGTTGATAGGATGAGTATCTAGCTTGTATGTTTATAAACATTTTCTAAAAGTGTGAAATTAATTCTTTTACTGCTCTCTCTAGGGGATATTTTTGGTAACATTTTCAGGGCATCTTGTTGATGAAAGAGAAACTGATAATAAGTGAGGTTGATTATTTCATGTTCTTTACTGACTTGCTTTTGGTGTCCTGCTTTTTCAAAGCTTTTCATGAGGCTTTCATATGAAGCTTTAATTTTCCTGAATCTTGTGTCTTTCAAATGGTAGCTACATAATGTGGATGGGTTTTCAAATGATTTTTAGTAAATGCAGCAAAAGATCTCTGAAAACGTTTCATTTTTTTATTTTTTTTTTTCCTCTCTAAAGGTTTGGACCCCATGGAATCCCTGTGACCATATTTCCTAAAAGGGAATACAAGGATAAACCCGAAGCCATGCAGCTCCAAAGTAAACCATTCCAAGATGAGGAACAGGTGAAATGTGAATCTAATGCTGCAGTCCCTGATGACTCTTCTCTCACGCAGCCATCAGAACCTAGCATAGCTAAAAGCCTATGGACTTCTAAACCACCTCCTCTCTTTCACGAGGGAGCGCCATATCCTCCTCCTTTGTTTATCAGGGACACGTATAACCAGTCAATACCTCAGCCCCCGCCCCGGAAAATCAAGCGGCCCAAACGTAAAATGTACAGGGAGGAACCCACTTCTATCATGAATGCTATCAAACTACGACCCCGGCAGGTCTTATGTGACAAGTGCAAAAATAGTGTTGTTGCAGAAAAAAAGGAAATAAAAAAAGGTGGCAATGCAAGTGACTCTTCAAAATACGAGGACAGTAAAAAACGAAGAAATGAGAGCGTGACTACTGTGAATAAAAAACTTAAGACTGACCATAAAGTGGATGGAAAAAGCCAAAATGAAAGCCAGAAAAGGAATGCTGTGGTCAAGGTTTCAAATATTGCCCACAGCAGAAGCAGAGTAGTTAAAGTTTCTGCACAAGCAAATACTTCAAAAACGCAGTTAAATACAAAAAAAGTTCTCCAGAGCAAAAACATGGATCATGCGAAAGCTCGGGAAGTCTTGAAAATGGCCAAAGAAAAGGCACAGAAGAAGCAGAGTGCAACCTCCTCTTCCAAAAATGCACATTCAAAGGTCCACTTCACACGGCGTCTTCAGAACACCAGCTCAGGTTCCCTCCCACCCCGATTGCGTTTAAAGCCACAAAGGTATCGGAATGAAGAAAATGACTCTTCTCTCAAGACAGGACTTGAGAAAATACGGAGTGGCAAGATGGCAACTAAGCCCCAGTCTCGCTGCTCCTCCACCCGCTCAGCAGGTGAGGCCCCTTCAGAAAATCAGAGCCCCTCAAAAGGCCCTGAAGAGGCCAGCAGTGAGGTTCAGGACACAAGTGAAGTGCATGTCACTGTTGATCAGGATGAACACCAGACATTGGGCAAGAGAGGCAGCAAAAGCAATATAACGGTTTACATGACCCTTAATCAAAAGAAATCTGACTCTTCCAGTGCATCAGTTTGTAGTAGTGATAGCACAGATGATTTGAAATCTACCAACTCTGAGTGTAGCTCTACTGAAAGCTTTGATTTTCCTCCAGGCAGCATGCATGCACCTTCTTCTTCCTCCTCCTCTTCAAAGGAAGAGAAAAAGCTCAGTAATTCCTTGAAAACGGAAGTGTTTTCCAAAAACGTCTCTAAATGTGTTACACCAGATGGCAGGACCATATGTGTAGGGGACATTGTTTGGGCCAAGATTTATGGCTTCCCTTGGTGGCCAGCCCGTATTCTTACCATAACTGTGAGCCGGAAAGATAATGGCCTTTTAGTTCGACAGGAGGCTCGTATCTCATGGTTTGGCTCCACAACAACATCTTTCCTTGCTCTTGCACAACTCTCCCCCTTTTTAGAAAGCTTCCAGTTGCGCTTTAATAAGAAGAGAAAGGGTCTTTATCGCAAGGCCGTCACAGAGGCAGCTAAGGCTGCTAAGCAGCTGACCCCTGAAGTTCGGGCCCTGCTGACGCAGTTTGAAACGTGAAGATGGAAAGTAAGGTAGGCAAGAAATCTGGAGGCTCCACAAAATTGATAGCCTAGTTAGAGAACTACCATGAAGGACTTGCCAAGTCAGAAGTTGCACTCGGTTGACTGCTCTTTTTATACTCAAGTTGTTCCATTTGTAGGGGTTTCTTGACAGTTACACAAATTGAACATGCAATCGAAATTAGCCTAAAGTGAGAACTTCAGTATTTTTCAAGTGAGAATTTTTTTAATGAAAAAAAAACCTCCTCAAACATCCAATGCATAGGAGCCATAGCCTCAGCTGAAAGGCAGCTTATTTGCAGGGAATTTTTTAGTAGTTTCTACCCAGTATATAACTAGTTGCTGTGTGGCAAAGGGTTAACACAAGGAATGAAAGTAGTAGCTGTGACTTTTTTGTTGTTGTTGTTGTTGTTAGGTGGCCCATCAGGGAAGTGTAGAAATGTGAGCCTTGTCTAAATGGTCTTTGGAGATTATTTTAAACAGTCTCTAATGTTTTTAGTCTGGCCAGTGCAAAATGGTTCAAAGCATGCTTAAACATCTTAGGGAGACATGCCCCAATCCACACAGGCCAGTTTAAATGGCATTAGAAGACTTGCTGAAATTTTTAAGGAAGAAGAATTCACGTAACTTAAAAGACCAGATTAAATGGGGTTTTATTGTAGTGACCACTTAAACACTCAGCCTTTCTATGCACATGGGGGCAGAAATGTAACACTTCAGGGTCTGAGAAGCTGAGAGGGATGCCTGTAGCTCTAAGACAAAGCTGAGAAGTTGCTCAGTTTTTGGGATCAAGGGCTGTTAATGCTGCATAGGTATGAATCATAACTTCTGGTCTTTCTTCCTGAAGAAATCTTTCAGGCTGTTTGCCTGGAGGTTTAGATTAAGAGAGGCTTTGTTTTGAATGTGTAAATAATTGATTGCTGAAATTGGTCAGATTTTCTCCTGACTGGTTGTTCCTAAATTCTTAGGATACGTCCTGGTAAATTACACTTTGTGAATTGTCAGATGTGTAATTGTTGCATTTTGGATGTATCTAACTTCATTTATTTTTTTTTTTAATATTTCCGTTTAAGGTATCTGTTTGCAGGTCAGAAAATGAGAATATGTAATTGTGTAATGCTCTGAAATGTAAAAAAACAAACTGTAAATAAAATTGACTAAATCTGAATTATTTGTGTGTGTTTCTCAAAAAGCTTTGAAAAAAATCCAGGATGTTAGAGTACTTGATATGTATGCCAGATTTAGAGGACACCCTCTTAAAAAGTAAATTGTCCTTTTTCACAGAATCTTAAAAATTACTGCTTGATTTAGGGTACTGTTGGTATACACTTCAGTCTTAAGCAATTATCTGTTCCTTTTGTTTCAGACCTAGCTCTGTAGAGGGCTTTTGGTAAAAGTTTTATAAAATTTATCCCTTAATTAGATTTTGTTCCATATATTTGAATAAAGACTGTGGATAATGTCAGTTATACAGTGGGGAAATGTTTTCAGTTTTCTCCATCTATCAAGCCCTAATCAGACCCATTCTCCACTATTAACTTCAGCTTTTCTTGCATGTCTTTTGCTCAGTGTTGGGCCATTTTCATGCAAATGACTTTATGAATTTTTTTCCTTCTAGTTTTGGTCCTTATCTGACCATGTGAATTACTGTCTCTTCTCCAGCCCACTCCTGTTTCAGCCTTGCAATGCCTTGTGAAGAGTCTCAGCGTTCATCCCAAAGCAGTTTTCATCCTGTTTTTTCCATAATTGCCCATGTAGGCAATCATGACAGATGGAAAAATTTAAGCTTAGACTGAAATTAGATTTTAAACAGACATGAAAATGGGGGTAAGGATTTAATCATCAAACCCTTCCAATCTTTTTAACTTCAGATAAAATTTCTTGTGTTCATAATACTGTCTGGTCTTTCCAAAGCATTCAGTTTCTTTTTACCTTTTTGAATTATTCTGTTGTGTCCACAGAACTATTGCAAGTCTAAAGTGTCAGATATGTGGCTCTTCAAATTTTACTCAGGTTTATGGTCATCTCTGTTAGGTGCTAATTAAGCTTCCAAATATAGCAGCTTTACCTTGGCATTCTAACAGTTACCAAAAAAGTCCCATTGGTCAATGCTTTTTGAATGTGATAAACACACAATAAATTTTACAATGTGCAAAAAAAAATTGGGAAAAAAAAAATCCTGATTCACTTCTATGTATTCTTTCCTGCAAACAGAAACAGTTACTTTATTTAAGTAAATAAGCCATACTTTGTTATTAAATCAGACTGCTTTTTGAAGTCAAGAACCCATACAGTGTGGTTTAGATGTCTACACTAGTTCCTTGAGCTTTAGAAGCTCAAGTGAACTGGTTAGAAGTTAGTTGTTCTGAGCCAAGTAGTGGTGAAATAAATATTTACATTGTTAATTTTTCTTTAAAAGACCTGGAAGCTTTGTACTCGTATCTCTTAATTTATATGAAGTTAGAATAGTACTAAAGTATACATAGTCACAGTTTGCTCAGGTGTTTGCTGGTAAGATGAGAGAGCAGCAAATATGAGAGGGGTTTCTTTAGATTGTTTTATGCTCAAAGGAACTGTTTATGAAAGGCATTTAGCAAATCTTAGTTTAATTTGTAGCTGATCAGTGTTTTAAGAAGTCTTTCCTAAGTTTTGTAAGTGAATGTGCAGTGTCACTTCAGATACCAGGTTTCAAAACATAGACTTTTTTATAACACTGTGTTACATGAGGTTGAAAATACCCTCCCTGTTTATACTAGTCATGATTTTCCTTCCACTCTGAAGTAGCTGCCACTGTATATAACAGAGTTTACAGTGATGAAAATGTTGGCCGTAAGGTAAAGTCTGGTTACAGTGAGTTACCTTGGTTATGGCAGTATGGATTTTGTGTGTAGATTAGCTTTGTAGATTTAGTGCTTAGTGCTGTTTTATCTGTAAACTGCAAGAAAACCCCACACTTCAGTGAGCCTCTTTGCTCCTAGCAATGCCTACAGTTGGAGTGCAGACTGCTGCTCTGAGTGTTTGGTACACATCTCCCATCTCAGAGTGAGCTTGACAGTTTAAATGACTTTTATCAAATAGCTGATGACAGGAGCAGGCCTATACCAGTGCCAGGATAGTGCATCTGTGTAATTAAGCTGTGCAACTGTTGTAAGTAGCCTGTGTCTTGAGAAGGCAAACATCAGTAGAAACAGTGACTGCTGGTTTTCTGTCAGTTTAATATAATAAATGGTAAATTATGTCTTTTTGTACTAATGAAATTCCTCATTAGTTGTTTAATAGGCATGGTCTTTCATTTTAGAGGGGAAAACATCATGGGTGGTGATGAGTTTCTGGTACAAGATTTATTTTCCTTTGAAGATCTTTAGCTTCAGTTAAAACATTTTGGGAGAGAGTAGTTATTCCAAACTTAGTAACTGATTTCCTTTAGCAGGAGTGTTTGAAGGTGTGGTTGCTTCATGAGTAAAGCTGAAAGCAAATGTGAAATGCTTCTGTCTCTCTGAATTGAAGTTCTACAGAAAATTGAACAAACAGTTGTTACTTCTCTAATCAGAGTTGTATTTTTATGTCAACACTTAAATGAGGTGATAATCTCTGATTATATGGTATTTTCTGCATCTTTAGTTTGAAACCTACATAACTACCAGCTACCTCACCAGGAGGGGATGTGTTCAGTGCTGGTAATTTAGGTCAACTCTGCAAGGCTGATAAGATTTGTTTTTTTTCAGCATGTTGTAAAATATTATTTTAAAAGTAGTTTCTAAATATGATTGGTTTTAAGAACTAGCACATCACTGGAAGTGAGGAAGGAGTAAGAGTTGCTTTTTGCATTGCTAGCCTTGCATTTGTCTCTAGTTAACTCTTTAAAGTCCTAAAACTAATTTCCATTCATGTCTTCTATAAGTTTTTGCTTATAGAATAGGAACATGATTTTTGGGAAATAAATCTTAGTAGCTAATCCTCAGTAGAATTATCATTTGTCCTCATGCATGTTCTGTAAAGTGCAGTGGAAAAATAGGGTTGCCTTCTTGGCAACTTCTTTCCAAGACTCCTGGAAAGGAGGAGGCTGACAATCAGAGGCATTCTTAGTTCATCTCTTTCAGTGGTACTCCAATAAATGCCTACAAGAATAACCAAATTCAGTCAATGCAATGAGATCACTAGGCTGACATAGATAAAGAACTGAAAGTTAAGTAGAATGAGCTTATGGTGAAAAGGGCAGTAAGATGGCAGTAGTTTGTGTCACAAGGCATTTGGTAAAAGTGTAGGAATGCTATTTAAAAATACACTTAAAGTGTTCTTAGAGTACAGAGTTTATAGTGGTTAAAGGCTGAGGTGCTTTATCTTCCTGTTCTTATTTTCAGTGTACTTTTTAAGGGTATAAAGAGAAAGGTCATAGGGTTCCTGGAGGAGAAGAGAAGAACTTGATGTGATAGAGGAGCTAGATGTATGGGAGGGAAAACTATGAGTTGGTTATTTGAGAATAATAGGTTACTCTGCAAGTTGAGTAGAACAGAGTAGTGCCTCTCCTATGTTAGCTTGTAGGAGACACTTGGTGAAACCTATGTCATTGTCCCACAGTTAACTGAACTTCATCTAGAATCTGCTTCACACTTGGGAAATGGAGTCACCTTCTACAGGTCTTTGTCAGTTTAAGTTGTGCTTACGTTAAGTGTGTGTGTCTATTTCTTTTGTTAGGATAGGATATAGTAGCAACCTTTTAGAGATATAGACAGACTATACTTGAAACAATACAGTAAAATCCCTATAAATAAAGAAAGTATCAATAACAACAGAGGTTTTGCATACCTGACTTCCTTAAAGTTTCTTCTGATATGACTAGTGATGAGGCATCATCCATTTTTAACATCAGGACAGACAGGCCTGTAGCATTGAAACTTTTGTAGTAGCTGTGAAGCTTCTAAAGATCCATTAAATCCAACCTTGTGAGATGCGAATGTAAGTATTAATCTCTAAAATATTCTCAATCTGTAATGGGAATTACCTGTTTTGCTACAGGTCCTTAACAGTCATGATGGCAACTTCCTATTCAGCATAGTTTCCTCTTATGCTGTCACCCTGTTAGTGTATTTAAGAGTGGGCATTTAACTAGGCAAAATAAAATTCCCTTGTAAGATGGCTTTTCATTCCCTGCTCAGGCTGGTTTTTCTTTGCACCTGTTCTAGTTTGAACTCCTCTTTCTCTGACATTGGTGGCAAGGACTGTTTACAGTAATTTAGGTGGGGTTTTACAAAACACCTATGGAATGGCCATGATTCTTCCATCAAGCAGAAGTCTCTCTGATGCTTGCTTTTTAATTGTTAGGTCCTAATAGCAGCTTATACTTTCCTATGATTTACTCATACATTTTGGTCTTCCTTCTGTAGCCCCTGGGATGTGCATACCAGTCCAGACTACAGTTTAGATTGATTTTTTTTTTATTTTTTTTTTCCTTAAATTGAACTGTGACATAACTGCCCTTCTGTGAACACAAGGCAAAATAGCAGTTCCCAGGCATGGATGTGGAGAGAGAGATTTGGTGACTGGCCTGCTATTGAGCATTTTCCCTGCACATTGTTGCTACCAGATCAGACAGTTGGGGATAACTCCCTGGGGCAGCACGAGCAACTCGGTGCCAAGTACCAATTGTTGAAGGGAACTCAGATCCACAGCTTCATTATTTTATTTTTTTTCCCTGAGAAAAGCAATTTATATTCTTGGTATGAAGAAGGAAAAGCAGCAGTGTGGGAAATGCACATCATTGATAAGTCCAGGGCTTTAATACATAAGAGGACCTGAGCCACCTTGCACATACAGTAGGGAGACAAATGGGAGTGGGAGATGGTCTTGTGTGCCTGCATAACCTTCCCAGATTGTTTCTGGATGCACAGGGCAGAAAACTGATTTCCTGGGCTTGTGCCAATAGAGATGTAGAGTTTTTGTTCTTCCCTGCACACCTACCCATGGTCCAAAGGGATAATGTTACAGTGGGCTGCAGATAGAAGCTGGTGCAGGGAACAAGTCAGGATTCCCTGTTGCAAGTTTAAACTTGGGCTTTGCCTGTTCAGTGTGTGAAGACAAATGGATCTGTGGTATTTATTTGGACTATTTGCTTGAGAAGTTATTTTTTAAATCAGGACTGTGCATATATTGAAAAACTGTGTTACAGTTTCTGTGCCAATGATTTTATTCCTCAGCCCAGAGAAGGAAGAAGGGGCTATTGGAACCGAGGATATTGGAGGTGTGAAAATGCCTGCAGGGTAGGTACAGAGGCAAAGGGGAAACACACTACTGTTTAGTTGCACCTAAGAGAAGAAATAATATTTAAAATTATAAAATGGGGAGTTAAAATTAGGCACTAGAATATTTATTCCAGTTGTTAAAGTTACTTAATTTTCATAACTACAGGTTTTTACGAACAACAGATTAGGCTGTCCTCGTCAGGAATGGGTTAAACTCATTCTGTGAATGGGTATGGAATAGATGACTGACCCTGTCACAACTCTGTTTTCTGTAATTTTGTTATTAACCATTCTGATTTGGAAAAACAGAATCTTCATAGAAATGCACACATAGTGAAGGATTCTGCCTCGTGTCACATTCTCAGTATTGCAGGAATCCTTCTTGGTGTGATGGAAGTTTGGCCTTTGAACAATAGAGCCTTAGCTTCCTTGTGCAGTAGAACTGCTCTGCCTCTCCTGCCAAGGGTGCCTTCTGTGCAAAATCATGTTTGGATCATATCACTTATATAGCATGTCAACTTTAAATTATTAATTAAAAAATAATCTAGGTCAGTTTTCATGCTTACTTACTAATGGTTTTGATGTAAAATATGCAATTTGAATAGGGAATATCCTTACATGGGCCAGCCACGTGCTAGGAATCTGATTTGGAAGGCAAGCTGTGTTCTCCCTCCTTTTTTACCATCACTGAAACATTCTGTAACAGAAACAGTGCAATTCTCGTGACAGAATTGTCCTTGCCTGTTTTTAACAGGTGCATAAAGGGGAAGTGGGTAATTGCTTTATCACTGGAGTAAGCAGAAACACTTCCAAGTAAATATTTACTTAAATGTGAATTTTGTATCATTTTTTGTTTGCCTGTGGGGAAACACTAGTATTTCATTGGACTTCTGCACTGCTTCAGACTTTAAAAACAGGTGGTGCAAGTTTTGGTAATTGGTAGCTCTGGTGAAAAGGAACTAAATCCGTAAAGACTGGATTTTCCAAAGAAGTGTAGTGAGGGTTAGAACCTCAAGCTGCTCTGTATGACCTGATTAAATGCTCCAGTCGACCCACAGGTACCTGTGTGAATGCTATTTAATACATAATTGGAGTCTGTTTTATGTAGTCAGGTTCTTTAATAATCTAAAACTGAAGTAATCTTGATACTGATTTTTAGTATCAGCTTTTCTAATACATCACCCCTGAAATCGGTTAGTGCTTCATAGAGAAATGCAGCTTTCTTTACATTTGCTAGTACTCAGAATGGTCTGCTTGTTTTTGCTCTCCTGTTGGTGACGCGTGGAACCTCAATTAGAAGGTGACTGACAGCAAAGTTGTGTTCTTTTAGCCATCTGTTGTCTTTGTTTGGTAGGCAGAGATTTTAACTTTGACACAAAAGCTTCTTCTGTTTTTGGTAAAATACCAAGAAATGTGTTTCCCAGGAGTTGTAATAACAAGTGGTTGAGGTCTGAGCAATAGCAGGAAATTATTATCAGGTTACTCTTACTGGTTTCATGATCCTCAGTTGACTTGAACATCATGGAATGTGCTGGGGATGTGCTTGTGAAAGCTCCCAGATCAATCCCAATTCCTAGCAAGTCTATCAAGAAAAATGAGAGAGGAGGTTTAGTACTAAAAATAACTCCTCTTCTACTTTTGCCCCCCAAGAAAGAAAAAACAGACCTGTTCTCCTCTATTTCTGCTAGGGAAAAAAAAATAAATTAAAAAATATTGTATTCTTGCCCTATATAAGTTACTGTTAAAATCATACCTGAAGGGTTTGAGAGGTGGATTTTTTGGTTGGAATATCATATTAGCAATGATCAATTATTCTAGGGCAAACAAACTTTCCTTGAAATTTTTCAAGTGTTGAAGGATTTGGGGACCTAATCTTCTAATACACTTATATAAAGAAGCTGGTTTTGGCCAGGTTTTAGGAAGTCTGGTTTCTGTGTTATGTATTTCAGAGAATTAGGCATATAAACTGAACAATGTGTGTTAGTGCTCTTGGTTTTCCTTGTGTTTGAGGCCCTGTTGTTGAGGGTTGTCTTGGCCTGTAGAGAAATGCAACAGTTCTGCTTTCTTTTTAGTAACTGAGTAGCTGGAAGAGCTCTTCCTAACCCGTTAAGGTTTGAATTTGCAAGCATTGAATTAACATGTGCTACACTGTTTTTTCTGTTACATAGTTTTGTATATACAAAGTATTAGCCCCTAAAGGAATTGCATGTATGTTACTCTCCCTGTTTGTAAAGTGGGGCTCTCTAAGAGCTATTTATCTTCCCCTTCACCCTGTGTGATGGGAGATCCTGCTATTTTTAGATTCCTTATGCTTCTGGGCTGCCTGCTCTTCTTGATGGCTGCCTGTTTCTTTCTGCTTTTGCTTTGAAGAGAAAAATATTTTCAAGGCAGTGCATCTCTTTGAACGTTAATGAATGCACAGAATTGTGAAAATTTTCACATTAAAAAGATCAGAATCCACATTACAGTGAGGGCCCCTGGGAAAGTAGCTCTTTGAAATGCGGTGGAGTGGGGCTGACATTCACATCATCTGTGCTGAAGGGCCTTGAGCCCTGTCAGGGCTTGTCCTAACAGCCATGCTTACGTTTACTGCTAGTGGTAATTTTTATGATGACTTTGTAGTCTCCAGCAGTTGAATCAAACTGCTCCCAGACAACATCCAGACTGCTGTGAGCACACTGTGCACCACTGGTGAGCTGTGCACTCAGCATTAGGCTTTGCCATCCCTGACCTGCAAACTGTGGATCACCCGAGGAAGGGAAGGAACTGATAAGCCAGACAACTTGCTGCATTTGCCAGGGTCGGGGGATTGAATGACACGGATCTCGTGCCAACACAGGAGGCTTGCAAGTGTAGAAGTGCTGCTTGTGAGGACCCAGGGACACCTCATCCTTTCTGGCAACTCTTCATTTGTACCTTTTATTCTCTGGGTGGCCTGTCCCTGCACTGTGTGGTTCAAGTCAGGGAAATCGACGGGGTAAGAAACAGTCCTCCACAATACAAGGAGACTCTGAGGAGCCTAATCTTGTGTTCTCCTGCCTTAAACATTTCTGTACAAAACTGCTGCTATTGATCCAAAAAACCCCCAGTGTAAAACCAATTGTATTTTAACTGGGCAGATCAGACATCCCATAATCAATTATCATTCCTACTATAGATCTCAACAAATGGCAGAATTTTTACACCAGACTTATGAACCCTGCTGCTCCCTGACAGTGTCTGACAGACCACTGTAGATTCGGATGGGGCACTGGAGTTATCAGTGAAATTGGCAGGTCTGTCTGGTTTAAGCCCTGCCTTAATTGCAGGGTGCACTATGCTGTCAACTAATAATATGGAAAAGCAGGTTAGCACAGAGGTAATGAGCTACCTCTTATTTTATTTCCCTCTTCTATCTGAACACTTCAGATACAACTGTTCTGCCTGACCTGATGTCAGGATTGCTCTATATTTTATTGAAAAGATCCACACTAAGGTTCTCTATAGGTTTCTTGAAGTTTGTGTTACATGATCAGATTAAATAACTTCACAAGTAGAATATAAAGGAAAAAAAAAAAAAAAGCAATTAAAAATAAAGCTTTTTGTCTTTGCAAACATTTTTTGCTATGAGGATCACATGTTCATACAATCTAGCTTGTGGGCAGTTTATCTGCTGCTTGTGATTGTAGCCACAGCTTCCTGCCTTTGAGATGTATACAAGTAAAATCAGGAAATAATTTAGTAACATTTTAGTCTTTTTAAAGAAGGTGGCATCTTGGATCTTCCCCCCCCCTCCACTAAGCCCTGATCTGAGCGAGTACCACTTAACCAGGCTTAGCTTTCAGTGTCTGCCTAAGTACATGAGGAAATTTAAAGCACATGCTTAAAGACAAGCAGATAGTGAACACTGTTGGAAACTTTAGCCCAAATACATATATACTGCTTGCATCTGTCATGGATGTAGGCATGTCTCTTCTACCTTTTTTTGATGTGGAGGGGAGGTAGGTCAGTGAGGAGAACATATAGTTGCTGTAAAAGGTAGCTTGATTTACATGAGGAAAGTATTCTTTTTACTTTATTCATGTAAAAAATGTTGATACAATACTGTATCATTGCATTAGGTTTGGTTTTAGATATTTGATATGTATTGGTTTTGATTTTGCTGCTGATAAAACAAAGACTATAAGACTTGTAAAGTCTCTGAAGTCACTAGTGATAGTGGGTGAATGTCAGTGGTAGAAGTGAAGCCCCTGGCGTCCTCTAAGGGTGTTCTGGAATCTCAACAGTAAAAGTTGAAGAGTAAAAGAGCTGTGGGGACTGACTTGGGCAGGAACACAAATGCCAGGTTTGTACTGAGCAAACTTTGCCCAATATTGATTCTGAAAATCACTGCAATGGCATTGATTGTGAAATTGGTAGATGGGGTGTGAGAGGTAGAACTGCCTGCCCATAGAACGAGGGAGCACTGCTGGTAAAGTGAAGGGGACATTTCCTTTAAGCCTTATAGTAGCTGTGTGCATGCTCAGGTAACTGATTAAGTTATTTTCTTCTTTATTCCTTTGTAGATCACAGAAGTTTGCTGGGTAGTAATAATGTCACTGAGCCTTGAATTTGGAAGTGCAGGTGTTTGGACATACCGGCTAAACTGTCATCCAGCCTTTGATGGGATCCTTGATATTTCTGAGTAGAGTTTGGTTTTCTGACTTACTATAAAAGCTTCTCTTTGCAAGACTTCATGCATACATAGTGCTGATTTAATATTTTGGAGAATTTATTGTTAGTTGTATGCTTTAATACCCAATGTTGGTTGTTTTGCAGCCTGGAATACTGTGGTGTTAGTTACCTGCACCAACAGTAAGTACTGTTGAATACAGTGGAACTTTGTCCAGCATTCTTCCCTTTGTAGAGGCTCTGCAGGTTAATCTCATCCATCTTTATTTAGCATCTCATGCTAAAATAAATTGAATTATATATCAGTTGTGAGTATCATACCCAAATGAGAAGCTTGCTTGTCTGCTGTCAGCAGAGAGCAGCTCATCTTTGCCTGGATCTGTTAAATTTTATAGTCTTCATTTCTTCTGTTTCAACTTTCCCAAAAATTCTTTCCTATTTTAATTCTACTGCACCGTATAGAATACAGAATGAATTGTTTTTCTGTGGTTGATGTTGTCCTGTGGTGGCACAGAGAGCAACCGAGCAATTGAGAAACTCCACAGTTATCCCCATAGTTAGCCCCTTTGTCTTCCTTGCCTCCTCTCGTGGTAAGAATGTTTTCACACATTCCTCTCTCCTACTTATATATATATATATTTATATATTTGTTTTGGATATTATTCAGAAGAGTTGTCAGTTAAAAAAGAACTTGAGGATTTTCCTGCTCATACTACAAGTCTCTTCTTTAAAATTCAGTTGTGTTATCCACAGTGCTGTTGTCACCACCTCTCAAATAATACTAGTAGCTGAAAGCTCAACAGAATGGTAAAAGGAACCAACAAGACTTGGCTGGTCCTGATAGAATGTTGGTTTTTTTGTTCTCTTATTTTGTTTTTTAGCAAAGGGGATGGAGCAGATGATCTCTATAGGTCCTCTCCAACTCAGGCTGTTCCAGAACAATGTTTTTTCATACTGTGCAAGAGGCAGGTCAGTGCAGACAGCTCTGATTCTGCACTACCCTAAGTGGCTGCTGGCTGGTGGAGGTCTCATGCTGTGGTTATTAACTGGACTTGTTCTATCTACTTTATCATAATTCTGTTCCAGTTCTATGGAGCAAATGAGAAAACATAAGGCAAGATGGAATAGAAGGACAATTAGCAGCTTTATACCTCAGTGCTCCCACGCACACTCATGTCTTGCATTTGGAATGGCATGGCAGTGTCAGACTTAGCTTTGTATTGTGAACTATACATCATCAAGTAGATTTTGTGTCTCAGTCTCCCTCCTTCATTAGCTATCTATTTATCTTTAAATATTGAAATTCTCTCTGGTTGCTGAAATGGGGTGAGATACAACACAGATTGGAACAGTAGCTTCTCCTGAAAATCCAGGCAACTGAGGACTTTGTTCACTCATGTATGTCTTGTGATAATGTAAACTTTTTTTTTTGTCTTCTGCACACAGTGCACAAAGCAGGTGAACTGGTAACTTTTCTGGCCACCTCAGGTTTTGCTTGCCTACTTTTGCAATATGTACTGGAAGACATTTAACCATTTTCCCTTTCTCTCCCCTTTTCAGCTCAGAGACACTAGTCAACTGCTGTTTTTATGGAACCTCACTACACTGCCACGAAGAGCACCAGCTCATCAGGACTGAAAGAATTCTGAGACTGAATTGTCCTATTTTTCCTCTGATATCTTCACCAAGTAGAAAACATTTTTTGGAGGGAAAGGGGGTAAATATGTTAAAGCTCCCCCTTGCACCCTGTTAGGACATCTGTACCTAATATACATTTTCTTTAAAATTTAAAAAGATGTTAGGAAATATTTTATAAAACTTTTTTGCAATAAATGACGCATGAAACTATTGAAGACTATATGACACTTACATGCAAAGAACCACTTGAATTATTGGTATGAAGAATCACTGCAAATAACTGGGTTTTTTTGTAATGTGACAGTCATGTTTGTATGTTTTGATAGGTGCCAGTGATGGAGCCAATTGCCTGGGAAGTTGACTGTAACTTTTGAACTTTTATTTTAATTCTTAACTTTAGCATTGCAATTTTCCATTCTATGAGGCTTAGTTAGTATTTAGTGCAGGTGTTAGCAGAGCTGTGATCTGTGATCAAAAGCATGTCCAAAACCAATTGTATTGTAAAATATGAACAGTCCTGCTATATGAGACCAATATTTCCCATAGAGGTGATGGAAAGGACAGTGACCACAAACTCCATGTATCTCTGTATGATGGGAAAGCTCCTTCTGTGTGAATATGGTTGCATTTTATTTATGCTATTGTAACACTTAGGGAATTGAGGATTGTGGAATGACATTAAGAAGGGCTGCAAAGCAGAGAGCAGCATTTTGCTTATCATACTATAACAAGATGGGATTCGTGAATGGAGAGTGATTAAATGTAATGGCATTTCTATTTCAAATCATGGGTTAATTTTTCCTTTTGACAAAAATATTTTTCAGATAGGTAACCTGTAGAGCAAAGGTTTCAGAAGTGTTTCTGATGGTTGTTGATCTGAGTTGCATTGACTTCTTTGAATAGCTGTAAATCAAAAAAGGAAACCCAGTGGGCTTTATCCATTTTATTGCCCTCCCCCAAAGGTGTTTGGTAAGACTTATTTCAGTGGGGCTTGTGAATGCTGGACACACTGCTGAAATGTTGAGTTACTAAATATTAATTTATTTGTCACTGATGTTTTGACATTGTGTGCACACTTTCTCAGCAGTATCGTTTCTTACAAAGTTCTTAGCAGGGGATTTATTCTATAACCTGGGAAAATAAATATTTGTTTTGAAGAAATGAAACTGTGCACATAATCTACTAAAAGTCTTTTTTTTTTTCTATAGAAGTGCAAGACTTGTAGTAAACTCTTT
>NW_009953964.1:4163050-4165108 GCF_000747805.2 Chaetura pelagica
CTAATACTGATTTGGTTGGAGAAAATAGAGTGTCTTTGTCTTGATAATTTAAAAACAGAGATTCCTTTCTGAGAGGCATTTGTAGCAGCACAAGGGCAGTTTCACAGCCTTTGTGTATAGAGCCTGAATTAATCACATAGAATTTGAAGTTAAGACAACTCTATCATTTGGCTTTGATATTGGCAGCAGGTTTATACTTGTTAAACAATTGGAGAGGGGGGAGTGAGAGGCTGGGCCAGGCATCCAAATCCAGAATGGGTGTATCAGCCACACAGCACATACTGAGGCAGTTCATGCTTCATGGTGATACGGTTTCTGGTTTTTAGAGATAAAGTCTTTATAAATAAAGCCAGAAATTGAAGACTTGCTGCCTCCTTCTTAAAATACAGCTGTATAACACAGTACAGTAGGTTCAAATAGGACAATTTGTCATGAAAACCTACAAATATTTTTTGAGATTAATATTTTTCCTACAGTGCTTTTCCTTTTCACTGGTTGAAGAGGATCAGCAGTCTGGTCCTGTTTGTGGCCTGAGATTTACTACAACTTAGAAAAAATTAAGACACTGAATTTGAGGAAAGGAGGTGATTTGATGTCATGTATGTGCTAGCCTTTCACCTCCAGCCCAGTTGTATTGATAATGAGTGAGGGTCTTGGCCTAATAAATTACATTTTTATCCTCACACATGCTCAAAAAAAAACCCCCAACAAAAACCAAACAAAGAAAGAAGCCGCCAAACAACATGGCTCATAACAGTTTCTGCTCAGGAAAAAGGCCCAGGACTGTAATAGCAGGGTTATTGCACATTGGATTGAAAACTGATTGATGTTGTAAGTAGAAGCCAGTAGTGCCTGCCTGTGTGACATCTGACTCTTAACCAGTGCTCTTATTTCCTCACCTTCATGAGCACGTGTGCAGAGCAGCTGAAATACAAGAAATACACTTAAGAGAGATGCAGGTCTCTGCATTGGAGAATATGGGTATATAAGAAAATAGCATAAAAAAAAGACAAGGTAGCTAACTGTATTTGTGTTTGTTTTCACAGAAAGTATTGCAGCCATTTTGTTTGAAACCAGATTTTCATTTTGAAATGAAATTGTCAGGGATATTCTAATGATAGAGAATTACAGTAATGTATTGCTTTTCACTTTTTTGCTTTAGTTGCTTAATATTTAAGCTTTGCTCCGTGCTACCTTCTTGTCTGTATATTGAATGGTCACTATGCCTCTTTCATTTTGTAGACTTGAATGAGGAAAATATGATTCACCCTTTAAGGTTTGCTGAGAAGTAAATGATAAAGAATGTTGTGTAACGTTTATTCAAATAAAGCCTTGATTTTTTTCAGTGCTCTTTTAAAGGGAAATGATGTTGAATAATGTTTTCACCCACAAGCCTTTGATTTATATTAATGTGTTTTTTTTCTTTCTTCTGAATTAAACAAAAGATTAAACTGAGGTTACTAGTGCACTGCTGGAAGTCTATCACCTGGACAAGCCTCTATCCAACCTTACCTTTCACTGCAGTGGCTGAAAGTTACCAAGTCATGCTTAACCAGCTGGATGCTTCTCCCAAGCAACAGGGAAAAACCTGGTTTTCTTTCTTGTGTAATTAACAAGAAGAGATTCTGTGTATGTTGTGGAGACTGATAGAAGGAAGCCCTGATGGCTCTGGTTCATGGCAATGGCTGAGACACACCAAGTGCTGGTTAAAGGGGAAAGCAGATGTCATGGGAAGAGGTTGTGCCCTTGGCAGGCAGAATTCCAGTGAAGCTGGTGAGTGCCAAGTGAGTTGCAGAGCTGGGGGTGAGCCCAGGGCTCCCCAGCTCTGTCTGGGCACAGTGAGCCCAGGGCTCCCCAGCTCTGTCTGGGCACAGTGAGCCCAGGGCTCCCCAGCTCTGTCTGGGCACAGTGAGCCCAGGGCTCCCCAGCTCTGTCTGGGCACAGTGCGCCCAGGGCTCCCCAGCCCAGTCTGGGCACAGTGAGCCCAGGGCTCCCCAGCTCTGTCTGGGCACAGTGAGCCCAGGGCTCCCCAGCTCTGTCTGGGCACAGTGAGCCCAG
>NW_009953964.1:4165213-4170308 GCF_000747805.2 Chaetura pelagica
GCCCCGTGGTTTGGGCGGGGGAGGGTGAGCCCAGGGCTCCCCAGCTCTGCTGGCCCAGCCAGCCCCCCTGCAGCAGACAGGCTCTGTGCTGTCACAGCAGAGCAAGGCAGAAAGCATCTCTAACACAGAAAAAGTGCTTGGCCGCTCGATACCTGCACCCTGGCTGGTTTTTCTTTTCTTTGGCTGGTATTTACTTCCAATACTAACAGTTTCAGACAAGTCTGTCCATTGCAGGTAAGTGTAACTGGATATTTCTCCTTTAGTGACAAAATGCCTTGTACTGATTTGCATTATCTTGCCATGGTGCCCTGGAGGAGGGGGAGTTGTGCTGTAACAGCTTCCTCCTGTGCTGGGGCTCTCCATCTCCAGCCCTGCTGTCAAAGGAGAGCAAATATTTCTTCAAATGGCAGAATCTGCAGACTTGCACTATTTTGTTAATAGAAGTAGCATTTACATAGATTTTTTTTTTTTTTTTCCACTTGCACTTTTACTACTGTAAAGAAAAGATCCTAATTTTACTTGAGCTCCTGTGTTAAGCTGCTCTGGTAAACTTGAATTCTAGGTAGCTTTAGTTTTTTTATGGCACACACTGTGCCAGGAACTAGTGGGCAATACAGAGGTACTAACTATTGTAAGTAAGGTGTTTTGCTGCAGAGACCTGTTGTCTATGGTCAGAAGTCTTTCCCCAAAATGGAACTGACTTCTGGAGTGAGGTTATCATGTACATGTACACTGTCTGTAGTGGCTCTTGTCTTGGCCCTGGGACTGCTGATGCTTTTGAAACCAGTTGGTTTCTCCTGTAACTGAGTGAACGTCCACATCTGTCTGTTGCTTGGAGCAGAGCTCCAGCATATGTGTTTTCCTTCACGTGGTTGTTTCTTATGCTGTCCGGATTACAGGAACTCCCATCCTCTTTCTCTCATTATTCATTCATCCTTGCAGCAATTCCTCTTGAATTGGTTATCCTCATTAGGCTGTGGTGGAGAGGGGAAATCAATTGCTCGCTAATGGCTTTTCCTTTGTGACATTGTGTTGGTAGCGTCTCACTGTGGGAGTCTGCTGGATTTGCTGCGTGACTGTGAAGCCCAGAAGAGAGGTTAGCCAGACAGATTTCAGAGTTCTGCAATTACTCCATTGATTAATCTTCACTCCAGTAGTTCGGTGACAAAAGTATAAAAGTAACCCAACCTTCAGCGATGAAGCCAGCCCTACACAATGGCGCTCAGTAATAGTGTTTACTGCTGCCCTGAGGCATCAAAAGGGTGATACTTAATGAGGGCAAAAGTGCACAGAGCAGCTGCTCAGCGCAGCTCCTGGCGCAGGAGGTGTGTAATAGCTTGCCAGCTAAAATGTGAGGAACTGGTACACACCAGGAAGATTTCTTTTAGGGTGAGACCAATGAGCAGATTTCTTAAGGAAATCGAGCCGATTAGGAACAGAGAGATGATGTAGTAAATTCAGAAACTGGCACATTATTTGTAAGCGTTCTGTGGTGAGGAGCACAGCATGAGGGTGCGAGCAGACACCTGCCTGAAGTCCCACCAGGGCTACTCTCGCTTTACCTTGGCGCTCCCCGGGCTGATCTCCCCAGCTGCCAGTGACCTCCAAGGCTGCCGGGAGTGTCAGGGACTGCGGAGCTTTGCACGGTGAGGTGCTTCTGCTTTTGCCCTCCCAGGGAAGCTGGGAATGCCACCAGGCTGGAATAATTCTGCGAGGCGTGGTTGTGCGTTGCGAGGGGCACCCGCAGTGCCCGGGAGCCCGGGCCGTGCTGAGGAGCAGCTCAGCCCTGCTCGGGGGCAGGAAGGCAGAGCGGTGCTGGGGGGCAGGAAGGCAGAGCGGTACTGGGGGGCGGGCAGGAAGGCAGAGCGGTACTGGGGGGCGGGCAGGAAGGCAGAGCGGTGCTGGGGGGCAGGAAGGCAGAGTGATGCTGGGGGGCAGGAAGGCAGAGCGGTGCTGGGGGGCAGGAAGGCAGAGTGATGCTGGGGGGCAGGAAGGCAGAGCGATGCTGGGGGGCAGGAAGGCAGAGTGATGCTGGGGGGCAGGAAGGCAGAGTGATGCTGGGGGGCAGGAAGGCAGAGCGATGCTCAGGCTGCCACACGCCAAGGGCGGAGCCGCCCGCACCAGCAGGGCCCTCAGCACCGGCCTCTGTGCTTGTGGCTTTGGGATCAACCGCCACTCACTGCCGTCCTGTTTTCCCTCTTTCTCACTTGTCCTTGCTCAAATCATCGTAGGTGGATTTGCCGTTCTCCCCCTTCGAGCAGGGAGGGCCAGTGGGGGCTGGGCTTTCCAAAGGCTGCGACCATCAGCTCCTGCTGAGTGGCAGTAGGAAAAGGTTCTCGTTGTTTGCTGGTTCATACAGTGCTGGCAGCTGGTTTTTATTCGTGTTCTGTAGCCTGCTTTTATGGTTCTGCTCCTGCTTTTCCCTTGAGTGTTTCTGTGGTCTTTGTTTTCACTCCCGTGCTGGGTTTGGAGCACAAGCCGTGGGTGCTCCAGGCTGGGCAGGCAGACACCCCTGCAGGCGTTTTTGGATGTTCTGTATTTGGGGTAAATATTCAAAGCCCAGGAGGAGTAGTTCTAATTTTGAAATCTGGATTTTCAGCCAACTGCTCTGTGTTTTAACAGCTTAGGGACTGGAATTTCCAAATGTGGTTGTCTTGGTCATTAAATATTAAACTGAGGCTGTGCCTGCTGGAGGGCTCATTCAGATGTTGAAGCACTCTGTGCATCAGAGAAGGGGCTGGGGGCTTTGGAATGTAAAAGGATGAATACTGGACTGACCTACATGTAAGATCCCAGAAATACTAATAATACTGTTCAGATGGATATGGATAATCTTTTGTGATTTACTCAGTTTGCTCTGTTTGCCTTTAAAAAGGCAACATTGCCAATGAGCTGTGAGAACAGGGGCTGGGGTATCTGTACTTCATACACCTTTTGATTAATGCTGCAAAATCATGTCAGAAACCATCAGTTGCATCTTTGCTTACGAAACTTGCTGCTGGCTGCAAGTACTATGGCCTTGGCTGTATCTGAGCTTGGAGCAGGGATACAAAAGGGCACAGAGAGAACTGTTGCCTCAAGAGCAGGTCAGGGGCTGTAGCTGCAGGCAGTAAATTCATCAGCTTCCCGCTTCCTCTTTTCCCAAAGTTTCCCATACTGCAATTCTTCCTTCCCCAGGTGGAAAAGTGTCCCATGATGGTGTGCCACCGCCAAATGAGGTAAAGGAAATGTGTCTGTCTTCACTGAGATAAAGAAAGATGCACTGGTGAGAATCTGTGCTCGAATGCAGTTAGGGCAGCAGAGCCCATGGCCCTGCTGCCTCTCCAGGAACCGGGGTTATCGCTTGGCACACTCCAGCACCACTCCAGGAATACACTTAGGAAGCTATTCCAGCAGCAACCACCTAGACTAGTAATACCATTTCCCCCCTCTTCCTGATGCCTCACTTCACTGGTGTGTCAGGCTGCAGGGAGGCTGTTGCTCAGGACCACCTGCGGTACCACCCTGCTGGTGGCTGTGCCAGGGACGAGCTGCAGTTCACGTGCCAGAGTTAAAAACCGAACAGAAAAAACCTGCCCAAAATGGTGTGTTTATCCCAGAGAAATGGGCATGACTAATGTCTGGGTGCTTCATGTCTCTCTGTGACTGGTGGAGGGGCAGGTTCTTGGTCAGCAGCCACAGGGGACCTGCACTCCTGCACCCAGAGACCAGCACCCAGCCAGTCACTGCAGGGAGCTGAGGGCTGTGGTGCTGGCAGTGCTGGGAGCCAGGGCCAGACCTTCAGGCTTAGTGGAGCAAGGGAAGGCAAATCTGCTTCTGCTGTGTCCACCTAGGGAACACTGGTTTTATAAATCATCTTGAGAACTGGCAGATGAGAAACGGGCAGGTCTGGGGACTCCAGGCTGCAGATGGTGAGGTTTCCAACTGGGGAGATTACCACTGAACCCACACATGACAAAAATGTGGTTTATTTTAGTTTTAAGTTGTTTTAGGACCTTTAATACATAAAGGACTTTGCTTTGTCAGGCTAGGCCGTGATGATTCTGGCTTAATGCCACAGCAGCCAAGAGTCTGACAATTTACGGAGCCTCAGCAGACAAATGGGTGAGCCAGAGCCTCTGCTGATGAAAGATCCTCCCCAGCAATTACATCCTTTTCAGTGGGAGGCTGCACAGGTTTAAAAAAAAAAATTGGATTGCTGAACAAGAAAATGCTGGGATTCTTCCAAACAGGGAAAGCTTGTGAATGAGCAATGTATTAATGCTGCCCATTAAATGTGCCCCTGCACATCTTTACCTACTGTTAAAAAGAGGTGGCACTTTGATATAATTGGTTCTTGGCTGCAGAGCCGGCAACAGAGCTTGGCTGTTGCAATAATCCCTTGGGAATAACACAGCTAATTAAAGCCTAGCAACTGGTGACCAGCAGCTTCTCCTTTCTCTCTGGTGCTGCCTGTGCTAATCAAAGGTAGGTAGATCTCAGGGAAGTTTTGTGCTGAAATGTGCTAATCAAGGAAGGAAGGATTCAGCTGTAAAGCTTTGTGCTTTATCAAATCCTAAACATCCCAGTGCAATGAGCTGAGAGAGATTTAAGGTCCATGCTTAATAGCGGGGTGGGAGGGGACTGGCAGTGCTGTGCCTATAGGGAGTCCTGGGCATTGGGTATGTCAGTCCCATCTGAGAGACAGATCTTTGGATATGAATGAGGAGCTGCTTCTTTTTGTTTGGTTTTCTTTTAAATCTCCAAATTTTTGGTTAGGCTGAGGGAACTACAGGTGTTCAGCTCCTCTGAAGGCCAGGCCTTGGCACTCTGTCAGTCAGAATCCAGGATTAGCTGGAAAAATCTGCTCTCTTCCAAGCAGCCTTTCCCAGAAGCACAACACTCCTGGGGGTGGGGTTGGCAGAGCCCCTGTTGGTTGGGGTTCTGATGTTTTATGCCCTTTGAGGGTTCTGTGCAAGATGAGCTCATCTTGTGGAACTGATTTTATTTTTTTCCCAGGGGAAACTGATGGACCTTGCTGATTACTTCTGATTTGCAGGGGGTTGGGCTGTCCTGTGGCAGAGCTGGGCACTGGGTAGTGGCAGGGGAAAGGAGG
>NW_009953964.1:4170451-4174783 GCF_000747805.2 Chaetura pelagica
TGCTGAGGGCAGCAGCCAATGTCCCCTGGTCACAAGTCTGTCACCAGTGGGCTAAAGTGGTAGTTGTTTGTTTGATGGAGCTGGGCTTGTTTGCTAGTGAAGGTGCTGGTCCTACAGGAGAGCTGGGAGAAGGGGAAGGAGCAGAAGGAGGCAAGCCAGGTCCTGACCCAGGATGGTGGTGGTGGTAGGACAGCAGTCAGTGTTCACCTGTGTGGGCTGGTGGCCACGGTGGGGGGACCCACCTGAGCCAGGAGAGGCAGAAGCCTGCAGGGGGGTCAGCAGCACATGTGCCATGTACATGGGGGAAAGGGACAGATCCAGCACATCTCCTCATTGGGGAACCAAAAAGCTGGGAAGGAGTGAGGTGGTGGTAGGAAGAGGGGACAGGGCCTTGCACGATGCCAAGGGCAGCAAGAGCCAAAACAAAAAGGGTATGCACCGTCTGGTAACAGAAGCAGGGCTGGGTTTGTTCCTCTGCCAACCTGGTCATGATGCTCTGTCGCATTTGTTTGCCAGGGTACGTGGCAAGATGTGGCAGGGTGAGTGTTTGGGGGTGAGACCTTCTCAGGGCATCCCACCTGCTGCAGCAGAGTGATGTCAAGTAAAACAAACATGGTTTTTACAAGGTTTGTGGAGCTTTTCTCTGTAGCTGGGTGGATGGGTGTGCTTTGCTGAGGAGATGCTAAGACAAGGCTTTTTCAGGGGGTGAGTGTTCGCTTTCCCAGGAACCACTGGACATACTTCACAGCTTTGTGAAACGTCCCTTTCAGAAGCCCTGCTTGTTGGGCACTGCTGAGCGTGGTGCTGCAAGGGCAGAAATGCAGCTGGTGGGTTACAGTGACCCAGCAAGGATCTGCTGCTGGGGATAATCACAGGAAGAAGAACAGATGGAATTACTGAGTATGGGACACTACAGGGACTCTGTAAAGTTGTTTAGACCTCAGTGATTCTTCCAAATGAAGACAGATGCTGGAAATATCTGTTTTCACTGCATGTATTGGGTTCATGGCATGGAAAGCCTCTTTGTGGGGAAGGTCATCCTGAAGGGGTGAGTCCTGCATGCAAACCCTGCTGGGGCAGGTCAGCTGGTGGACTTTTAGTAATGTAGGTTTTGTGCTAACCCAAACACTCACTCTGAACTTTCTCTGTGTCCAGGTTTGATTCAGGAGGTGGAGCTGACTTAAGCGATGGCAGAGAAGTGGAGGGTGAAGATGCCTCTCCTGGGTATCCCACTTCTATCGCGCATGAAGAGGAAGAGATAGAGGTAACAAAACTGATATAATCTGAAATTTACTGTTGTAAATAACTTGTACTGACTTATCAGAGAGCACATAGAGGATTCTAGTTCCTCATTCTTACAATAAGAGCATTTGCACAGCCTCACAACTGAGAAAAAACATTTATATAAGCTTTAGAATCTAGTAATGCAGTGGAATGACTTAATTGACTGACTGGCAATTACTGGGTATTGCCTCTTCAGGAAGGGTAGACTAAGTAGAGGAAGAAGCAGCAGCCATTTTAAATACTGTGGACTAAAAAGGCTACTGAGAATGTATCAGTGAGTGTGATGATGAAGCTCAGGAAACGGGATTAATGGATCCACCGGAAAACAGATGAGCTGCTTAAGGTTGTTTCTTGAGGGTTTTCTAATAGGAGATCCTGTATATGTTACTTTGAGCCATGTTGTGCCCTGGAGGATGGTGGTTACAGACCAACAGAGTCTGGATTTACCCACAAAATTATGCATATCTACCCACTTAAAAGGTAGGTAAAAGGTTTTTTCCATTTCTACCCCTGCATTAAAAAAACCTAAAAGTAGAAGGAAAAATTTTGTAAACTTGTCAAGAAACAAAAAAAAAAGTACAATTCTAATAGACTACAGAAAAGAAATGTAAAGTATGTTTGAAATTACAAAATGAGGTAACTTTTGGCTATATGGCTAGGATGTTCAACAGTGATATGAAAGCAGCAATTAATAAATAAAACCAAAGTATATGGGAAGACAAAATAGGTAGTTGCTACAAACTTGATGTAAGAGAATATAGTCTTGATAATGGAAGCTTAAAAAGGCATGACTAACAAGGATGATACAATAATAAAATTTAATCTATTAGGAAGAAAGGCAGTGCTCAAAACGTGGTAGGGGGCTGTTACTGACCAGCAAATACTGGTGCTAGGTATTTCTCCATGTAAAACAAGCAGGGTGATGTGTTTGCCATTCTGTTAGCACCAAGGCAGAGCAGAAACAGGACTAAAAATAAGCCCAGATATTTAACCTGAAATGTCCAACTGGCTCAGCCAGTACTGGATGCAGAGACAGGTCAGTGGAGCAAGAGAAGGCAAAGAGGACAACCCAGGTAAATACAGGCTGGTTAATCTCGCATCAGGGATAGAATTCTGGTAACAGTGGAAGAAATCCATTAATAAAGAATTAAAGGCAAACATGCAATTAAAATCCACCAAAAATAGACCTTGTCATTCAACCAGGCTTAGTAGTTCTAATTATTAAGAGGCATCACCTGGCATGGCCCTCTGCAGTAGAGGCAACATTGACAGAGAACTACAATTCATGATGCACATGAGGGGCAAGATGGGCTCCCTGCAGATCTCAGTTTGCCACTGTCCTTCAGACAGGGATGTTTCCTGTGAGATTCTGCTCCAAACACTGCTACACCATGTACTTGTTGATCAGTGAATGTGAAGCAAATCTGAAGTCACTCCTGAGAAGGATGGTAAGCTACAGCATGGTAGGAAAACACAGAACAATACATACTACTCAGCAAGGCAGGCCTGCCAAGCAAAGTGTGACTGAATTTGGCTTTTATCTGCATCAATATTTCATCAGGAAATGGGAGTGTGTATCTCAGCTATTCCAGAAAAGGCTAAGGTGAGGTCTAATACTTGGCACATCTGTTGCCAAAAGGGTTAAGTAAGTCTTTTAAGGATATAAACAAGGAAGAAGTGAGTGAGAATGTCATGCCTTCTGCCTAGAGCAGAATGGAGATAAATTTCAGTGTCAGTTCTGATGTCAAAAAATAGAAGGCCTGAGACATGAATACAGAAATCCTGGGAAAAGTTTTCTGCAGGGAGAGATATAAAGCAGCCCTGTCTCTTCAGCTTATGGAGAAGACCAACAGGCCCCTTCATTACTCTGCAAATGTTTTCAGGGGGAAAAGGCCAGGTACTAAAAGGTTTTCTATTTGGCAGGCAGAATAAGAAGGAACAAAGGCTGGGAGCTGAGGACAGACAACTCAGATTGAAAAAAAGGCATAAGCTTGTTACAATAAGGGTTAGTGATTACTGGAACAAATTAGCAAGGAACTTGTTGGTTTACTTGTATTTAAAATACTATGTTTTGTAACTCTTTTTTTTTCCTGTTAAAGTTGTACGCCCAACATGTGTGACTCAAAACACCCTGACACTGCAGTGGAATTCTGGCCAATTATCCTTCTGGTGGTGGCTGGGATGACTAGTTTAGATACAAAAAAATACCCCTGAAAAATAAAAAGCAAAACAAATGCAATTGTTCAGGATTTGGACAATGCAAAAGGACTTCTTTCAGAAAATTGGACTTGTACCTAGAGAATAACTTCCTGTAATGGCAGATAACACATTTCAGAGGTTTCTGGTTTAGCTTTGAGTAGGTATGGCCTATAGACTTGAGTCCTCAGTAACGGTGTGCCCAGTTTCCTGTGACACTAGTCCCCCTCTTTCACACAATACAATGAAATTACAAACACAAGCATGGAAAGCAAATTAGCCGAAAACCTTCAGCTTCTTGTTTTCTTCCTTTCATTTTAAAACTACAGGTACACAGCAGGCATCCAGGAGGGAAGCTGAACACTTCACTTGATGCTACGGTTGCACAGCAGGTAGTAATTTCAGAAGTTTTGTTGTGCTTTTATTGTCCAGAATAAGTAACCAGCCTCCACCCAGGAAGGTATATTTGCAGCCCTCTGGCCCTTCAAAGATGTGAAGCAGGAACAGAATGAAAGGAAGAAAATCTGTCACTGAACTAATCTGTAAGACAAACAGCAGGTTGGTAAAAACCACTGCTTGTAACTTTGCACAACAGCCATACAGTGGTAAATAACAGATATGCAGATGTGTAAATTAATTTGCCATAACAAAGATACACAGAAAAATTAAACTATCCAGAGTAGCTTCAAAGTGGTTCCATTTATGCCTGCTCTAAGGATGTGCATTTATGTTGCAGTTGGGTGAAACCGAGGGCACAGACCTGATCTGTTTCACATTCAGGGATGCAGGACTCCTGCTGGGAAATGAGAGAAAAGCACAGCTGATCTCTTCCCCCACCACCACCACCACTCC
>NW_009953964.1:4174844-4206767 GCF_000747805.2 Chaetura pelagica
CCCCGCCCCCGCCCCCGCTTCAGCCCCTGTAGAAAGTTAGCTACCCCAACTCCAGATGGATGGTACTGCTTCCAGGGCCTGCCACTCGGTTCCACTCTCAAGCAGCATGGAGCCTACAACAGCAAGGACTGACACCTCTGCCCATCCCGTGCTGAGTGAGGAGCTCTAGGGAAGTGTGATTCAGATGTCCCTGAGTGCCTCAGTGTGGGCACAAGCCAAGTTTATGAGCTTCTGTCCAGCACTGCTTCTGCCCAGGGCTTCTCTGAAGCAGCTTGGACACTGCTTCTCTGTAGCCTTCCAGGTTTCAGGAAAGATTATTAGCATTTATACTAGTCCCAGCACTGCCCAACCCAGAAAGCCCCCCCTGAATCTGAAGAGCTCAGTTCAGATAGCAGAGTGATTTTGCAGCTAATGATTTGATTGGACCCACGCAGCCTCTTGGGTGTGAGCAGCACAGTTTCAGAACATTCCCAGCTCCCCCCAGTGCTGGGGTGAGCTCAGCCCTCTGCCCTGGGCTGGCAAACTCTGCTCCAGCCCCTGCAGCTGCACTCTGGCTGCTCCCAGAAGCAAAATCTCTCTTCCAAACCTCCCAGCCCCACACCCACCCCTTTGCACAGCCTTTATCAGTAAAGGAAATTCAGCCTTGCACATTAGAAACTTTACTCCAGTAAAGCATGGCACAGTTACAGTTTCAGCACGTGGAAATCCTAGAGGCTGTTTGCTTTTATTTACTGAAGTGACATTTGAATTATGCAGCAGATGTTAAAGGTTGCACAGGCCTCACTGTGAATTAGAGCTCTTCTCTTGACAATGACATTTAATTCTATAGACCTAATACACACTCACTGCAGGCTTGAGATAGTTTATCAACAAACAGGTACCATGAAGACAAAACTAAAAATGCAGCAGGACAGAGTTAGACAACAATCAAAAATCCCCTTCACAACTGCAGAGACCAACATGAAAATAAAGCACCAAGAACACTGTAGCTTGAGAGACTATTCCTTTCAGGCTTATTAGTGTAAAGACTAGAGCTCTATAATTTCAGTCCTTAAGTACACACACAGAGACTCTCTGAAATAAATTCCAGATAACAACCAATAGCTGACAGATGGACACCACTAACGATTAAATAATGTACTGAAATCTGCATAGAGACAACAGAAAAATCTGCCTCCAATGTAAACATTCCAGCATTGATAGAGAAACCAATAAGTACTAATTACAAAAGACACCCATTCTCCAAAATCTGAGTGACCTGCTTCAACAGCCCCTGTATGTATAGATACTTCAAAGTCTTCTATGAAGATCTTCTCTGATCAACTTTAACATCACTTATTTGTTTGCCAGTAGGGGATGTCTGTAATATGAATAAATCTCAGACAAGCAAATTTAACTAATTTATGGTACCATTACAAAGTGTACATATATAGGCATAAAGCTTCCTTGTGGCCTTCAGAAAAAATAATGACAAGTAAACAAACTGTGGTGTAAAGGTGGCTCGAGGTTAGTTTCCTGATCTTGCTATAAGCAAGACAAAACAATCAAATGCTTCAAATTAATGTCCTGTAAGTATATCTGTGGGTGGCACTTTTAACAACAATACCACCATGGGAAGGACTCAAGTAAGGCAAAAACTTCACAAACCAAACCAACAGAAATACCAAGCCTTTATTACAAAGAAAAATTATTCCACAGAAGAAGTTGACTTGCTTCCATGCATGTCAGTCAGATCCACCTGCTAAGCGTGTGGAGAAGTTCTTCTGCTAGATTCATTAATTCCCCAAGACAGCATTAGGCTTTGTTCTTGGCTACAGGTGCTTGAGCATTTTGATTCAACTGAATTCTTCTCTAGAATTTTGTTGCCAGCACCAAATGGGCCAAAATAATGAGCCTGACTGTTGGGTAAGCCAAACACCACAAGGGAAGAAAAATAAAATAAGAAAAATAAAACCACACACTGGACATAGTTATCACTAAGAGAAGTCAAATGACTTGCTTCACATCCACATTGTAAATAATTTCACAAGCAAGGAAATAAATGTGCTTGAGTCTAATCTTCACCTGGGGAGTGTGAAGAATATTTGCTGAATCTTTTTCTTGGTAGGTGCAAGCACATGGTCAGGAAGCCTGAAAGCCAGCAGAACTAGACTGAATTCATGTTATCTGTTGTTGTTTGGATTTTGAACAAAATTGATGGAGTATGAACCAGTTGATGAATCTTGTTTTATCTGGAAATTTTCTGTTGATAGGCCAAAGGGGCGGAGAACCAAATTGCCAAGATCCTTCAGTTTGCCTGCAATGAAAAGGAGACAGAACACATTGCCTGTGAGACAGAGGAAAAGCTTCCATGGAATTGTGCCCAACTACGCAGTCCAGCTCTACTGATTTGTCTACTGATTTAAGGTAAGTGCTGGGGAAATCTGTGCAGTTTGTTGAATATTAAGGCTCTTAGCATAAATTTAAAAAATCTGAATTGTCATGTAGTTACTGTCAAACTTTGGGGTTGGAAACAGATCACCATGCTGCTTCTGAACAGTTGGTCAGGCAGCCCCAGTGAAGCCCAGTGGCTGCAGACACATGCCTGTGTGCTTAGAGGTTTCAGTTCTGGTCATTTTTGATGCAGCTATAGCTCTATAAACAATCAACAATATTATAACCCCGTAGTTTCTGAGAGTACTGAAAGACACAATGAAGGCCAAACTGTTCATTTGTAATTATTAAAAATCCCTTTCTAAATCTGTATAGTGATATTTAAAAAAAACAAACAAAAAATCGAATTCATCCTTGCAACTGTTTGCACCTGCAAACCAAGCAGCTCCACCTGAAGCACACAACTGCACAGTCATTTTGCCTGCAAAAAACCTCAGCATGATGTCATATGACATAACATCATTAATTCACTTTCAAAACTACAGTTCTCCAGGCCTGACTGACCACTGCAAAGAGTTCTAAACAGCTATTATTTAAATACACATAGGGTATGACATTTAATCAAATCTATAAATATGTATCATACATGCTTTCTGGCTCTAGAAAATGAATCTTGCTACCACCTATAAAAGGAGAAGGCAACAAAAGGACATCCTTTTAGAAAATGGTATCTATATAGAGATGTTAGAATAGATAAAACGCATAGTATTTAACAAGAAGCAGAAGTAACAACTTCATTGTTGGCTAAACACAAGCTGAGCCCCTGGCATGACAAGACAAAGGCAGAAGATGGTCAGTTTTCCAAGAAAAACAGTATCTTCCTCTTGCCTCCAATGCAGGATTGTACTCTAATTCCCCAGAGAACAAACAGGAGAAGTTTGGACAAGTTGAAGCATGTGGTTTGTACCCACATGCTAAACACACCTTTTCAAAAAGCCTTCTACCTTTCCTAGATTCCCCCAGCAATGGATTTTGTTTTGCTGGGTGTTTTGCACATGCACACGCTGGGCAGAAAGGGACAATAACTGGTACACAGGAAATCCAGCTGAGCAACTGAGGTAGTCACAATCATGTAAATAAAATGTGCAAATGCCACCTGCTCCTACTTGCATGTGTTTGCTTTCAGCAAGCTAGCTTAAGTAATGAGAAATATCTCTTATTCTAGTCATCTTCACCTGGATTTCTATTTCTAAACTAACATATTAGGATACAAGTGCAAAGTCAGATGAATGCTTGTCACTTATTTTCTTCGCTTTTCCCAAGCTCTTTTGTTTGAAAGCTCTGTTCCTGCCCAGCAGTCCAATCAGCACTGCTGCTGGTAAGTGTCCTCTCTACAATGCACCAGTTCAGGCTTTGTTGCAAAGCCATCGTGAAGCAGCGACTTCACAGCAGTGATCAAGTAGTAAAGAAACATAAGGAGCAAATACTTACACAAATTCTTTACAGCAAGAGACAAACAGTGCTTATGTTGAACAAAGAGAGGAAGGGATTTGCCTTGTGTGACACTACAGCCTGGGACCGTGTTCAGAACAGCAACTGTATCCATCTGAACTCACCCCGTGGGAGCACACCCCTCATCTCTTACAATCTGGCAACAGCTCAAGGCAGGTTAAACACCAGCACCAGAAACAAAATATACTCTTTTTTCAATCACATTTCTAAAACTGAACTGGGGCAAGGGAAACTTTTTTGATAATATTAACAGAAAATATAAAAATAAGCAATAGGTGGGGAAAAATGACAACAGTTTATTTTAAGAAACAACTCAGTCCTGCATAAAGAAACTAACACCATTGCTATGGTAATCCTAAACGTGCCCTGGTAATTAGACTTTGCATCAAAGTGCTGGTTCACAACTGGGTGTCTTGCAGAGATTTGTCTAATTATTTTAAAGCAAGATGGGTCTTTGAGAGTCAACATGGAAATTTTGTGGTCTTACACAGGAAGAAAGACATTCTAAGATTACAGAAGCAGCTTAATTGGTGAGGCACATTTTTTTTCCCATTTTTTTTTTTTCCCCCTGTGTAGATTAACAGATCGGGCCAAAGCCATTCCAGCAAGTGGCTCAGCTAGCATTAGCTACCCTGCTGTACTACTAAGTTCATCATGTTCTGCTGCATCATAAAAGCCTTTTGGTTGTAAATCTATAAAGTTGTTCATAGCAGCTCTATGACTGGGATGAACAGTTGCTATTGTACTTCCAGACAAACATTTGGTCATTGTTTAGCTTCAGGTTTGGGGTCAGAAGTGTCTTTGTCTACTGGTGGAAGAATCCTGGCATAGTCTGGCATTGCTAGAGTCAGTTGTAAACAGTTCACAAGCTCCCCAGGCTCTGCAGCTGGCTCAGGAGCAGGGAGAGGAGTCTGCCTGTTTCAGGAAACCATGAAAGGTCTTTTCTAATTGGAATTGGTAGGATGGCTCTTTTCCGGTCATACCATAAACACAGAGCAACTGCCTCCAGCCAGAGCAGCTCTGTGGGAGAAGCTAAAGACCATGTGACGTATTTAATACTTCATTCTTCATCTCACTGTGATTGAATAATTAAAACAATAGAGTTACCTTCCTGTTCCATCACTTAAATCCACACACTGCCTCTTGGTGCAGCCACATTTAATAAATTGTTAATGAAGCAGAAGAAAGCCTTGTCTTTTCCGGGAACTGAAGCCCAAAGCGCTGCTGCTGCTGTCTTGGAGCACATAAACCCATCATTGTAGAAAAGCACTATTTCCTCCTCCCCCACTCTTCTTTCAACCCTAAATTAAGATCTGTAGTTAAGCCCAACCTCCCCTTCCCCCCAAAGAAAAGCTCTCTTAAAACAGAGACTGTGCTTGAAGGAAGGAGAAAGGCATGTGGAGCTGTGACTCAGCTGCAAGGAGTTCTCAGCAATCAAACACTCACTTGTCCCCAAGTACGGTCACATTCTCCTCTCTGAGACCATATTTTCATAGATCTTGTTCTTTATATTTTAGAGAGTCTGTGTCTACTTGTCACCTGGAACTCCAGTATGCTAAGTTTCTTCAGTAAGACAATATTCAGAGGTTAACAAGAAAACTTACTGGTAAAAATCATTTTAGGGCTCAGAAGTCTGTGATTCATTACTCACCTAAACTGCAATTTAACATCCTGTTGCAAAAGGCAGATGCATGAAAAGATTTCTCATTGTTTACATTAAGATTTAACAGCCAAAACAGTAATTGCTGTTCAGTCCTTCTGGCAAGAATTCTAGTGTAGTTGCTAGTATTAATTTGCTGCTTGAAAGCTGAAAATTGTTTGTACTAAGAATTTTTTTTGGATAAAAGACAAATCTCCTGATGAGTTCTCATCTTTGTGTAACTTTCTGTATTAACAACATTTGTTAAGCAATTAAACGAGCAAGGGCAAATCCTTTTCCCTTCCCTAAAGAGGGGGTAAGTACTGAACCAAAAGTAACTGTGTATTAGTTCTGGTTTGAACTATTTAAATTGACCTCCCTATAGACAGTATCGGAGTTTAGAACCTTAGCTGCCAACACAACATACCCTTTAGTTTAAAAAACAAACAAAAACCTCTGAACCTAAACTAATTCTTTAGGCACTAAAGTCTAATAAATATCTTTGCTGATCTCAAGTAGCTGGAAAAATTTCTTATTGGCAGAAAGGCCCGGGTGATATGCTCTGGGAGGCCTTTCCATTCATCAAATTGATAATCAAGTACATTTCACTATTTTCTGGAATGCACTTGTATATAACTTATGCTGAAAATCCCAATAGTTTTCAGTTAATATAAGATGGGTTACACATGTTGGCATATGTTCCATCCCATTTTTTGTATCCTATAGACTTGGCATCCCTATAGCCATACAGACAACTGTATTGTTGTCACAGCCCCCAAGCTGCTAAACCTTGCTAAAACAATTCCAAACATCTCATCTCACACCCTTTCCCCCAAAGGAGGTGTTCCCAGTTATCACAATAATTGTAGTTTCTCTAAGCAAGACTGGCTTGTTGTGCAATAACTGGCAATCTTTGGCTTTGAGGTCAGAAGAACAATATAAAAAAGAACACAGAGAATGGTCAGTATATGTTCACGTGCTGGGCAGTCACTGAGGCAGAGGACTCACATTCTGAAACCCTGCAGGGGAAGAGCCCTGTATTTAAAAGCTACTTTCAAAGTGTGCTGTAAGTTAAGCTTTCTTTAATGTGGAACTCTGAGGTTAGTTCTTCCTGAGCAAAAGTTACGTGGCAAGTGGCAGCACCCAGCTGAGATGTCAGCTGTAGAAAAGTTAGACCCTTGCAGAACACACAGTAGAAATGGACTTGGTTCAGTAATAAAACATGTTTTTTCTAGTGACATCAACGTCATCAATCACATGCACAGCCACTTGCACACACGGGTTCATAGTTAGGTTTTTAAAAAAAACAACCAAGAATGTGTACTCTTGATTTATTTACACACAATCACTTAAGAAGTGGTTTCAGCTTCTGACAAACTATGTGGTAATGAGCTGTAGCACTGGAAAACAGGAAACTTGCTTGAGGAAGGAGGAAGATGCACTCCATTTATCTTGGTTTGTTTGTACACAGCTCTAGTTCTCATGACAGTGTTAGTTAGTTGGGTAACCAGGCCTTAATTTTAGTTGAAGGAATAAAAGCCTAGAGAAACAACATTGCTGGCTGATTCATTAAATAAAATAAGAATTTAATTCAATATCCAAACTTCAAAAAGGAGTCAAAGCATGAACTGTGACATTCTTTCTGAAGATTCTTGGTGATTCATTTAGGTCTAGCATCAGTGTTCCTGGACCAGGCCTAGCTTGGAACTATTAGGACGCATTTGACTTGCTCTCCTGGAACCAAAAATCTGAGGTACAACCCATACACCTGAGCTGACTCCCTGTGAGAAGGCATGAATGAGTCCCTGCACACCTGGCACTGTTTAACCAGTAGTCAATCTCCTCACAGATCATCACAAACAATTGTCTGACACAGTACTTGGTTGGTAAACAGTATTAACAAAGTTATTGAAAAAGAAAAGTTGAAAAAGGTTAAAACAAATACATAGTACAACAAAAATTATTCAACTGCCACACTGTATTGAGTTTGTCTTCCTTCACTCCTTCCAGAACTCTCATCCAATCCCCTTCAACTGTAACAGCTTTTTCTTGACCTCAGACAGAACAGCAGCACTTTATAAACCTTGGGAATGATTTCCTTTTCAGCCTTCCAGCATCAGATCTATGACACCATTGCCATCTCTCTACTCAACAAGATATGAGGAATTTTAAAATACTTAAAAAATTGAGTCTGGGTAATGTCCATATGACTAGCTTAATTTCAAGTGTTCTACTAAGAGAATGTATTATAGAAAAAATCTTCCATTTGTGTTACCCTAGTGAGCACGAGCAGTGCTAAGAATAAAATACCACCTGCCCAACTGACACCAAATAATTCTAACAACGTATGTGACAATTTGTATTAATCCTGTCACATGCAAAGGTTGTGGATGAACATGGGGTTATGTGCTGTCCTACCCCCACTCCTAGTATGTTTTTTCTGGCTGTTTACATCAGTAAACATCAGCATGTCTCCTTGTATGTAACATCAGTGAGAAGGGATTCTTTCTTGAGAATCCCAATATAAACAGCCTGACTGGTTCCTGAAAGGGCTGTTCAGTTCTGAAATCTCAACTGCAAATGGAATCACCCTTTTTGAAAAGATTACATCTAGACTGAAATCCGGGCAAAAATTAGCAGTATAGAAGTAGGTTTGTAAAGGCAGTTTATAAAAGCTGGATTTATTGTTTCGGTCTAGCCCCTCGTGATTAGTGAGGCCCTTTAGACATTGGTAACAATGGAACAAATGGAGTGTTCAAAAAAAGATCAGGAATTGTTTTCATATTACTTTGTGTTGGAACACATCCCATGTCCTACAAATAAGCATGGTTATTCTAGAGATTTTCTGGATTTCTAATTTATTTATAGCACTATCACACTTAACCTTCTTTATTTATTGTTCTAAGTACAATAGTGGAAACAGAATTTGATGATGTAAAGCTTTATAAAGCCTCACTGAAACTCTACTAGGTCAAAACAAGTACAAAGCAAGAGCAAATCAGACTCCCTACACAGCAAGTAAACAAATAAGAAAAATATCAGCTTTACCATAGGCCCTTGCAACAGTCTCTTCCCAAATATGTTAAGAATTGGTGTATCGGGATGCAAGACAGTCTGAGTTTATTTAACATAATTCTCTGCAGAACAGCAAAACAGTCTTTTCCTTTCCCATCCCAAACCTTCAAAACCTACTCATCTTAAAATAGCATTTAACCTACTACTTGTCATAACTAGAGTGAATGATCAGATAACTGTTGAAAGCTATTTCTGACCCTGATTAGGTACAGTTGAGTTTCTTTTTATCTTACACTGCCATTTGTCCTTGCTCTTTTGTGAGTATTTTCTTAACAGTACAAATGAAAAGTTTATATACAAATAAAAACTAATTTTAAAAAGCACCAGATTATCAGATTGGCTTAAGTAGTGTCTGAACATGTAAGAATTAACAAACCTTATTAACTAGGATATGGCAGACAAGTTTGACAGCAGTCATTTATGGGCAGGAGGTTCCTCCCAAAACTGCTAGTTTAACTGTAACACTGTGAGTGATGCAGGGAAATGCTTTAAATTTAGTAGTACACATGGAAACCAATCTTGCTTGGGCATCTTATTTAAGTAGTTATCCTTCTGAAATACAACAATACAGTTAAGAATATCACCCAATCAATACTATACAACGTGATGATGGGGCACATACATTCAAATGAGTTATATTAATTACATGATCCTTTCTACAAACAAATAGAGTCAATAGTATTCTTGGTATGGAATTGTAAAAAGTCAAGCAGTGAGAAAATGTAATTCCACTCCTAGCAAGACCAGATGCCTGTTTGTAACACTCAGGAGGTCTAATTCAGCCTCCACACAAACAGAACTGAAATACTATATAAATAAAGGTAAACATGAAGACTTGGAGGTCTATGGGTTAGAAGTGCTACAAAAGAACCAAGTCTATTTTTTTCAGACACAAGATCAAACCTGCTCAGTTACTGCAGCTGGTCGACTTCTTTTACGTAAAGGTTTAGTGAAAACCCTTTCATGGAAATGTTTCCTTTGAAGGGTAACTTGCAGAGAGAAATGGAAGAGCAGCTGGTCTGTTTCAAACCATTTGCCCCTGCTTTTAAAGGCATCAATATTAAATTGTTTTAGAATGTTTTGTGTATTCTTTCTTTAAAGTTAACGTAAGAGCTTTTTCCTCTATGGCAGAATTATTTGCCTGGAACTTACTGCAGGTGAAACAAAGCAATAGAGAACGGCAAGAAAATCAGAAGCTGTGTTTAATACAGAGCAAGTACTTTGTTTAAGATTTACCTTTGAATTTTATTCAAGAGATTCTGCTCATGCATTTTTATTTTTCTAATAGACTATGAAGGTTACTGTGCATGTTATATGCACGTGCTACTTACCTAACATTTCTTTCTTTAATTTTTCATTCCGCTCTTCAATTTGTCTCGGCAATCGCTGTGGAGAGAGAGAAAAATTGGAATCAGACCCCTGCTTTCAATAAGACTGTAGGTTAAACTGATGGAATTTTCATACACATACCCAGGATACAATGTTTATGGCTTATGAGGAATCCTTATGTCAAACCACACATCTTATTTTGGAAACCTGTAATTCATCCTGTGACATCCCCTCCCATAAACTTAGAAGTGCAGGGTTGAGACAGACACACATTTTCACTTCTGAAAAACAGATCAGATCTGTTTGCTTGGATTTTTAACTGAAAAGCTTATGGAATCTCAGAGACTTATAACTTGAGTATATTTTAGCCCTGTTTCCTCTGCTGGATGCATTACATTTTGTCAGAGAGGCTAGAGGAACTAAGCAAGCACAGCACTTCCAAATATAAATACAAGTGTACTAAGGAAAACATCCACACAGTTCTCAGTGGCATCCCACTTCAGGGAAATCCACACTGTGAAAACATTAAGATCTAAATACAAACATTTTAACAGAAAATCACTGAATTAATTGTCTTTGAACTTCAGGACACAGTTTAATGAGCAGGCTCTCATTACACTATAGATGGCATAAGGAGGAGAGGGTATTACACACGAGGGCCTTGACTTGGCAGCTCATAATGGGGAGGGAACTCCAACAGTTCATTCTGAGCAAGGTACTGCTCCAAGTAACAGTTCTTCATGTGCTTTTTTTCTTCCCAGAACTGGCACCAGTGTTAAAATCTGTTGCACCATCACAGACAAACTTATCACATGTTTCTAATAAGCATTGCATAACTGCATGGTCTGTGCATTCCTAATGATTTCAGATTCCCATTTATGCCTAGAACAGCTGTGACTCATATTCCAACCTTATACAGTTCTGGTGTTTTGCTGTATGGCTGTAATGATAATTTTTAATTAGAACTTTTATAATAGGTCACTACAACTAAATTTATCACTGTATCATTTAAATCTTGTATTTTCTATGTCAGTTAAATACAAGATATTAAAACTGACAGTCACTTTTTATACGTATTTAAAGATATTTTTCAGAAGCACTATTTCAAGCTTTTATACTATGCTTATTACTGCAGAATTCTGGCAGTTCAGCATGCAAACATATGTATAACTCTGCTGTCTCTTCTTCTGCAGGTCATGGCAAATAAGACAGATCTGCTGTACTGGTGCTATCAGTAAATTAATTACAGTTGCAGACTATGGTAACAGGTGTGGAATTCACTTCTGATACACTTCCCTTGTGATAATTGGCTTCTCAACCTAGTTAAAGAATTAATTTCCTAATCGTGCTCCTTCCTGTCATTTACAGCTCCAGTCATCATGGATAGGTTTGTCATCCTGATACCATTGCCACAGTGAAATAAGATGTTCATCTCAAGGAAAAGCCTATTGAAAAGGCTGCTGGCTGTTCCTCTCCAATGCAGGATACACTGGTGAGCACAGGCAAATACAGTTCAGTTTCTATAGTGGTGGGGAAGTTAGATGGCATATCTCAGAAAAAAAACCCCAACAGGAAAACAAGTACTAAGGAACAGAATGCAGATATGCTTGAAACCAGCCCAGGCCCAGCATCACTACTAGTGAACCAAATCTAATGTCAGACGTAGATGAATCTGACTCCTGCTGACCCAGAGGGGCTTTTTAGTCAGGTGCAGATCTGGACCTAAGCTGGCTGCATGAAAACATGTGTGGATAACCCCTGGTTCTAAATTCAGTTTGCATTGTAGCTGTGAGGTCTGCTGAGTCTTGGACAAGTTTAACATATATACCATGTGCCCCTCCCATTTGGACATTAGGCTTTCGCAGGAAATGAAGACACAAATCCTTGATCTGAAATACATACTCAATGTATTACAGCTTCTGAATACTACTATTCCAATGACTCAGCATTTCTTACTCCAGAAATGTATCTGCAAGGTTAGTTATCAATAGAAAGATGTCCATAAGGACAGATGTTTATCAGGTGTCTATGATATTTATCTCCAAGTGCAGCTTCTTTTGGTAAATAACTTTATCTGGTTTGTCAGTACCTCAAAACTGAGTTGAAGCTAAAATCCACACAACACTGTTACACATCTGCTAAAAAAAAAAACCCAAAGATTGATACCATATAATTAAGCACTTTCTGGAAAAGCATCAGTAGGAATTATTTGACCACAAAACATTGTAATTTCAAACTGTTTAATTTGACATTGAAGATTTCAAAAGTAACTGCAGTGTGACAGTAGGATTGAAATCAAACACTAGTATGTTACTCCTGAAATATAAAAGTACTGAAATTTTAGATCAGCTATCAAATGAAGAATCAAATCTAAGAACTACTGTATTTAATATTTTTAAGCTGTCATTTAACAACATCATGACATTCCCTAAAGCAGTACATGAAATATTTTCTGTGTAGAGGAAGGACAAAGATTTGCTCTAGCAGTGAATGGAGCTAATTTGCAGATTCTCTTGATACATCAATTTCATTGCCAGCGAGGGGGAAAAAATGCTGCAGTACTTCTGCAAAAAAAAAAATTACCTTACAATAAAGCAAAGCTTCTTGGTCTCCTACACATTCAATATGTTAAACACATATGTGGAGTCAACTTTACAGCTGGAATTGTTTTTGTATTACAACATTTAGAGATTTATTATGAATATTTTTAAAAATGTAGAACTAGCTGTCAATATTTCCCTAACAATTTTTCAAGAGAGGAGCTTCAGGTGTCAGTCTCAAAAGATTGCTTCTACCCTGAAACTTGACAAAGAACAGGACTAACTCAGGGCAGAATGTCCTAAATCCCACTGCAGTGTAAATTGAGGGTATTTTGTACAAAGTGTTCTGCACCACATGTGAGCCTAAAGCCTCTGCCTAGTAAAATGAGGTCAAGGAGCAGAAGGTATATGTAACAGTCAATGTCTGTACTTCCCAGCTACAAAAATCAAGAATAAATTACTGATTGTTCTAAATAATTTTTGAAAGATGGCCAGGAAGAACAGCAGCACTGTTTATGATTCTCTTCTAGCCCAAATTTTCAGTGGTTATTGAGCAAGGGCTCTTTTGTGATATGATTAGAGGTATACTCATTGAAAGAAACCTGTGGTTTTGCCAGAGGTGTAAAGGACAGTCCTTATCTATGCTTTCAGGGGGTTCCAATCAGCCAAAACACCCATTTTCAATTCCTTACACTTTGTACCAGCTACTGACAGTGTTCTCAAGTCTTAATCTGTGGAGTCCTGACTGGTGGTTCAAAACAATCTGTCTGCTCTTCACAGCTGTTGTTTGTACGATGAGCTGCTGGAATGCAGTCCTTATACACTAACACAATTTTACCAAGTAATGGGCTGGATTGCACCAGGCCTCACTCTGGAGCTAGTGTAATGCTAAAAGACTACAGAAAATAAACACCCTCATTTCCTTTAGAAATGTCAGCAGAGTCCTTGGCTGAATTCCTGGATCAAATAAGCCATAGTCTCAGCTAGAAGACTATAAACAAGGCCAACACAAATACTCTTTTCTAGCCTGTGATGGACCCATCACATTCACTACCCATGCAGTAATGATGCTTGACAAGCCTGTCATTTATTAAGCATTGCCAAGAGCTAGGTGATAAAGTGCTCCCCTGCTCTCAACCAGATGCATGTCACCAGCATGAAGTGGTTGGTTCACAGTACAGTAAAACTGACCTTGTCAGTGGGTGCTGCCAAAAGGGGTGGCCCCAATTCCTGCACTGCCTTGACCACATCTTCTTTCCTTCTCACTAGCATTTGCAGTAGGACTTGTCTGACTGCAAAAAGCCAAGGCAATATACAAGTATTTACTTTGGGGCTTTTTGGTTCCTGGTTTTTTTTGCTTGCTTGTTGCTGTTTTTCTCTTTAGCCTCTAGAGCTCTTTGTCTGCCAGACTCATACAGAGAACCAGCCATCCCCTAGGGCTGGACATGAGCTACTACTAGTGCTAGCACAAGGAAAGCAACTGGGCAGCTTCATAAGCAGCAGACAGTTAGCGGATCAACTTAGCTGTTTTGGGAAACCCTTACAGGAGTTACACAGTTAAGTAGAATATTTTTCTGCTGTCAGTGCAACTGATCCAGTCCCAAAGGAAGTAATTTCAGGCAAGGCTTCTTGTCTAATATGCTATAAAAGCAGCTTCTAGTCTGTCATTTACAACACCATAGTATGGGGAAAAGGCAGCAGGGGGAATCACTACTAATGATTCATTTTCCCAAATGGAGAGTTAAAACAATTAAACCTAAGCCTTTCAGAAATACTTCTGCATCAACATATTCAAAATGGTTTTAGAGATAATTCTGTAGGTGAAGCAAATTATTTTTTTTTTCCTTATGGGGCAAAATATGTTGCATGTTCACTGATGTGAAGCTGAACTAAAATAATGATGCTCTGAAAATCTGACCACGTACAGAAAAAGTCAAGTATTGGCATATGGATTTGGGTACCCAACTAAGAATGTTTTCAAATTGCATCCATTTACCTTAAAATTAAAGTAAAGAATAGTTCTACTGTTATTTTCCCTGCAGAAGGTGGTCAGCTCTTTCCAGGCTCTCTGATGCTTGCAAATGATTCCTGAAGCTCCATGACCTGAAGTTCCCATTTTGATAAAAAGTGATTACTTTTTCTGATGGCTACCTTTCATTAGTACATGTTCCTTCAAAACCACAGGCTGTCTGGTTACATATCTACCACAGGTATCCTTTCAACACAGCCTTCATAACATCTTTTTAAAAAGAAGAACAGCAAGCAGCCTGTAAGAGGAGCTTTCTATACAAAATACATTTCCCTTCTTGCTACCCTTGTGAAAAGACCCTCTGAACTTGTCAAATCCGCAGCTTTTTTCCACACTGGGCATTAACACACTAACTATCTGTAGAAAAATCACTTCCTGATAGTATTTTACACAAAGAGTTACTTAAAACACCAAATCAGCAGGCTGTGGCAGTGACTTTAAATTCCCATTAAGTAGGGATTATTTACATGTTAGCTTGGGGTTTCAGGAAGTGCTAAGGGTTTACCTTTTTTCATCTAAGCTGACACATCCTAAAGGCCAAGGAAAGCATTTCCTTAGACTTACAAGAGATATGGCAAAGATTCTGCAAGTCATTTTTAATCCTGAAGTATTTGTAATTTGATTTAAAGTGGACATTGGAACACAGCACTAGTCTGCAAAAGCTTTTTTTTTTGTTTAGAACAAAGAAAGCAACTGAGTTAGGAGAGGTTGCTGTTTGCAACCACGAGGTGCCTTTTTCTTCAAGCGAAAAGCTAAGTTTTTGACGATTAATAGCAGACTTCTGTCAATATTAGTAAAATAACTCCAAGTGGCCAATATGCACAGAAGGTATGGCAAAGAATAGGAACAGTAAACTGCTAAATCAATAAACAAAAATATCAACACTTTAAAGTAGATACAAGCATGGATACAGACTGACAGAATCCTGTCTCTCTGCCTTTCTCAAAGTTATATGATCATATCATAAAAAAAATAATTATAATTATGCCATAAAGGCATTTGACTGCAAATTTACCAATCAGAAAAATAATTCTTCCAAAAGAAAACCAGAGACCCAGTGATGAAACAGCAAGCAAGAACTGTGTTATAGGGTGCCTGCAATTCTGATTTCCAAATTGCAGATCTGTATGGAAATGATGGCTACTAAACTGCAGCAGTGGTTCAGGCAACCTTTTCTAGCACGTGGAGAAATACAATTAAAAGAGTGAAGTGTGTGTGCACTTTCCACGGCTGAACATGTAATTAGATGCTTACAGCTCAGAACACACGTTTACTTTCCTTCATTTTACAAAGGTAAAAAGAGGACTATGCCTTATGGACCTGAGGATTGTCATGGAAGTAGTGGTAGTCTTCCTTTCATGAAACCAGATGAGAAAACCACTTCACTTTCAGACTTGGAAAAAAGTTATCACCACTGCATATGAAGCTACCTTCATAAACAGCATTAAATATTTAGAATAGGAGAGAAAATAACTTGATTTAAAGTTAGGCCAAAGTGTACTAAAAAGGCTTACCATGCAAGCTTCTCTGGCTTGATGAACTGATGGGTCTTTTTCTAGGATTGCCTTATAATCCTCCAGAGCTTCATCTAGTTTTTCTGTTTTTTCATATAATTCTGCTCTCCTCAGCAAAGCTCTAATATAGTTAGGATCCAATTCCACTGCTAGAAAACAAAAACAAAGCACAGCATTTTACCTGAAACCCTTCTATACCCTTTCAAATGAATTCTTAAGTGTGTATTAAATTGTTAATAGTTATCTTTATAATGTAGTTTAGAATCAAGAAGACTCACAGTTTAAAAGCTAAGTCATTATTCAGAAAGGCATACATCTGCCTGTGAAAGTCTAATGCATATGATCACATTTCAGTTAATGCCTCCATTCTATCACAGGCAGAAGTGATTTATAAGGCATAAACATTTAATTTTGCAATACTATACATGAAGAGCTTCTAAGTGACACTTCAGAAATGGTAAGGACCTATAAGACATTAATTATACAAAAGATTAATAATAAGTGTACCTTATTAGATTACAGCTAAAGTTAAATATACCTAAACATAGCAGGGAAAAAGCATTTCCCTGCTTATCTCAGTTCAAGTTGAGACAAACTCCAAAACTACCTGTGTTCTTCTGAATTTAATATCAGTCAAAATTGGGTTAGGAATCCATAGTTATATAAGCTCTACAAGTTAGCAAAGAGACATATTGACTGAATTAAAGCTTGTCCTCTCCTTATGATGACCCTAACAACTTAGAGATGCAATTAATAATAATCTGTCAGTGGTAATTTCTTAATGATTTCTTCATCCATTTTTCATCATAGAAAGAGGGAGTATACAAAACTGCCCATTTTCTAATTATTAACCCATTAAAATGGTTCTTGGGACAATTAAATCTAGGATTATCCAGCTAAATATTCTAGTTTATTTCTTCTGGAAGGACAAAGACAATGCTACAATCAGCAAGTTGCAGGTTAGTGTGAATTGCTCTGCTGTTCTCCAAGTGTTGCATTGCAGTTTGTAAGCCAAGTCCCTGGGGAGTGTCAAGTGATGGCAGGTTTGATTCTCACTGCAGCAAAGCAGAACGATTCCCTTTCAGGCACTACAAAATTAGCAGAAATGTTTTTCAAAATGCACCACCACCAAAAAAAGGCAAACCCCCAAAGTGACTGAGGCCAGCTAGAATTTGCTACCTTCAAAAATCCTTTTAGCATGTAGAAACTCTTATTTACCATACAAGCAGTACTGGCACAACAGCAGTTGGATTTGTTTTCTGACTGGCAATTTGGACTTTCTGCCCCAGCTGTCATGGGGAGTTTAACAAATATTGGATCATGGGTGAGTGGGTGGAAGCAATAAAGCAGTGCACAGCTGAAATTATTTCACCAGAAATTGCAGAGAGAACACCATGCAGGACAAGAGCAGGAGCATAAGCCCTTGTGACAAAGCAAAAGCCTTGCATAAAAGGGACTTGTTAATGCATTTAGTTCTACAAGGCCTCACAGTTCTTTGGAATCTGGGATTAAATCAAGATTTTTTGGGGGGGGAATGGCAGGTGGAAGTGGGTTTAAAAAGTAGGCATAAGGAAACTGCTTCCATAATAAAAAGATTTTCCTATTGAAAGGTACAAACAGCAGCCTTATTAGCACAAGAGAATAGAAAGTAAATTATTATAGACAGGTACAGTTTGAGAGACATGTTACAAAATAAATAATATAAATAATTTTAAATTCAGGTGTCTTCCATCACAACTTTTCTTCAAATTCTTTGAAGACTTTTATGCCCAAAATTACAGCTCTGCAGTAAGCCACTAAATGGCATAATTTATGCATGAAAGGCCTGGCACAAGAGCAGCACATAGAAAAAAAAGTCATACCTTTGCTGCAGTCACTGAGGGCAGCTTCTGTCTTGTCCTAGAACACAAAACAGTTTTGTTGTATTTTTGTTATATTTCTTGGGAATCAGATTATTTACAATTGCAAGCAAAAAGGTTTGTCTGGCATTTTGAGGAACTGGATGTTCATGTAATCAAGGCTTTTCATACCCCTACCTCTGATGTAAAGCTCTTTATCAGTGATTAGGTTCCCCTCAGTGGAAGCTGCCCTGCTCCTGGGCCTGCACCCAACCCCAGCAGCAGGCTGCCAACAGCTGACTCATCTGCAGGCCTTGCCTTAACCCACCTGCAGCTTTGCTACCTGTGTCAAACAATTAAGGGGTTCAAATAGACTGTTCTAAAGGGTCCCAGAAAAATTTTTGTTTGTGGGAGCTAAGACTTTTGGGAAGCAGATACTGCCATTAGCACTAATAAGATTTCTCTACAAGGACAATGCATGAAACTTCCAGAAGGTGTAGGGCAAGATTTTACTGTGCCCTGACAACCATCGTTAGAAGATGGGATCTAGGGAATCTGCTTACACTGAAACAAGAGAAAAAGCAAGAGCTGAGACACAGATCCTATTTTCAGCCAAACTAAAAAGGCTTAAAAAAAAATAAAATTAAAATCAATCAATCAGTGCTTGTATTGTTGCTCCAAGTAGTAGTAATCTTTCTATACCCAAGGAATGATTCTCTCCTCCACAAAACAGAAGCTGCCTCACAGAAGATTGCCTCACAAGCCTTTATTGTAGTGCAAAGCAAGTGAGTGCAGCATGTATGGAAGAACAAGCGGAGCAGGGAGGTTGTTAATAATACAAATCTATTTTCAGATTTATTTATATTTCAGACCGATCTATTGGTCTGTTAGGTTCCACTGATCTATTCTGGTGAGATACACTAGTTTGTGAACAGTTCTTTGATCATCTTGGGCTCCTTTGGGCACTAATCTATTAGTTTCCTGGTCATATGAATAGTTAACATCACGATTACAAGGTTTTTCAGTCCACAGCTTTCATATTTGAGATGTTCCAGTATCTGTTATTTCATATTTTATTTCATTTTTTCTCTTGTCTGCTCAAACAATTCAGTATCCCAACAGCAAGTTAGTTAATTCTAGCTGAACAAGCATACTCTATGCTGAGTAAGAATGTATTTATTTATGTCTAAACATAGCTGCAAGGTACATTTCTAAACAGAGCTGCATTTGTTTCAATACTGGAGGAAAACTGCAGAGAAGTTTCCTTTGCAGGAGGGTAAACTAAGGATAGGAGTTACTGTGCTACTTTTCTGTAGTAATTTAATCATAAAGGCAAAAAAGCGAGTATTTTCTCCTCAGTTTTTAGTATCTTCTCTTTCTAAGTAACTGAAAATTTTTGTTCAGACAGATTGTGTTCTGTGCCTTCCATACTACCCAAGTGCATTGCTGATTCTGGTAACATCTGGGCACTTGTCCCTGATCAAGGAATAGAAAACACAGGAAGAAAGCTGCAGCCATTCTATCCACATCATGCCTGACTACATAGGTCCATCCTACTATATAGCAACAGTGAAGGGAGAGATTAACTGCAACATTAAAGACACAGTTAGGGAAGACCTGCTTATGCCGAAGAGCATTTGAGCCAATTAAATGAAAACAAGTATATGGCAATCAAGGCTTTTCGAAAAAACACTAACTAGTTACAATTCTCAACAATGTAACACATGGTCTGCATGCACTAAACATTAAAATAGAGAGAATGAAAGAAAAATCAGTGTTTTAAACATGCAGCAGAGCAACTCTGAACAGCTGTTCCAATTGCAACGTTCAGGTTTGCATTCATCCTCAGGAAAACCAAGCACACCAGCATTTCTCCTGGGAGCAGGACAGACTGAGCAAGCAGCAAAACCTGCACACAGCTTTATTACTTTGCCCTCCTTTATGCAACCCTAATGACTTCATTACTAAATTTTGTCATATAATCAATGCATGGTGTTTTGTAAAACAAGAAGAATATTCACCTGTTTCATTTTTGCAGCAGCTCTGTTTGAAAATAAAACAGACCTATCTTTTTGGAAGCAAGCTGGACAGATCTGCAGAGCCTTCGTGTAAGAGTCTTCTGCTTCTCCATAGTCTGCAGATACAATAGCAAAAAACCAAAACCAGATATTTGTTTCAAATGCCAGTACAGTCAGTGAACACATGGCTAAGACTTCTTTAGAAACATTTCTCAGTATATGATGTAATGTTAAAGCAGAATCAGTAGCTGCTTCCAGACAAAGTCCATTATTAAGTAGTACACAGATCAATGACAATTATTTTAAAATCAACACCCTTGTAGAAGCAGAAATACAGTCCTAAGCGTAATGCAACAAGTGCAGCATGAGATGCATAAAATTCTCATCCCTGAAATTATTTTGTTCTATTTGAGCACTGGTCTTAGAGGCACAATCTCTTTAGATAAAAAGTATCCTTGATCTGAAAGGAAGTATGTGCTGAAACACTGACCTGACACCTGTTCAAAGCAGCTACAGAGATATTTTGCCATATCATCTCCAATGACTGACTTGAAGAGTCAGTCACCACAAACCCATTAGCACCCCCAAGGACATCTGTCATCAAGTCTGCTCTACAGCCAGGACCAGTGGTAAACGACATGGGATGATCAAGTTACTGATTCTCTAATAAAGGCAGAGTCAGGAGCGACAAGGCCCTGTGCTGACTGAACAATGCCCTGACACCTGACAAGAGCACTGTCTGTGGAATAGAGCAGCTCCTTCTGTGCACAATAGTTCATGACCATCCAGGTGCTTAAAAGGTTGTGCATTTCTTAATACTAAGCACTTTGGCAAGGGCAGACACACCAAAAAGATCTCCCAAAGAATTTGTCAAGAAGAGGCTATGGGTGAGAATTCACAAGATGAAGAAGCCAACAATACAGGCTTGCTGCTTTCATGGTCTGAGCTGTTCCCTGCTGCCTGCTCTGATGCTTGCCTGAACTGGTACATCATTCTCCAGGAATTTTGCTCTCTCAGCAGACAATTGGAGACCTCCAACAGGGTGGATACTGGTTATCAGAGTATACTTCTGGGAAGAGGAATTTACGTGTCTGTGTCCCTGCTGACTGAGGAAAGTACAAATCTGCATTTCCTGGTTTCTCTGTGAATCCTCTACCCACCAGAAGATTAAATGAAAGGTAGATGTCAAAATCATCTTCCCCTTTATGTTTTTTAATTAAAAGCATTGGTACAGTTATTTATTATTGAACTCAACTCCATTGTTACATATTACCTATGATCAGAACATGTCCAGCTCTGGCATAAACTAAACATTTACATACCTCTAGATTTTTTTGTTCATATATGTACCTGTGTTTATGTGTGTGTAACATATATACACACATATGTGTCTATATAGGTACATACATGTACACACATATATATACATGTAAGCACATACAGATGTACATAGTACATGTGTGTATATGAATATATAGATATCTGTATATATATGCACACACACATAAATAAAATGTGTAACAGAGCCAGTGGATAAAAATAAACATGCAAATATACAAAGGTATGAGAGCTACTGAGCCACTAAGCTCTGCATCAATTCTAAGGATGTGAATTAGCAAAACTTGGAGCCTAGTGGAAGCCTTTTTTGATTAGTAAAAGAAACCCTGGCATTTGAAAAGCAGTCAGTTCTGTATCATGTTCTTGGATTAAAACACTAGCTTTCACAAGAATCCTGCTTTAGTAATCCAGGTCTTTGTGATTTAAACTTAACTCCTCAGGAGGCCTGCTATCCCCTTGTTCTCTAGAGCTGCATGAAAAATAATATGTGATAAATCTGAATGATGGTGTGAGATCTTTCTATGGGTTTCTGCAACATCACCATAATGCCTAAGAATTTATGATTCTCTAACATCCATATAGTGTTAAAAGATTATCAACCCACCTCCTTTCTTGAACTGCTCATTTCCTTTTTCTTTCAGCGTTGTGCTCTCCTTTCTTCTTTTCTACAAAAGAAAAGACAATGTCTCAAAGTATTTAACTGAAATGAACAAGTAGGTCAGCTGCAGTTCCAAATAAAGTATGAATGGAAATCAGAATAAAATATAACCTGGAGAATTTTAACTAGCACCAAGATCACTGGCTTGTAGTTTCTGTGACATGATATACTTTATATATCCATGAAACACTGGAGTATAATAAGAAGGCAATTAAAAAGCTCCAGTTCATGGGCAACAGTATGCAGAAAGTGCATTCATAGTGAATTACATGTGTTATCTTTTTAGCTGGCTGTTTGATTTTCCTTTCCAACTCAATTTAATTCAATCAGTGCAGGTCAACTATGTAGCATGTATTTTAGATGTAATGTCCCAAAAGTTCTGCTTAAAATAATTCCACCTCAGAAATTCATGGTTACTCTCAGAGAGGTACAAAACATGTTGCGCTGACTGCATTAGAAACAAGTCTATGGACAATACTGCCCTGAAAGATTTCTTCTGCAGAGAGTCACTAACCCATCAGACCCAGAGACAGGAAGATTATTCTGTTACACGGGTGAAAATAGCACATGCTGAGAGGAGTTGTGTTTTCAACCATGAATATCTTAACAGTGCTCTTGGCACAAGTGAAGTTGACATGAATGCTCTTAGCCTTTGACACAGAAAACACAGGATGTCACCAAGCCATCTCTTCAACCTATTTACAATGGAAGCCTTTCACAGGCAGACATACCTCACACAAGTAAAATCAAAGCACTATAAGTGAGACAGTGCTCACCTTCAGGAATCATTGCTATGGTAGAAAAAGGATCATTTGACCCCTGATTTGGCCCCCAACACACATGCATACACAAAGGACTTAAATCAAGGTGTCTATAAATTACAGATCATTGAGCAATTAAAAAGCCAACGCTAGAAAAAGGAGCAGTTTCCCTCCTTGCAGATTGTGTAAATCAAGGATTAATGCAATTATCAATATCGCACAGAACATCTCCTTGGAAACAGCTAAATATAGTACTCTTTGTGGAGCACTGCACCATCTCACAGCTATGCCAAGTAGCTGACAAACAATACAAAATCAGAGGTTCTCTCCTATTGCTTTTATTGGTTTTGAAAAATAATTCACCCAACCACTGTCACCATCTTATTAGTAAGAGATCACAATGCTCTGAAAACTAGGCCCAGGAGAATGGCATTCAGTTGCAACACACAAAATTATACAGTAAAAGATCATCTGACCTTTTCAGCACATCTAGATCACTCATTTTTTTTTCCCTCACCTATTAAATGTATTTTCTAATACTCATTGTTCCTCATATTTAAAAATAAATAAGCATAGGTCAGACAAAACATGCACCATTATTTAGAAACTGGCTTTCCTCCAGGGTGGACTGACAAACCTACACAAGCCCTTCCACAATGTCACTTGCACTCATGTACACAAGCCAGCTGGTGCTTTCTAAATTATCAACACAGCAGATATAACAAGCATATAAACAAATTTAAGCACTCAAGACACAAGCTGCTTTAAAAGCACAAATTCTTTGTATACATGCAGGATTCTGCTGTTCAGCACAGGGAGTATGTAACTGCATTTGAAAGCTGTACTCAAACTTTCTAAGAGCCACACAGAAGAGCTCCAGCAAGGTCAGTGCCACACGCACAGCTGGCCCTCCACAGAAACAAATTTTTAAAGCATCTTGGATGCATACAGAGTGAATGTTAGCACAACAGAAAGAATTTGCAAACCAGTAAACACAGAAGCCAGATTTCACCACAAAACATGTTGGGAGATGATCCTACTGGAAAACATGAAAGATTTGCACAGACAACCCTCACTCAAGAAAGCAAATGCTTTTGAAACACTAGCTCTACTGACTTCATTGCTCATGACCTATTTAGAACTGGGCTGTAAGTGCCATTAACTGATTCACTGTTGCATAAGGTAAAGTTACAACTGTGCAATAATGAAATACCTTTTTTTTTTCCTATAAAATGAGAACTACACCATGATCCCAGTTGTTCTGATGCAGAAACCCTAAGATCAAGGAATACTGGATGAAAAGCTTTACCTGTATGATCATGATTTTGTTTAATTTTATTAAAAATATTACAAAATGTTACATGTTTACCCCAGTTAAGTATTAAATACAAATATAAAAACTGATTTGCAGCAAGAAGGCTTCAGAAGACTAAGCTTTAACTGAAAAAAAAAAGAGTACAATGAAGAAAAAAAATATTCAATTGTGGAATTCCTTCTCAAGCAGAGTCTCAACAGCACAGGAAAAATACCAAGGTGGAGGTAAGCTGTATGGCCATGTTTTCTGGGGAAACATGGACAGATGAAAGTTCTGGGCAACTGAGGAATTTAAAGACTGTCACACTGGGAAACTGATGATTCACAGAACTCTCCTGCGCCTGTTCCTCGGTATGTCCTCTTGCCTGGGAATCAAATGGCACTAACTTGAAGGATAAAGGACTATTAGTCACATAACTGTTACAGACATACAATTGCCAGTGACAGTCTTGCAGTCCCTTCTGCCTATTTGGCCAGAAAAGGTGTTGCCTAAGTATGTTTCAGAAGCCAGCAGCACTGTTAAGAACACTGTATGTGGTTTTGCAGCTTCCTCAGCTCCCTGGAAAGCAGCAAGGCAAGTGATGCAATCCTGGTTCAAAACCAGTATTTCTTTATTGCTTGACCAGCATTTTCAAGATATCCCTGTATTAGTTTCAAGCTGTCCCTTAAGTTCCCAACTGTACCAGTTTTCACAGTATTTTTAAAAAATGGGAAGCCTACAGGGTACCTCATGCATCACTCTGCATTTGTATTTGAAGTACATAATAGCAGACTATCCCCAAAAGCAAATCTCTGGCTTTTCCACAAAATTAACATAGGTCTTAGCACATCATATCCTAAATGCACTGCCTTCTAAAGCATATGTGTATTTGTGAAACAAACACATAATTTATTCTCCATATATACCTTTCTTTAACAGAAAATCCTAACACAAAAGCAGTGGAAAGTCAACTATTTTGGATGAATTTACATTTAACCTGAAAGGACTGCTCCAATGGATGCTGTTAAGAGTCTGTCTTCTATTCAAATCCAAGGTAAAAAAAAACTGAACAACCAAAAACTAAACTGCTTTTGGAAGACAAAACATCTTCACTCAGTATGCTAAATTTCCAGCTTCCAGGGACAAGTGGAAATTGACTGCTCATCAGTTTACTGTGACTGTATCAGCGCAGAGTGAAAAAATTGCAAGTGACTTGTCCTTGGGACAAATTTTGCACAATGTCATTCCAGTGTCCCCACCCACTCATTTTTCAGCAAAAGATGTAAGTAGCTGGAGGGCAGGCTACCCTTTCCTCACCCAGGGAAGTAGGTCAGACTGAACTCCTAGAATGCTCTGCCTGAGGAAAAGATATCTTGACCCACTGTGTTCCCTCAGGCTGCTCATATATGACACTGGAGTCAGGCATGACTTCCCCAACCTACAGTCCATTATTCTTTTCTGCTATTCAAATTCTGCAAAATCTTAGATTGCTGTTTGCAAATTCTATTAACATAAAGATGATAAATTCCAAGTGGCAGGCACTAGTTTTTGATGTACAAAGTAAAAAAAAAAAAGTGTTTTTTAAGGTCCAAAATAAATAAATACATTAAACTAGTAGCACGATTTTTGAAGGATCTGATTAGAAATGTTTACAGATTTGGATACTGAATTAGAATTGACCTTATTCTGAATAAATTATGATCTTAACATAAACCTGTCTGGCAAGCAAGAGGTGCTGAAGACTGAAGCCTGAAGAAATGAGAAAAGGCAGCTTGGCCTTCTGACAATAAAGTATAACAATTCAAAAGAAAGCCATCAAATTCAGTCCCTGAACTTCAGCTCTGTCAAACACTCAGGGTTCAAAATGAAAGCATTAAAGCATTATTCTACTATTATGGAAGAAAGCAACGTACACACACTGTTTGTTTTGGAAGTAACCAATATAATAAAGGTGCTGGAAGTGTAATCTTTAAATATAGCAGGTAAGAACTGAAGGACAAACCCTCCCAATCTGTAACACTTCCTACCAAGCTGCCTCTAGCCTTCCTATGCGTTTTATTTGATCAACTGGTTTGACTTTGCAAGGGAATTTTTCTTGGCTCCAGTTTTGTCAAGAGCAGCAAATGCCTACCCTCTCTCCTGTGTATACAGTGTGTCAATGTACATCTGCATCTCATATACCCTTCTGTAAGGTCACCAAGTAGCAGTCAATTTAAAACTACTGGAGTTCAAAGGGTGCACAGAAGCTAGGAATTTAAACAGATAGGGGATATATTTTTCAGCTTCAAATACCAATTCTATATCTAAGTCATCCATTAGTAGTCATCTGCTTCCCCCTGCAGTTTTGTGAAGCTATTGCTGGATTATGCATTCAAGGATTTGAATTTCAGTTGTAGTCACCCAAAAAATTCTTTTTCAAATCTTGCCAGTTGTCATTTGAAAACTGTCAAATCTGCCCTCTACACTCAAAAGGTAAAATAATAAGCATTGCTAGACTCTGGCCCATCTCTGCTCATTGTAACTCCATGGTAAAGACACTTTTGTCTTTTCTACTGCCAAATCACTGCCTCTTCCTGAAACTGTATGCAGCACTTGCAAAGACAACAGGTCACATCCATCCTTGACAGTCAGTTTAACTTCATATGCCAGACTAACTGTGACTGTTCCTGAGTTACTATAGAATAATTGAATGGTTTGGGTTGGAAGGAACCTTAAAGATCATCTAGCTCCAACCCCCCTGCATGGGCAGAGACACCTCCCACTAGATCACGTTGCTCAGAACATTATCTAACCTGTCTCTGAACACTTCTAGGGATGAGGCTTCCACAACTTCCCTGGGCAACCTGTTCCAGTGTCTCACCACCCTCACACTAAAGAATTTACTCTTCATGTCTAACCTAAATCTCCACTCTTCAAGTTTTAATCCATTAACCTTTGTCCTGTCACTACAAGCCCTTGTAAAAAGCCCCTCCACAACTTTCCTGTAGGCCCTTCAGGTACTGGAAAGGCCACTGTGGAGGTCTCACACAGAGCAGTGGAGCAGAATCACCTCCCTGGCCCTGCTGGCCATGCTTCTTTTGATGCAGCCCAGGACACTGTTGGCTTTCTGGGCTGCATGTGCATGTTGCTGGCTCATGTTGAGCTTCTTGTCTACCACTCCAAGTCGTTCTCCTCCAGACTGTTTTCAATCCATTATCCAGGTTCTTCTTGTCACCACCTGGACTCAAGTACTTTAGCAGATACAGATAAAGTTCTCAAATGTACTTCTCCAAGCTTTGATCAACTCAGAAAATACAACAGGATGTTTTGTTCTATTTTGCAGGCCACAGGACAGGGCAGTTTTAGTCTAGCAATCCATCTTTTTCTCCAGTTTGACCAAGCAATAACTTATTTAGTATTGGTGCTGTACTGTTTACAGGATTCAGGTTATTAATGAATTTGAATACAGGGATCACCTTCTATTATACTTCACAAGACTGCACTGTGATGCCTTCAAAACCCAATTGTCTTGCAAGTTTTATTGCTATACAAAATATTTTTGAATGCTGATGAGAACTGTTAACAAAAATATATTCCTTACTGGTATTTGTCAGTAATGTATGTAATAAGTTTTACTGCTGCATAGCCAGTTGGATTGTCTCACCTATTAATAACCTGGGTTATTTGGTCCAACCACGTAATTCTTCCTGGAAAGAGTTCTAAGACCATATCCAAGTGATCAACACCTGAGGACTGCTCCAAAATAGACTTGTTTCACCATATCCCACCTTCCATTTTGAACCTTAGCCTTTATTTTGTAAACACTATAGAAAAATCAGCAACTTTGACAGAGTCCAGGTTATACTATATCGGACAGATGAAACTAAGAAAACACCAAATGCTGAAATGAATGACTATACCTCAGAAACCATCTCAGAAGAAATCCCAGCTAAGTTTTTCAACCCCTGGAAAAACAAATTCTATACAGAAGCTGTAATTTATGGAAGAACAATGGGATCAACCAGAAGTATAAGGAAGAAAAGGTGAGTAGGAAAGCAGTTTAACAGAAATGTCTTAATTAAGACAATGTTCTCTAAAACATCCTAGAGCTTCTGGGGAAAACAGAAAAGAAAAAAAAAACAAACAAAAAACCATATAAGCAAGTTTTACTGTTTAGCCCAGAAATGAAAAAAAATCTTCAGGTATAACTCAAAAATACTATTTTGTGAAGATCAATGTCACTTCATTCTTACAGAGTTGCTAACAAGACACTAATCAAGAATCTCCTCCCCAAGAGCTCTGTTTCTTGTGTTGCTGACACATTTCCTAGTGTTAAAATAGAAGCTGAGCATGGTTACAGCCAGCTGTAGCTCTCATGCACAAGCAACAGCCCAAAGAAGGAAACTGCTTTTGGGGAATATTACTTATTCCAGGGTCTTACAGCAGCTAGAAATGAGTGTTCTCTACCCAAAATAAGAGCTTACTAGGCCAAGTGCTTAAGTCTTTTCCAGACAAGGCCCAAAGAACAAGACAACATCTGTCATGATGGAAAAGCATGAGGGATTCAGAATCTTGCTGCTGGATAAATTCATAATGAATGGGTTTCCCTCCAGAAGACGACCAGGTCAGACTGAAACAATTACCATGTAGCAGCTGTTGGGTGTCTTCTGATTAATTCTGCAGACTAGACCACCGTCAAAGCCATCACTGTCAATGACAACTAACCAGAAAAATCTGTTTGTAATGCATCAAAAGCAATTTACTGCTCAGTGCCTCTGCTGAGGCAGCAATCAGCATGCTTTTGAAACAAAAACAAAATTTTATACAAGTGAATTTCGTCTCTGGCTGCTTCATTCTAAAAAAAGCTCAGTGTTGCAAGTCCAGGCAAGTAATCAGGCTCTATCCTGCATCTGCTTTCAAGGACACTTCTTGCAGGCTCATGTCTTCATAGCCCTTCAATGTCTCATTTTGCTTCATTGTGCAGAGCAGACTTCTTACAATATCAGTACTGTTTCCCTGGAAGTAATTCCTGTGGCTTAGAATTAGAAATCTCATGGTATGGGGCTCTCAAAATATAACTGAGAAAATACACAACCATTTGCTCCTTCTCTTTGATCTCTGCAGCAGTTTCTGCATGGGGAAGAATTTTTACTTGGAGCTGCTACCTTCAAAAGCCTGCACATAGGATATGCATAAATACACAGAGTAAGGACTAGAATCTGTTTCTGCATCTCCAGAATAAATTAGAAACTTTCTTTTCCACAGCCTAGTTATTGGGGAACATTGCTCGAAAGAACTAATTTATTAAAGCTGCTAAAACATAACATTTGGTTTAGTTAAAAAAAAACCAAAAAAACCACCAACAAAAAAGTAATACTATTAAGATGTAGCTTCATAAATTTGATTGGAGGAGGCCCATCAGCCAGCTCTCCTTTTGACTTCAGTTCATAGCTTATGGCTGGTGCTGCAACCACACTTCAGAGGAAGTTTTTCTTCTTTAGGTAAGTAGTCTAATTGAATAAAATCCATCTACCCTAATAGTGCCATTACGAGGCTGCCATTTGATGTCTACTTTACCAGCACTGCCCTTGATCTAAAAATAAAGCATTATTTTTCATCTGAATCACTCTCTGTAACTGGTTCACTGCACATCCACACGGAGAGGTGTGCTGGCACAAGGAGGCAGCAGGGGACTGAACCCATCAAGGCCTCCCTCAGCAGTAACCCCAGCACTGCTGCTGTCTGCTCACAACCTGAACAGTCGAAGAAACAAGTTCTGAATATTTTGGCCTCATTTACTCCAGCTACAAGCCAAAAACATAAGAGTAAATTTAAAAATCATGTTGCCCTTCTTCTAAAAAATGACCTTTAGAGTAACTGCAAGGAGGTTTAAAATGTTTGCAAACCTCTGAACAAAGGATGTACAGGAGCTGCTTTCAGACCATAACTACAGTATTGCTTCTTAAAAGCTGCATCATGTAACAGATTATTTTCATATTCAAAATATACAGAATGTTTCACTTTAAAAAATAAAATGTGTAGCTGTCAATTCCAAGTACTATGAGGCAAGATGGAGTCTCAATTCAGGAAAGACCCATCCCCATGGTTTTACTACACAGAGAATGGAAGGTGAGATCATGCACATGGATACTGTGATAGCTACAACTTCTGCTTCATCACTGATTTCTGGATTTCTCAAGCTCTGCTTGTAATAGATACCAATAATACTTAACTAGAGAAATAACCAGCAGCTACATTGTAACAACTGCTTAGATAAACCACTGAGAAAGCTCTCTAAGGAACATACACAAAGTTCACAATGGAAACATTTCTGACCAAACAGCTATGGTGATACTCAGAGATGGAGTCCCCATATTTCATTAGGTATAATCACCAACCAAGCTGAAAGCCATGATCAGTCAATTTCACAGGAAATCAACCTACAGAAAGACCAGAACTGCAGCTGCCTCAACACTTTCCATCAGGAAACGTTTCCAGCTTTAAACAGTGATTATTTTGTACTGGAAAAGACACAAGGGCAACGTGATGCTGCTGCTTCTGTGTAGTGAGTAGGTCACGAGAAGTGATTAGTGCCCTCTGTTCAGCACCTGAGAAAATTCAGCATTTGATGAGTGCCCAGTTTTGGTGCCTCCTCCCCAGCACAAAAAAAGAGATACCAGCTTCCCAGAGGGACCCCAGCAGAGGGTCCCCAAGATGGTCAGGACACTGGGGACTTGTTCAGCCTGAGGAAAAGGTGGCTCTGAGGAGACCTCACTGCTAGAGAAAATGGAGAGGGACTCTTTCAAGAGGCATGCAGAAAAAAGATGGCCCTGTGGTCACAAGTTGCAACAAAAGAAATTCTAAATAAATACAAGGAAAAAATTGCCATCATGAGGGTATTTAAACACTAGAGCAGGGGCCCAGAGAGGCTGTGCAATCTCCAGGCTGAGAGACGTTCAAGTAGCTCTGGGCAGACTTTGGATCTTAATCCCAATTAGCTGCATTACATAAACTAGCCTTTCAGAAATGAAAAGTATCCTGAAACCTGCTCTTAGGTTTGGAAAAGCATCTTGCAACTAATCAAATGAAAACAATGAATGCAAACTAAATAACATAAAACAAGAAGATTTTTGTTTCTTATAACCTCTCTGAGTCACAGTAAGCTTACAACCTGGTGAAAGTAGACAAAAATCCGCAATGGAATGTGATGACTAAGTACAGCAAAGAAAGATAACAAAAATATTTGTTACGGCAAAGAAGAAATTAAGAACAGTTAAATTAGACACATAAGGGAGTTTTAAATGTCCATTTTCATGCTAATCACAGATAATTCGGAAATATTACACTGAAAACATATCTTTTTATGTTCAACATTAGTACTTTAGATTACCTGTTTTTCTTCCTCTGGCATATCTTTTTCTAGTTCTAGCAAGTATTCTTCATCTAGTTCTGTCTGCTTCCTTGAGCTATTCTCATCATTCTGTAGATTCCCTTCATCATCCAGCAGAGGTTCTTTTGCCTCAAAGGAATCGTGACAGTCATGGAAACACTCATCTGCTGTTGTGGGATCTTTGGCTGAAGACAGTGTATATCCACTTTCAATGTTTTGGGGATTCTGTGCATCTTTGGGGCCAGTCTCTGAAGACTTCTGATCAGAAAGCTTTAAGTGATTAAGTAACTCTTCAGGTGAACTTGCATCTTTAAACTCTTCCATGTTGGACTCCTTGGAAGGGGTTAGATTTTTAGAAATGAGAAAAAAAAAAAATAACTCCCAATATGCCCAGTGTAAATTCCCTGTCAGCAAAGTAATCTCTGAAGCACTTCAACGTCCTGTTGGCATCACCTGAAGGAAACTACTACCCCTCAGGGAAGGAACAATTTATACATGGGCCGTCTATGCACTGTACAGCGACGTGGGGCCAGTCCCCTGCTCCCATAAATAACTTAATTCCCGGGCTGATTCCCAGGACAGGCAGGGCACAGCACGACGCCACGGGACCGGAGTCACACAGGGGTGCGCACCCCG
>NW_009953964.1:4208040-4226134 GCF_000747805.2 Chaetura pelagica
GGGGGATGGCGGTGGGAAATGAGGCGGCACCGGAGCTGACGGGGGATGGGGAGGGGGAGGGGGGCGGTTCGGGCCAACCCGAGCACGGGCAGGTCGGTCCGGGTGATGGTCTGACCAGCGGGCACAACAGCGAACCAAGAGAAAACGGGTGTGACAGAGGAAAGTCTTGGTAGTTGGGCAGAAAGAGGGATCGCACCTGCAGCTGCAGGTTGGTGGCGTCGTTCTAGGTTGTTGCCTGAGGCTGCTTTAACCCAGTGATTCATTTACCTAGTGAGAGACTGGTTAGTGTGCTGTGGTGGCTGCATCGCTGCTGAGGCACCACGACTTGTTTCCAGTGCGGACTTCACTTTGGTTTTTGTATTCCAGTGACGTGTAAAGGTTGAGTTCTGTGTACTTAAGCACAGGAATAGAACTCCCTTTCATCTTGCTTTGCACGCATCCCTTGTGTGCCCCACGAATGTTAATCCCCAGTTTTTGAAACAAAACTGAATTTTCACAAGTTGTGAAGTCAGTGGCATGTGAAACAGTGCTTTTTATTTAAAAAAACTATGCCAAGCCATGAGGCAGTCAAGGCATATTCTTAGGAGTTTTTCCTTCCTCTAAACAGCTTTGCAGTGAGCAAGGCCTGATGAAATACAAAATTTAACACAATCCTCTAAATAGGTTCTTGAAAGCTTTAAAAAAACCAACAAATATCACCCAGTATCAAAAACTAATACCCGAAAGGCTCCTGCACTATATAGGTTGTTTGGGTTAGGTAGATTCCATTCTGATCATTAGGACGAGGTGAAGGATTATCTTCAGAGAACCCAAGTGTTCTGTGTTAAATCAAGATAATCAATCTTCTGTTGAGAGGGTTATTCCCTTTCTTCTTTTCCCTCATACTGTGGGGCAATGTGCTGACTGGTAAAGCCATGTTAGCTGTTTTGAAGCACACAACCACTTGTTAGAATACCATGGAAGTATTATTGTGGCAGAGCTCCATCAGTGGACTGAAGTGTATCTATCCCATCTGAGGCTAATGAGGAGGAGGTGTGTCTTTAGAAATATTTTTACATATGTACCAACTGATATCATCACACTTTGTTTCAAGCCTGAAGGGCCTGGGGGATGTTTGGCATCTCAAAGTTGGGATAGAAATTGAAGACTTAGATGCCAGGTTCTTTTTTGGTCTTAATTTGTTTGATCACTGCATCTAAATTAAGATTTTTGGTGACTGAGGGCCAGTGATGGGTGGAGGTGTTAATAAAAGGTTGGAACACTTGGCAGTAGGTTGGCAAGAGCATAGATAGATAAAATTAAAGCAAACAGGAGGTTTATGGCTTATTTTTCTCCCTCTCTAGACATAAAAAAAGCAGATTGAGCAGTCTGCAATGTCCCAGCTGCAATGATTTAGCCCACAAAAATGTGCCTTTCTGCTGTTCTGCTAGTACTGGGTGATTTTTTCTGACTTACAGAAAATATTTCTGAATCTTCACACTGTCATGTTAAATATGTAACTTGAAAAGGGAGAAGGAAATTACAGCTGTAGTAGAAAATCAATCCATACTGTTTTGAATTTGCCAAAATGCTGTTTAAATCTCTGGCTGTGCAAAGAGCACAGGCATTTAAACTGGTTATAGTGTTTCATCCCCAGAAGGAATTGAACTGGTAAGAATAATAGTGGACATCAGGGGTCAGCAGTGCATCCAAGGTGGTGTGCTAGCCTTTATTTTAACTTTCCCCAAAATAGGTTAATTTGCCAGCAAAAGCTCTACAGAAACTAGACCTACCTAAAAGTTTTTTTTTTTCCTGTGGCTGATCAGTGGGAAGATACTACCTTGCCTTCATCTGAGGCAGGGGTTTCTAGCTTCTACATGGCTCCCACCTTTATGGGATCCAGGACCAGGAACATTTGCATTTCAGGAATGCTGTGGTTCCCAGCCCCAGTCCCTGGCCAGCCTTGTGCAACATCCAAAATATATCTGCTGCCTTTGGCTCTTATCCCATGGGGTTACTATTCCAAAACTGACAATTTTTCCTTACCATCACATTTTTAAAAGGAGTTCCTTAACTTTGATGAGACATGCCATCTTATTGACTTCATAGGAAGAAGTGTGAGAAAAATCAGCAAATTTTACCAAATAAGTTTTCTACCTGCATCTCCTCTGATCCTGAGGCACTTTGGCACTCCCTGAACTTTGTAAGTGGAGTCTATCCAGCATTTAGTTTCTCCCAACACGACATAGGGGAAAAGATGCAACCCCACTCCCCTGCTCTCATTTAAGGTTGATTATTCCTAGATGTAGTGAGAAGGACAGGCTTTCCCATGGTCCTACATTATTAAAGATGGCGATGTCCACAGGAGTCTTCTTAGCCGAGTGACCTTTGAGTGTCATGGCTGCTTTTCAGGGTTGGGTCCCCCTGAAGTTAGCCCTGAGCAAGCTGCACCCCAGTGAAAGTCTCTGAATTTGTCTCCTGTGGAACTGCTCCTCAGTGCTGCTGCGAAGTAAATTCTCTGGCATTCAGGGGATAGACACCCTCCAGGAGAACCAGAGGCTCTCTGCTCACCACCAGGGGGGATCAGTCCTCCAGCTAGGAAATGAGGCAAAGACTTTCTAACCCCTCCTTCATTACGTATCAACATAGTCAGTATCTTTAAGGCTCCCAAGTGCTGATTTACTGTCTGTATGTTTCACGTTTTTACACTTTAACTTTCCTTACAGGCCTGTTGTGTTCATAAGTTACTTTAAGTTTGGAAAACACAAGAACAAGTTGTCTTGTAGAATTTTCAAACACACACATTTTAGTAAGAAGCACTTAACCTGGTGGTTATAGGGCAATTGCCAGTTTTTACCAATAAATCTTACTTGTTCAAACACAGAATCTGTTACTCCTTTAATCAGACTTTTAGAACCTCTAATTCATTGCTGTAAGTGAAAATGTATGAATAGCTGAAGACTGTACATATACAAAGAATGAAAGCTCAGTATAATTTGTTTAATCTTCTTGGTGCAAAGGGATTTTTCAGAGCATTGGTGTTTGTTTAAGTGAACACCTGTTGAAAAATCAAGAACATATAGTCCTAAATAAGTAGATACATTTGTATGTTCAGTGATGGAAGCTTTAGCTTGTGTTTTGAGATTCAGTCCCTATTTTGAATGGGTTTACCTCTCTGGGTAGCCATGCAACTGAATCTAGGGTCACAAAGTACCTCAAGTGGAACACATCATACAACACCACTTTTATTGAGCCAGATGTAAGCTGAAGAGCTACAGTCAGAGAAAGAGTCTATATCTCAATACTTCCCTCCAGCAGGAACTTCCTTACCCTTCTGAATCTTTTCCTATTTCTTCCCAAACCCACAGTGTGATGATGGTGATGTTGTCTGGCATGATCAATAGGTACAAGTAGAATGTACTGTACAAGAAAAAAAAAAAAAAAAAAAAAAAGCTGCAGGAAGTGAAGAATGTTGTATTGACTCTAGGTTTCTCAGTAGTGCTGAAAGGGATATAGAGAGCATCAATGGTAGTCCCAAATTGCCCGAACAGCGTTGTCTGATTTTTAAAATAAAACAGAAAAACCCTTCAAGATACATTAATTTCCATGGAAACCGAACTTCCAATTTACATACTTAAAGTTCAAAGAGGGGATTTTTAAAGGCATCTGCAGAATTTAGTTAGGTGACTTCTTTTTCTTTAATCCTGCCAATCAGCTTTACTTCATGGTTTTTACTGTAAAGAAATAAATGTTTTGACAAAACAAACTGAACTTTAGGAATTAATCACTTCTGGAGGAGACTTATTAGAAATTGAACATAGTATGTCTATGTTCTCTTTTCTTGATTTGCTGTTGAAGAGGCTGAATTTGTGGTGTGTAAAATCTAGGAATCTCAGCTGGATTAGAGGATTTCCGGATCTCACCCGGAATACAAATCCAGTAGATGGCGGTGTTGGATTTTCTAAACCAGGTCCCTAGTCCTTTTCTTGTAAAACTGATCCAGTTCTTACTGAAACTGGGGCTGAAGCTCTACTGTCTTACAGTGTGTAGGACTGGATACTGAGCTAACTAGAAGAGGGAAGAACTGTTCCATAATGACCTCAGGCCTCATAGCATATAAAAATTTTAATTTTTGGGACAGGTTTTTTGATCTTCACAGTGAAGAAATGAAAGCTCAGCATGTCAAGCAAAGAAAAAAAAATAATTACGGTTTTCCAGAGGTTATATAAAGTTCAAGTTCTTTGCTGGAATTAAACATTTGCACACAAGTCTCAGTGGAATCAAATTGTTGTGTTTCCCAAAGAACATTTTAAAGGAAATTGTAAAAATAGACAATTAAATGCTTTTTAATCACAGCTATAAATTAAAGTTTTACTACATCCGCTTTTAGGTTGACCTATTAAAGAAATTGTGAAGTATTCTTATTAATTTTGAACATCCATTCTGCTTTTTTCCATGTCTTGGCTGGGGTCCTATAAAGATTATGGGAATTACTAGATAGGGAGCATGTTATTCATTGGTCAAGCTAATGTATTTTGACATATGACATTTCCAGTAACACCACCAGACTTCCTTTCTCCCTGTCACCTTCTACTTATCTGAATGACCTTGTCCCAGTATGTTTTCAAGCCTCCCATTGTTTTAATCAGTTTTACTCAAGATGACGGGGGACAAAATAAGGGTCCAACCTGTTAATTAAGACTATTCTTTGCCTTCATCAATGTTTACATGTTTTGTAGAGGCAGGATATGCATCATTTAGCCAGTCATTTTCATTTGGGGCATGTTGCTTCTTACACTGGTTTCAGACTCACTGCCTCAATGATCCTAGTGGGAAAGTGAAGTGACTGAGATATCTTTGTAAAGTCTATGGGGTTCACTGGTACAGGAATAATAACAACAAAAAAAGCATCCTTCACATTAAGCCAGTGCGTGATTGAAATCAGCTGTAAGCCTATCATGGTGAATGACTAAAAACCAGAAAAAATGTTTCAGATTAGTGTTATTAGACCTGTGTACTCAAATTTGAAAGTGATATTCCTAAAACTGTGGCTATTCTAGGAAAAAGCCAAACCATAGGTTACAGCTGAGTACAAATTAAACCTAACTTTATGCTTTTACAGCCAAGGCAAGAGAACAGAGGAATGCACATGCATCTGTCCATGTTGTAGTGACATGAGTTGACATAATAGCTTTGCTTTTCTATCAGGGAGGCTTTGATTATCTCCTCATTTTATTATAAACCAATCAGATAAATGTGGTATAACAGGCTGTCCTGTGGCCATTAGAATGAATAAAGGCTGAGGTATGGGTTTGCAACCTTTATCTATTAACATGTCTCCATTTCTCTTAGTATTTTCAGCACCCTCCTTTGTCTTTCAGGTTGTCCTCCTGCATGCCCTGTTCCACATTGCCCTGTTGTATTGGGCATACAGGAGCCTGTGGTTTAACTGCCTTGCTAGTCAGCATGTACAAACTTAGTAGCCAGGAGACTTTTAAATTGGCCAAGGAACAGACTTATAAAGATCTTCTCCTGAGAGGAGGCACTGATTTTGGTCCTTTCCCTCTGTTTATCTTCTTGTTAAGATTTGGTAGAAATCAGTGAAGAAGTTGAAAGGCAAGTAAGAAGAGGGTGAGGAAGGAAGCTGGCAGATGGTTGGACATGCAGAATGATAGTATGAGCCTCATTTGTTTAAAATAGCAGGGTAAAGATTCATGCAAGTTAGTGAGGATTATGTTGTTTTCAAACAAATCTGTATTCATATATTTACCAGTAATGAAAGGTGAAAGCAGGTTTGAATAATGTATTGGAATAAAGTTTCTGTTCCCGAGTCCAGAATTTTCTATGGATAGGCTAAACCACGTCCATTTTTATATCTAGATTTTATTCTCTGTTTCCCAGAAAATGTTACACTCTAATATATATGTGAACTTTGTTGATGCCTTTCAAATGTCACACTTGTTCTCAGCTGACTGGCACAAGTACCTCTGCACAGGCAGGAAAATGGAGCAAAAAAATTGTGTACACTTTATCACAGAAAGCATGGTTAATGATGCTTTGATTACTGTGTATTCAGAGAAAAATTTCTATTTCATAGAAAAACCAATAATTACACATCCCAAGAGAATAATGAGGGAGTTTAGAGTTGTTTGCATGTGTAAGTATACAAACCTAAAATAGTAAGTAATGGATAGAGAGAGCTTAAGAAGATACATAATTTCTGTCTGCTTGTAATGTCAGCTGAGCAGATGGCTCCAGTGAGCCACTTATATGTAAAATATCTGTTCCCCTTTTGTGAGCCTTAGGAGGTTTTCTTTCATACTTAACGGATTTGCTGAATGCTACACATAAGTCTGCCAGAAAGTGTTACACTCTTGTGAGACAACTATGTGGAAAAATATTTGATAGAAAGAATTAATATGCCTGCATAAATAAGGGTTGTTAGGGATGATAACAAAAGACAACAAACTACTGCTGTCTAGGAATCATATGCAATGCATGGAGAGAGTTAGGTGTTTGACAGTGGGTTCTGATACAGACTACTGGAAGAACGTAAGCTGTAAGCTGCCTGCTGGCATGTCCTCATACATTGCTGGGAGGACAGAAGGCATCCTGAAACCCTGCCTTGTCCAAAGACCTTGCTATATGCTGCAGGAAGATATCTCTAAACACTTGAGATCCACGTTCTAGATATAGCTGCTGAGAGTAGGCACTTTCTACTGTTCTTTGGAGGGTAGAGTAAAGCTCAGACCTTTTAAAAAAACTGCTATAGGAGGCCCAACAGAACAGCAGTCATTCTGTAAGAGTTATGTAAGTTTGTAAGTTTAATCTTCTACTCAGTCAAGGGATTGCCTTAAACCCTGGAGAAAAAGTTTTGCCAGATGTTTCCTGTAGAAGCCATGTCACTGTGTAGCTGGGACCTCAAGATGCATTGTGCAAAGGGGAGGGAGCATCATGCCACAGCACTTTGCACAGTTGTGTGACAGGGGAAAGTACTGTTCTGTGTTCCTTACACTGTCTGTGCAGATTATTACACAGCTTGGAGGTGAAACATAAAAATAGTAATTAAGACAGAGGCTGGAATTTTTCTAGGTTAGTGTCCTGACCACCACTTCAGAGGTTTTTACTGATTTTGAGAATCATGGCTTGCCTCTTGCACAAATAATATGCTTCACAAGGAAGGTAACTAGTACCACTTGAAGTCCCAAAAAAGTCATAGTGGGTGGAAACATTTTTTTGTTCAATTAAAGTGACTTAAACTAGCTTGACATGTCTTCATATTCTGAAATATTTCTTTCAGAACCACTTCAGGAGTGCTGTTTCTTTGTTTGATGCAACATCCCTGTGATACCATGTTCTGCCCTATGAAATGAGCCATAACTCTGCCAGCATGGTTTGGAAAAAAGGTAAGCATGAGTGTTGAGTGTATCAAAACAAAATCCAGTTTATTCTCTTGGGAATGAGCTGGTTAGTTTGTGGCCACCGACAGGAATAAGCAGTTGTTAGTATACCAGTGTTTTCTTACCGTGGCTGCTGCAAATTGTCATCTCCTCTGCTGTACAGTTTTATGCTCATTTGTATCAGGTGAAAGTCAAGCATAGAAACTGAGAGCAGAGAGCACATCTGTTGAACAAAAGTTGCTATTTTTACATTTTCCAAACTGGAACTGCACTTTATAAAATTAATGTCCCCTCTTCTCTCTCTGTCACATTTGGAAAGATAATAGAAAACTGTATTTCCAAGGAGTAAAGAATGTAGAATGCTGCAGAGTTTCAGTCTCATTCAGTTGGATTGATTTTACCATAACTCTTTTCAAAAATAAGAAGCACTTGTGATAGCTGAGTGTATTGAAGCCTAATAGGTTTAATTTATGTGCAGCTGAGCTGTAACAATACTCTGTGAGCCATTACAGCTGTGCTTCTCGACTGAATGTCTTTGTACAAGCCCATAGTTAGTGATTAAGCTCCAAGAAGTAGCTTAACCTGGAGAAATTCACGGTGTTTTAAGAACACCTTCTGTGCTAAATGGCAGTAACTCCTATTTGGATGCAAGTCTATTTGCCCCTAAAATGGATTAATCAGAAGGTCTGTTAATATGCATTAAAAATAGGCGTAATGGTTGCATCTGATAGACCACCATCATGTGCCAGTTGCCATTTCACTAGATTGTGGATGTTCTGCTTGTCAAATTAATGTTGGCTCTACTAAAAAAATGGGCTAATATGGGCTTGTCCCACAAGGTTTGATGATGAGGCCTTGACCCAAATATTTTTTCCTTTAAAGGAAACATTGCAACAAATGAAGGACTAACAAAGGGATGGGAGTGATTTTTAGGGCCTCATTTGGGTTTGCTTTGCCTGGTAGAGGTCATAGAAGATTCCAGTGGTAAAAATAAAGACATTTAGAAAAGGTTTCTTCTACAGAAGTCAGATAACCTTGCAAGGGTTTCATACTTAAAGGCAACATATCAGACTTTCTCCACTGTAATCTTTGTGGTCCCTGCTTCAGATCCATGCTTGTTTTTTGGTTTTATTTTGTTTGGGGTTTTTATTTGCATTTTTCTTTGGGGTTTATTTGTTGATTTGGGTTTTTTGTGTTGTTTTTGCATTTTTGCCAGCTTATAAGCGTGTGACATGACTCTTGAAATCTTGTGTAGTTTAGTGTATTTGCATGGATAGGATCCATTGGTACAGTGTTGATGAGTGTAAGAACAGGCTGTATGGGACACTGCAAAAATGGGAATTCATGAAATGAAAAATGAAGAGCTTAACAGAAGAGCAGTCATCTCTTTCTTTTTGGGAGGTCATGTAATATACATGGCTATGGAGAGCCTGGCATGACTCAGAGAAAAACTAGGAAAAGGGAAATGTTTATTGGAGAAATATTAAGAATACTTCCATCTTATATTTGTTGCAGCTACATTTTGTAGGCTCCTCAGTCTTAAAATTTAATTGGATAGTGATTAAGAATGAGACACAGTTTGTTAAAATTAGAGCTGAAAATTACATCAGATATGACCTGAATTTGTTCTCACTTCTTTCTGTTATCACTATTTGCTTGCTAGAGCTTACTGTTTGCCATTCTTCATCTGTCTGATGCCAGAGGCTGTAGGAGATGACCCCTTAGGAAGTGGCTTACTGAATATTCTAAGAAAAATGGGCCTGACATAAAAATCTGTCTTAGAAATGACAGAATATATTTGTTCTCATAGCCCATGATTGTTTACAACTTCTTGGTTTTCAACTTCAACATGGTGAATAAACATTTTTCCCAATTTTGTTTTCCCTAGTATCAGAAATCCTGAAGCAGAGCTTCTCTTAGTTTCCTGTTTTCTTGGCAAGGCAGCATAGCCTAGTCATGTCCCCAGGGAGGCTGCCCTTAATGTACTTGCAGGATTTGGGTTTGAGGAAGGGAAGGACTGCAGGGTAGAAATCCTGTGGTTCTTGAGCCATATAGATTTAACATGCTGTTCAAATGTTCTTCCCACACTTGGTAGGACGTGGGAAAAGCAGCAGTGCTGTGGTTGGCTGTGAGAGAAATCACGCTAGCAGAAGTGGATGAGTTGCTGTCTCTGTGTGGACTAAATTGTATGGACTTGCATGATGCTAATCCATATCTTCTACTCCTGATCAATTAGTGTTTAGACAAAGCTATTTTTTCAGTACTAATATGGCTGAATTGGTCTTTTTATAGATTTTTTAAAAAGCAGTAAGGGAGCTTTCCTTGCAGTTTTTGTAGAATTACATGTAGAAAAGTACAAAGATGATAAGTACTCATAGATCACTTCAGTATGGGAAAAAAACCTGTCTGATTTTGTAGGTAATTAGAGAATTATGTCACTGTTTAAGGAGCTTAAATGATAATCGGAGATCACGCAGCCTTTGTTAGGACTAGAAACTAATTAAGAGAATGATCAGTCTCTGAGAGCTACATAGTTAAAGTCTTTAGAGTAATAAAATGCTATTTATTCTGAAACCTCACAGTATCACTTAGAAATTCTCATATACGGATAACCTTATCTGGACTTAGTTTACACTATACAAGTCATGCATGTCTCAAAACTTAGCTGAAGTGTGGTGTCAGCCGGTTAGTTTAAACAAATTTATTTCCAATTAACAGTAATTTTAAAGAAACTTTACAAAATCCAAAAATGTTTGACAGACTACTGTGGGTTCCCTTCAAAAATTATAACACTGGCATTTAGAGGCCCAGTGAAGATAGCTCTGTTCTGTTTATCACAGCTAGGTGGAATATTCTTTATGGCAACCTCAATATATGAGCAACAAGAGTTTGTTCTTTTGTTTTGTAATACTTTAAAATTTATAAACATTGTCCTTTTAGTGGAGATTATGGTCTTCCCTGCAATCAAAATAGAATTATTAAAATAGGAGATAGGCCATGACTTTAATCAGGGTAAGACTTAAAATATACTTACATAGTTCTTACTATAACATAGAACCATGGGAAGACCTTGGAACATGACTTCCCTATAGTTGCTCAGTGAGCTGGGGAATATTTTGTCTAACCACAAGCCATATACATCCCTGTCAACTTAATGAGAGAATATACATTTAAGGAAACAAAAACAAATAGTTCTCCCTTGGGACCTGGCATTGTTAAATTGCCCCTGAGTGTTTTCAGTACATCTGTTTATGGCTTATTCTCTGTTTCATGCTTAAAATAAAAGTCACTAAAATCCCTAATAAGGAAAGTCTCAGTTGGAGGAAGGAGTAAATTCCAATTTTCATGGTTTGTACAATTCAATGTAAAAAAGTCAGTCGCTAATTTAATGACTTACACTTCATTGCAAGAGATGAAAATAGCTTCCAAACATGACCTAGAATGTCCTCAAAGATATTCTCAGGAATTCTGTTACAGTACCATATTATTGAGCTGAAAAATATTAATGAGAGTGAAACGTACAGTACTCCATTGTTTTGACTCTTTTTCTTAGTATCTGAGTGGCAAAATAAAAACCTCTAAATGTGCAATTCTATTCTCCAATTGTGCTAAAAGAACTGAAGGTTCAGTGTATGTGTCCTAAGGCTGGGTTTTGGGCTGCCAGCAGTCAGTGCCCTTTTGTGCTGTGTCCACAACACTATTTATGAGGTAATTGGAGTAATTTATGAGTGTTACTTTTAGAAATCAGATCCTCTGACATCCTGTATGTTTACATGACACTTACTAATGTGCTAAAATGGAGACTAGGGGCTCTGAACATTTCTGGTATCTTCAAACTTTCAAACAAGAACATGGTAAAGGATAGGAGAGTTATGTATGTTTGTGATAAGGGAATCATGAAAGGTAAGCAACTGCAGAGAGATTCCAGAGCATCATAGGAGCTACAATAGCAAACTTAACTGCTATGAGTGTTTTATTTTGAAGTGAAAAGCGTGATAAGGGAACTTGGCTAAATTCCAGTCCTACAGTAAGAGGTGCAAGTGTTTAAATTGTTGTGAAATTACTTTAATCTTTGACAGAGTTTTCAATTTCTAAAGTGCTAATGTACAGTGAAGTACAACAACAATCAGAATTTACAGGCAAAATCAGCAGCAGCTGGTACCCCGGGGGAGGGACGGGGGTACAAAGGGCACTGCAATGCTCAACTTCCACTCTCAGGCACCCATACATGCGGCTAACACACATGTACACACATTCATATACATTTCCCCTGCCCACCCCCATATTTATACATTCTTTCTATATACAGATATGTTTGGCTGTTCCACAGCACTTCCACGACACCTAAATAATTGGATGTGCACTTCCCTGGGTTTATATGACACCTTCCCTGCATTCTGCTTTTGCTTCAGTAGCCTCTCTGGCAATTGCCTGGGAATACGGTTACACTTTCCTGCTCTTGTGACATAAATCTGTCTGTCTCTCAATGGCTTCCTTCTAGTGTTAGTACTGAGAAACTCTGCAAAGGTCCACTCTTCACCTGGGCTAAACATCAAACGGGGTAGTGTACAAAGAGAACAGGCCCTTGAGAATCTGTTCATTCCAGCGCTATGTTTGCTCCACAGTCTGTTTTGCCATTCAGTGTGTCACAGATGGCCTCATGGTCCCCACTGCCGGAAGCCTGGCTGCCAGCAGGAACGTGTCCATTGCGTTCTGTTAATAGATTGAAGGTAAAGAACTGGCATGGATCCTTTTGTCTGCTGCTTTCCTGTAAGGGGCTCAGAAAAGAGCTGGAGTTTTTCCATTCCTGGAATGTGCACATCTCCATATGTGGATGAGTGATTTTGCTCAGGTAGCCAGGGCTGGGAGATGCTGAAGATAGTGTCCTCTGACTGCCACTTAGGAAGCTCCCGCTGTCTTCCAGAGAGTCTTTCCTAGGGTGTTCAAAGGAGCACCGATTCCAGTTTCTGTAGCTGTAGGCCCACCACCCCAACTGCTTTCGACGGTGGCACTGGCATTTTAGGATCTGTATGAAAGCCCTCTTGAACTCTTTGCTTGAGCAAGGATAGATGATTGGGTTCAAGCAGCTGTTAAAGTAGCCAAGCCAAAAAATCACCTTGAAGATCGTTTCAGGGGGCTTCAGAGATGAAAACAGAGATCCTGTCCAGAAGAAACAAGCAGAGACAATATCTGAGATAGTTGTTTTGTCTGCCTTCAGGAAGAATGTGCCATCAGATCACAGTTAGAAGCTGTTTATAAAAAATCTTTAATGCATGTTGCTTTCATTTGTGTTTTTTGATAATAAAGTGGTATTTTTGTTATTTTTAAAGCTGATGAAGAAATGCTTTCTACTATTTGAAAGTTAAAGGAGCACATAATTAATGCAGAATTAAAAAAATAAAAAGCAGTCCTTATGTTTCTATTTACACATCTGTTGCACTGACATCTATTGATCTCCATGAAAGATCAAACCTTCATTGTTCAAGCAGTTGTACAATGCAAACACAGAATAAGGTTGTGCTTTCTCCAATGAATTTTTGAAAGTAATTTTTAAAGAAGAAAAATCTAACTTCTCCCACACTTCAAGGAAGGAATGTGTTCAGACATACCTGGTAACTCCTAATACACTCTCTGGCATCTTCTAAACATCACTCCATTTATCTAGATTATCATGACAGTACAAATCTCTTGAAACCTGAAGTTGTGTGCTTCCCACCTCTCAGGCATTCATAAAAATACTGTAACCCAAGCAAGGAGGTTATTTTATGAATGCTTTCTCCTCCATTCAGAACCAAATAATTTCCCTAAAGAGGCTGTCCAAATTAAAAATTCATTCTAGGAAATCAATTTAATGTACTTCTAGTATTAAAACTTGCAATTTATCAGCTAAATTTAGCAAATGGTGCTTTATAAAAGAATAAGCAATATTTTAAAAGTGAAACAGGTATTCAACAATTATGCAGCTGGAAAAACACCTTTGTGTCTGGCTAAAATAATCAAAGAACAGAGATTCAGGAGTGAATTTATACTTCAAGAAATAGAGATAGATTTGAAGAATTCTTCAAATGGAAAGTTACACTCCAGCCTTAATGTCACATCTCTGAGAAGAGCAACCTTTTACACTAGAGTGGTTTTCGATTCCTTGGACTGTGAAAGCAACTGAGTCAGTCGTGATTGTCAGAATGACTTACTGGGGAGGGATGTGATTCTAGGCATATTTCCCATCTCATAGCAATGTAGAGGTCATGGCTTGGGCCTCAAAACTATGCAAAAGCACTTTCTAGCTTCGTGGGTAAATAGCTCTTCTGTGCCACAGCAGATACTGCTGTTTATCTAGATGACTGTGATGGCCTGATGCTGACTGTAGGGGTCTGAGTCTCCTCAACTCACAAGAAAGCCAAAGGGAGGTAAGTATGTGTCATTCCTCACACGTTCACTGCCCTCCTTTGTGTTCAACTAGTCCCTGGCTCAGAAGAGAAAATAAGATGCTGAGATGGCATCAGCTAGGTGGAGGAACTCTTCCCTTCCCTCATTTGGGCAACAGGAGTCAGGAAAGATCCTATGAAACCAGAAAAATATATTTTTTTCCCTGTCAGTGTTTTGGGATGGTCCCAACTAGGACTAGTGCTACTTATTGCCTTGGACTTAGGCAGCATGCTCCCCCTTAAGGTTAAAACAAACATTTTAAATCACAAGGTTCATAGCCTTTTCTTTCATGACTTCTGCACTTTACTGACTTTTACTACATGTGCAATACTCTTGTAAGTCCCTTATTGCTTTGTTGCTGATGATGATTTGCAGAGTTTGACAAATATCTCTTTTGTCCATCTGATGGAGATCCTACATCTCCCCTGACTGGTACTGCAGAAAGTATAGACATGTCCAACAGCAGAGAAAATATGAATTGTATTTGATACATTTCCAAAAGATAAATCAAATCAATGCAAGGACTTAAACTATGTCTTGTAAGTGTTAGATACTCTGATGAAAGATTCAGCAGCAATTTGGGTGGTTCTGTGGAGTAAGCCATACAATTCTAAAGCTTTAGGAAAAGTTGATCTAAGTTTATAACTGCAGCCAAGATGAGGAAGATGCTCCAAAACCTCCTACATGCACAGCTGCAAACCTTTCCCAGATTAATTTTGTAAATAATAGTTGATAATATTTTCCTTTAAGGTTAGGGGAAAGAGAAGCTTTGTGACTTTACTAAACAACTACAAAGCATGACTATGTACAACAAAGAACCTTTTGGAGCTCATACTGATAAATTTTTTCAATCGTTTTCTGGAACTCCTTTAACATAACATTATTTTTTGCTCTTAAAACTCAATAAACTTCATGAAGTGGCTAAAGATCTCCCATGTTTTCTTATGTATCAATGTTAAATCAGCAGTGGTGAGTTTTTCCAGATGGATTGATTTGCTTTTCTTGCCTATTGTAACAACTAAAAATCTATAGGATGTTCTAGATTTAAATATTTTTAGGCAAGTTAAATACTGAGTAAATGCTATGGTAGAGTTTTCAATAAAAAAGCCCCCCAAAATATTAAGGAAGTTTATTGACAAATTTTGTAAAATTCCCTAATGACAAATAAAATGAGCCAAATTATAGAGAAGAAAACTGAGGATCAATGCAGATTAATGAGTTGTGCTTGTATAATCTATATTGCACACGAATTTAGCATTGCCATGTACAGTATAGAGACCAAATAGGGAAAAAGGTAAAAAGCTGAGTTCTGAGAAATGGCTAATCTTTGTAAATTGCTTCAAGTAATATGTGTTCCTTAAGAAAAAAGGTAAGGAGCTTATGCCTATCTGTCATGATAATCTATTTTTCAAATTCCATTTGAAAAAACAATGACAGCAGGCCATTTTAAGCAGCTGCAGCAAACATTTTTTAAGCTTTTTCATATTAAAGGGCAGCAATACAAAAGGGCAGAGAATTTCCTCATAGCAACCCTGACTGACGTAGGCACCTTGTGTTCAAGCCTGGTTCTGGAAAAATGTCTGAGCCCAAATCAATCATTTGAAAGCTATCATGACCCTAGCTGAGTCATTAACAGAAAATCTGGAAATAGATCAGTATGGAAAGCTATGTCGTGAGTTGATTTAAAAATAAAGATCAGCATTTAGCTACAATAGCAGAAAAGTTTTGAAACTACAAAATTCAGGAACGAAGGTCAAGCAGTTAATGAAAACACTGATCATTGAACACTACTTGATTCTCTGCTTTTGTCTGATTCTGCGAACAGCACAATGCAAATGGGTTTTGACTCAAATTATACACAAACTTGTAGATAAAATTTTTACAAGAAAGAGAGAAAGCATGTTTTTGTCAACCAGAAATATTAATTTGATAAGTAAACCCAGATTATGTTGTGACTGGTGTGTTAATTGCTTTTATTGGTGAGCTTCTTGACAAGAGTGTAACACACAGGACATGTTTGAGTTTCCACTTTCTTCCACTTTATGGCAGAAAGAATTTAGCATCAAAGTTAGACCTGCCAATGCAACCAACCAACAAGAAAAAAAATGCCAAACTACTTCCAGGTGAAGGGAGAGAGCTTGCTGCTCTAGTTGTGTGCTTATGCAAAGTGATCAGATGCTGTCGTAATTACCTGGGGTTTAAATCTGAAAAATAACATATACAATAATGTTTATGAAGTACAACTTTTAAAACTGCCTTTTGTATCTCTGTGTCAATCTGCTCTGTGTGCTACGTCCAGCCACACAGAGGAAATAAACAACTACATGTAAGTAAGCAAAAGTTGTTTGTGACAACAGCCATTTGTGAAATACCACTGAGTTCCTTTGTGTGGCTGTATTTCTTCCCTTCATAGTTCATGCAATAAATATATATATATATGTGTGTGGATCTGTATATATATTTATATGTGATGGGACTGAAATCTTAGAACTTTACAGAATTATTGCAGTGGGAAGGGATGTTACAGGGTGTCTTGTCCAGTCCCCTGCTTAAAGCAGGGTCAACACTGCATGAGGTCCCCTGAAGCCTTCCCTTCATCAGGCTGAAGAAGCCCTGTCCCTTCACCTCTCCTCACACTACGTGATCCATCCTCATTATCATTTTGGCTGCCTCCACTGCACTCACTCCAGTTTATTGTCTTTCCCTGCACGGATGCAGTACTCCAGACACAGTCTAATGAGTGTTGAGTAAAAGAGAATAATCACTCCATCTGCTGGCTCTGTTCCTCATATACAGCCCAACATGCTGGAGCTTGCATCTGACAGGGGTGTTTGGATAGTTTTACAAGCCACATTAATGTTTGTGTGAGTCATCCTCATGGCAGAGGATATTCTCTGTGTGTATATTTTCAAGAATACCATTTATTTATTATTTGTACCCAGTGGGAGGAAAATTTTAAACTATTAATGATTTTTATTCTAAAATTAACCACCTTCTCCTTTACTGTCTCTTTAATATCTCTGCTTTTTCTCTTTCCATCCAGGCATGTTCACTTTCCAGTTACTTAATTCTTTCTTCCTCTTCAGTTTTAAATATTTATTTCTACTCTCCTTGTATCTTATTTAGTTCTTCTAATCTCATTTCTAATAATTTTTGTTGTGATAATTGACTTTCTAGTAATTAATAGGTTATATATTTTATATCAATTTAGTATCTAAATTACTCATAGAATCATCAGTGCTGTTCGGAGTCAAGTGTTTGTTACCTATATTAGATAATAGTTGAGCAGGAATACTGTGAACTTCCTGGGTTTAATGAGAAGTCTCTGTGGATGAGTTTTGGGTTATTAGGTGCTATGTTTTTTGCCCATTCAAAAAATGGTATTTCAGAATCTTCTAAATCCAGTTTTGCTTAGATGAGAGCCATCCTAGGGTGAATGTATGTTCCTATTTACTGGAACAAATGCAACATTTATTTTTGTTGAAACAAGGTGGTCTGGAGTTATTTAAGTACTTCAGTGTGTGTCAGTTGTTATTCTAGTAATAGCAAACTACAATAAAATGTCATGAAAGAATAATGGGGTAGAAGGAGAATTTCACTGCACCTATTTTTTGTCACTGTCTTAAGATTAAAGAAAAGCCATAACATTTGAAGTACTTGTCTTTGTTCATAACAAACAGAAAATGAAGTTTTTGAAAAATTGTAACACTGAATGGGTGTGTTCTGGGGAGAAAACTACCTTCTTGCTTGAATGCCATATGGTAGAAATAGTTAGAGAATTGGTTATAATATTTGGAATTTTGCAATAGAGTCTGGTCAAATTGAAATAGTTAAGGTAACTTTGGAATGCAAACATATCCTTCTTCATTCAGAGAAGAGAATGATTCCATTTTGGTGCACATTCGAGTCATTCTGCCTGGAGCTAAATCTGAACTTTTCAACATTCCGCACAAGAGAAAATTCCAACATTTTAAAAATGTCTGCAGTCATGAAAAGCATTGCAAAATACAAAATGATAAGAAGTTCTGAAACTTGAAAAACAGGAAGCTTTAACAATATCAAACCCTCTCTTTCAGTCTATTCTCGAGAAGACAACTTTTGCAAAAATGAGTATTGTTTTTCAAGAAATATTTCTTATGGTGGAACTCAGCCTTCCTCTGAGAACTGTTTTGATCCAATTTGTAACATGATCAGTGAGCGACTTTGCCAGTGGTGGGCAGGAGGTGGCTGCTGGTGGCCTGGGTGGGAACCTCCACTTCTCCCCTGCATGTCCCACTGTGATTCCTGCT
>NW_009953964.1:4226181-4258622 GCF_000747805.2 Chaetura pelagica
CTGTTAATGGCTGACTGACAACCACTGCTTAATGAACAGGGAAAGCTCAAATGCTACGTGTGTATAGCTAGTAAAATTCTCTCTGTAAAATTAATAAGCTGCCTCTGAGCAGTGCTGTTATGAGTAGGAGTTTAGAGAATGCGGAAAGGATGTATTCAACTTTTATTTAAGCTTTCTGCGGTCATTTTTACCACATGCTTAGCCAAGTCAGCATGCCAAGATTTTAAATCTAATTGGCTTTCTACAGCTCCCGATTTCTTCCCTTCCAGCTTTCTGTGTTTGTTTACATTCTCCTGGACTTATTTAATATAGGAAAAAAGTCACAGTTTACAAACAGTAAGGAAGATGAAACAGAGAGTATGATTATAAAATTAAGAGTTGATTAAGCTGGGGGACACTGCAGGTCTTCTGGAGAAGAGGGATAGGATAACAGTAAAAACTGTTCTTGAGAAATAGGAAGACCATCCAAATTCAACGGAACAGAATTCAATAAAGAAAATGGAAGGAAAGATAGTTAAATTATAACTAATACAAACAAGTATGGATGTCTAGCATTTGGTTGTTGTTTTTGAGCATGTTGCTGTTACTGTGGGATGCCTTGGGATGCATGTCCCAGCTGTGCTGGGAGACACCATGGGAATCACATTAACCTTGCAGTCACCAACATCGTGCAGAATTGCACTCCCTTATTTGTGAGTAACTTGTGTGTGTGCTGGGGGAGAGCACTTTGCTGTTGAGGAAGGAGAAATGTCAAATAAGGAATAACTGACTAGACAATGCAGGAGGTAATGTGGGAGAAATAGAAATACAAATACAATGCTGTTGCAAGTACAGCAGTTCTCATTCTTCATTGTATTAATAGGTACGTTACGTGTTTGTTCAAGGATCTAGACCAGCTATTAAGAAAAATGTCCATGTGGTGAGGAATCAGAGAATCACAGTTTGAAGTCACGTTTAACCAACCTGTTAGCCTTTTCTGAGGACATAACCAGGTGGATAGATGATGATAGAGCAGTGAATGTGGTTTATCTTGATTTCAGTAAGGCATGTGACAGTCTCCCACATCATCCTCACAGCTAAACTGAGGAAGTGTGGTCTGGATGATTGGGTAATGAGGTGGATTGTGAACTGGTTGAAGGAAAGAAGACAGAGTGTTGTGGTCAATGGGACAGAGTCTAGTTGGAGGTCTGTATCTAGTGGAATCTCTCAGTGGTCGGTACTGGGACCAGTCCTGTTCAATATATTCATCAGCGAGATGGATGAGGGAACAGAGTGCACTGGCAGCAAGTTCACTGATGACACTGAACTGGGAGGAGTGGCTGACATACCAGAAGTCTGTGCTGCCCCTCCAGTGAGACCTAGAGGGTTGGAGAGTTGGGTGGGGAGAAATTTAAGGAAATACAACAAGGACAAGTGTAGAGTCTTTCATCTGGGAAAGAAAAACCCCATGGACCAATATAGGCTGGGGGCTGACCTGTTGGAGAGCAGCCTAGGGGAAAGGGACCTGGGGGTCCTGGTGGACAGGAGGATGACCATGAGCCAGGAATGTGCCCTTGTGGCCAAGAAGGCCAATGGCATCCTGGGATGTATTAGAAGGGGTATGGTTAGTAGGTCAAGAGAGATACTCCTCACCCTCTACTCTGCCCTGTGAGGCCACATATGGAATATTTTGTCCAGTTCTGAGCCCCTCAGTTAAAAAATTACTCCTCCCTTATGATGGGGAGACCCAGCTGAGGGAACTGGGTCTCTTTAGCTTGGAGAAGAGGAGAGTGAGGGGCAAAAAACTTCCACTGTGAGAGTGACAGAACAGGCTGCCCAGAGATTTTGTGGAGTCTCCTTCTCTGGAGACATTCAAAACCCACCTGGACACGTTCCTGTGTAACCTACTCTAGGGTATCCTGCTCTGGCAGGGGGTTTGGACTAGATGATCTTTTGAGGTCCCTTCCAACCTCTAACATTCTGTGATTCTGTGTGATTCAGTTTAATCAAGGAAGTCACACAGAGAAACCTCCCCTGACTATTCTGATAGGGTAAAATACTAATACTTTTAACCTGTTCAGACAGCGAAATAAATGTCTGCTACCCAACACGTTACTGGTATTAACTTAACTCAGTAGCTCCTACCAATCTACGGCCTGATCACGTGTAGAGACGTTCTTAAGTAGGCAAACGGAAGTTGGATACATACACAAAGGCAGAATCTGACCATAAAGAGTACATACCCCGGTGGACATGTTCACAAGTAAGAGCAAGGCCTAAGGAAAACATTTTCCCTGCTGTTTTGTTTGCTTAGAAAGATTATTGTTTTATTTTCTTATCCTAATTAAAATTCAATTCAATTCAATTTATTTTCATCCACCATATCTCTGGTAAAGGTGTCTTGTATTTCACATTAACAAATCTGTTCTATGAGACTTGCATGAATTTAATTCACAATGGCTCAGTTTGAGAGCTTTTTAAAAGACTTGTCTAGAGTGGCCAGAATAAAACCAGGGCTTTACCTCCCTTGAAACTTTCCTGATGGAAGTTGTAGTACAGATAAGGATCAGATCTCTTTACTAAAACCCAGAGTTCCTACACTTTCTAATAATATCCTTGTGTAGACCAGCCTACCACCTCTCAGTCCAAAATAGCTATGATGACTTACACTATGGGCAGAATTAATTTGTGTTTAAATTGTGTTGCCCTCACATGAATATGATAAAATCAAGATAAATTTTAGTAAAAATCTCATTTTTTAGTCTGAAACTGACAGTAGATAGGGACAGAAATATTATATTATTATTATTTTGTCCAAAAGAATCACAGACTTTTGCAGCTTGCTAATTAGAAAGAATATGGGCTAAGCATGTGCTTGTTTTGCAAAGGATTAGCTGATTAAGGGAGCCTAGAAAAGCTAATCTAAGTCTGCTGACATTTCATTTATTATACTTAAATATCTTCAGTTACTAGGCATGCTTTGGTGTCTTTTTCTCCCCCTCTTGGTTCTGATTTATAACTGAGGCAATTTGTCTTGGACATTGTTGGTAAATTATAGGACTGTAGCATGGAATTGAATAGCACAAGTACAAAGATATTGTATGATCTTCCATTATGTTTTTCTCTTTTGCTACTTAGAGAGTATTGGCTTTTACTTTTCATTTTCTAGGTATCACTTGAATCCCCATCACAATAGCTCAAAATCTTGCAATGGGCTATGGAGAGCACTTCAGTGAAGATACTAAAAAAACTCATCACTTTTTATTCATGTCTGTTATTCACAGATAGGTACACTGAAGAACATGCAGCTGAGATCCTGAGGTATGGCCTGGATGCTTTAGGGCCATATGCACACATCTAACTTCACTCTGAGCAATAACACGTGTTCCCAAATGCCTTTGGCAAAAGGACTTTGCATTCACTGCATTGTGGATGCTGGATGCTGAAAGCAGTGTTTCCTCAGAGATGTTCACTTCTCTCCTGTCTTTGATTTCAATAGTTGTGAGATTTCCTATTGTTGCCCAGTGGCTCAGCCATGATTTTTTTTTTCTTAGAGCTCTCTGATCTCCCGAGATAGGATTTGCTGCTATCCCTGAGATTCAATAGTCAACATGAGCTGGTTGCTTTGTATTTTTCCCGTGTGGCTTTGGATATTTGTTTTTTGTAAGTCTGTATGCTTTACGATTTCCATTTGTTCCTCTGACCTGCAAATCAAAACCCTACATAGGAAGTACCCCAGAATTTGTGTAGTTTCATCTGCTTTGATAACAGACGACTTTGCTTAAAATAAAAATAATTCTGTAAGTAACTGATAACTGGCATCCTTTGCAGACCAGAAGCTTAAACAGTGGCTTAAGGAAGGCTATTTTCCTAGTAAAATGAATAATCTTGAAATAATCTAGTCCTTCACATGTGGCAAAACATGCTGTACTGGTCAAGAAATGCCCTTATGATGTTTAGTTTTACAGGAATGGCTAGAAAATCAGAAGAGCAGGTTCCTGCTATCACCTGTTCAATAGAACATTGTACCAAAGGTTGCCTTGCAAGTGGGCAGAGGTTCAGATTGCCTCATGTTATAACAAATTTGTCCAAATTCTTTATAATTATTAACTTGAGGGCAACTAATCTAGAGAGCTAGGCTAGTCAGAGAAGTGAAGTGGGTACAAGTCCAAAATGAGATGGAAGACAAACCAGGCCTGAAGCAGAACCTAGCAGCATTAACAGCACTGGGCCTAATGCCTAGAAGTGTTTCCCATGGGAAACTAAGTGGCTTAATTTGATATTCTTGGTGCAGAGATGCAGAGGTTGGCCTGATGTAACATAAATCTACATACTGTACTTGAATAACATTTTATTTTAAGAATAATTTTGTATTGGCTGACCTGTCACATGCAGAATATTTTATGTTCTTTTCTTATTATTTTATAGAGAGGTTTCAAAAGCTTAATATATAAGGATAGTCAAAACAGTTGTATCTTCATTATGAGGTTTTTGGGACCTTATCCCACTGCCAGTGAAGTTACAAGAATTTTGTTTCTGACTTCAGTGGATAAGATTACAGGTTTTGTAGGAGCAGGAAGACTTAAGCTCTGAACTGGGAAGTGAATAATGCTCTTCTGATTTACACCAGAATTAAAGAATAGGCTGGAGAAGGTAGTATGCTTTGGTTATGGAGGTGGTGAGTTTTCAATTTGCAGGGTACATATGTCTCTGGGAAAGACTGGCAAGCCCACTCTGGTATCTCAATTAGCAGCAATGAAACTAAACTTTGACCTAATAGCCAGGGGGAATCATATTATCCTTCATTTTGGATTATTTTTTAAAATTACTGGCATAAAATATATTCCTTTGCTTAAATGACAGAGTTTTAATGAGTGGTAACATTTCTGCAGGACTCTAGTCTTTTGATAAAAATAATATATTTTACTCAGTATTTTTCAGCAATGCATATTTGATATAGTTCTGATTCCTAAGAAAGGATTTGTGTGAGGTTGAAGAAAAGAAGCATTTATTTTAAAATAGTAAGATATTTACTCTTCTAAGCTGAGTCACTGGATTTGTGGCACACAAAATTGTCTCAATGACACATAGGTTTTAATCTGTTTTTATGCTGTACTACAAATAATTCTGAGTGGCAGAACAACTATTTACAAAGCCATGGAGCATTTATGAATATGCATTATAAGGATATTTTATAGGTATATTGCTATCTGGAAAGAATATCTGGTAGCTACTGGAAAATAAACCAATTTCTCACATGATTCTCCTTAATATCAGTTTTGCTGCACCATCAGGTGGTAACACTAGGCAGCATGGTTCAGTTCTGCAACAAGAGATTGTGGGTCAGTCTGTGGGCTCACTTTTTCATGGTGGTCAGTACATCGTAGTGGCAGTGCTGTAATTTCTTTCTGTAGTTGTACATGGAGCTCTGTCAGAGAACTTGCCTTGCAAAGCCTTTTGATTCCTGCTTGAGAAACACTCTGTGTTAATATTATTTCTTTTCCTTTTTCATGGAATATTTATTCAAGTAATATTCCTGCTTTCAGCACAGCATCATTTCCCAGTATATATCTGCCACCTGATGTAATAATCCTTTGTCTGATGTATCAAAATGGATAGCTACAGAATATATTTAAATGCCAGACGGGAAGAATTATAATTTTGTCTGCAAAGCTAGTAGAAGAACTGAGAACACCTTTAATATGAAGGAAGCTCCTCTACATTTAAGAGATGATTTTGGGGTCTTGCAGAAATAACATTTACCAGCTTATCAAATGTTTTGTGGTTGGATCCTCAGAAATTCAAAGCTGCTGTGCTAATGCCATTCTGCAGAGTCATGGCATTACTGAGTCAAACAAGGAAGAAAAAAAAAAAAAAAAGTAAAAATGTGGATGTGAAAGTATGATTAGGGTCAATGGTACAAATTTAAGGGGTGAAACACACAGGCTAAGGAAGAAGCCTGTCCCTCCAGTATAGCAAAAGTAAGTGTAGAGTCTGGACCCAACAGCAGAAAAGATATTATAGTCTGGAGTCCTGCACAGATCAGCGAGTCAGTTGCCATTAAAGCAGCCCAAGGGACCTATGGAGAGTTTTGCAAATCATCAGTAAGATTATTTCTAGGCAGAGGACAGGAGAGCCAGCAGTCCATACTGCAGTGCCAAGGAGCTAATTTTTTCCCTCTTCTAACTGACACAATGTCAACTGTTCCTGAATTTCAGTTCTGTGGTGCTCACAGTGCTGATGTGAGCATGTTGGGGGTTACAGACACTCAGTCTCTGTTGGGTCAGAGCCCACAGCAGTGAGTTTAGCCCTTCAGCCCACCCAGCACCTCTGTCAGCACACAGTGTGCTGTGGGGGAGGCTCTCAGCCTGTCACTTTGCTAATGCTTTGGACACAATTTATATGAGAGACAGAATCATAGTGTGACAAGCAGTTAAATTCTCCACTCAGATGTCCTAAACAGTGACTCATTAAACCTCCTGGAAAAGACCAGGAATTTGGAAATAACTTATCTAAGGGAAAACTGACACTCTTACAAGAAACTTAATTGTTTCTCCTGTTGCTTCTGCTCTGTGACCATCATGTTTTTAATGGACTGGTCTGCACCTGTGTTCAGTGAACAGTGTCAATAGCTATACTGGCTTCTGCTAGCTGCAGATAGGCTTTACTGCATCCATGTCTGCTTTTTTTTTTTTTTTTTCCCCCAAGTTCCTTCCATAATTCAAAATCAAAGAGGGAATCTACTTCATCAGAGGATCATGACCTGCTAGATATATACCTAACACTACTACTGAGACCATATGGTAAAATTATATTTCTACCTACAGGTATTTTTTCGATACTTGGAAATTTGCTCTATGTTATAAATTTTCTTTAAAAGTCAGCACAATAACTTAAATTTCAGGGGCCAAAGAGAACTTTGCGTACAATTTTCCTTCTGTTTGAATTTTGTCATGTCCTTAACATTAGCTTTATGCAGATCTTGAATTGTAAAGATTTTTAAGTTTATGGTAGAATAAGCTAGAGATTATATAGTTGCCTTGCAATAGGTTAAGTAATTGTCTTGCAGTAAAGATTCTAATCTAACTTATATTGCACGCTCACTGAAATTTAATTTTATAACACTTCTCCAGGACCAGGTTGCTGAACTCAGTTTCGTTTTCTAAGTATCTAAAAATACTTGCTTAGCACTCAATTAGAAATGTTTTGGTAGGGTAACTAAGTAAACATGAATACAGAACATTAATAAAGGCTTTTTCTCAGTTTTCTTTTTCCACCTCTTTCCATATTTAGGCTGACAGATTGTCTGTGTGTCAGAGAAAAGGATTTTGGACAGATATTTTTGAAAGCTTAGTACTTAAATATTTTGAGATATTCCACTTCAGAGATAGTACTAGTGTTAAAGACAGTACAAGCAAAATTCATAAGGACTTGGGAACACAGAATAATGTGTTAAGGCTACATCAAATGCTTCAATAATTTTTAAAGTTGAAAGTGAACACAGTGGCTGCCAAAAGGTCACACGGCAACCTCCTGAAATGCCTGAGCTATGATCTATTGAAACTAACGAGAACCTTTCTGTGGGGATCAGTGAGGTTTGTGTGTTTGCTGTTGGGATTTGATCAGTGACATTTGAACTGAGAACTAAAACTTTTTCAGCTTCCAGTCCCAGGGGAATTTTGCATCTCATTGTTAGATTGAGTTCATTTATATTTAAGATACCTAATATAGTCTGAGCATCTAGCAGTAAATTAAACCAAGAATATTGCAGTGCTGAAAGTCTTTTTGTTCTCTAGGATTTTTGTTAAAGCATCCTATAAAAACGTTTCTGAAACCTAATTCAGTTCAAACAAAGACAGAGGGAGATTTAATATATAAACTCTGAAGATGCTGTCCCCTGATTTGACATCTGCCCCATCTCTGTGAATGACTATCAAATGAGCAGACTTCCTGCAGGCTGCACATTTTACAAAGTTTCAGCATGACTCTTGGAAAATGCCAACATCAGAAGTAAATTATTTTCTAATTCCTTCCTTTCATCTGTTCAATGCAGTTCTCAAAATTATATTTGCTTAACATTAATCTGATTTTTTTCCATGATATATTTTTAGTAAACAACTAACCATCTTCACCCCCCTCCCCTCACAATCCCTTCATTACCAACTTACCCAGTGGCAGAACAATGAAGAAAGGTAGCCAGCACAAGATAAACATCCCAACCACAATTCCCAATGTCTTGGCTGCCTTCTTTTCTCTAGAGAATTTAAAAAGTTTGAAAGCTAAAGAGTTCCTGGGATGGTGACCCTTGGGTTTGGTGCTGTTTAATGTGTCCTCATGAATGTTCCTGTAATGAATCCGTAAAGTCAGCTCCTTGGAGTTGGACATTTCTTTCATAACCCCAGCTTCCAGGTTTTTAGTTGTCCTTTTTGCCACTATGTAGACCCGACAGTACATCACGAGGATGACAATTAAAGGAATGTAAAATGACCCCAAGGAAGAAAACAAAGCATAGAATGGTTCTTCAGTGATACGGCACTCTTTATCATCCTTGGGTGCTGGTTCTTTCCAGCCCAAAAGAGGTCCAATAGATATCACTATGGAAAGGACCCAGACACCGAGGAGAGCTAAAATTGCCCTTTTTCTTGTTACCAAAGTTGGATACTGGAGAGAATAACGTACTCCTATATATCTATCTATAGAAATTGCACATAGACTTAAAATAGAAGCTGTACAGCACAGCACATCAACTGCTGCCCAGATATCACAAAATATCCTCCCCAGAACCCAGAAGCCAAGGATTTCCAGTGTAGCAGAGAATGGAAGGACAGTAGAACTCAGCAACAAATCTGCTATTGCGAGGTTAATGATGAAATAGTTTGTAGGAATTCTTAAATGTCTATTGCAAGCAACAGAGAGAATTACCAATATATTGCCTATAATAGCAAAGAGTATAAATGCACCTAGGATAACCCCCACAATTATTGCCCTACTGATATCCAAGGAAGGTGAATCCAGATTGCTTGCTGTCTCATTGGAGTTGTTTGCAGAATGATCACCATCATTTAGTGCAGACACTTTCAAATATCCAGGTACTGATGAATTGGATTTATCACCAGGGTAGGTATACATCTTAAAAATCATCCTCCATAGCAAGTAATGATTGGATCCCTTCCCCAACACACAGATGGTTTGAGTTCAGTTGAAAGTTATCTCTCTACCCAAGAAGTTGCTGCAAAGCTCCGGTCACTTTTAGATTGAGAATTCATCTCCCCAGCAAGCTGTCAGCTATAAGCACATAAAACTTGCACAGCGTGAAGTCCTCTGAAGGCTGTCAGACATAATAGGCTGTTCAAACTTGGTTAATTTCTCATACAAACTCATTTAAACAGAAATTAGCAGGCAGAATTCTTGGCTGGAGCTTCAAAGTAGCTGTGTCGATCATGACGTCCCTGAAATAAAAGACAGGTTTACTCTTTTCCCTTGTGCATTTGTGGTTCTGTTGGAAGGATGCCCCTGTCTAGCTGCTGTGACATGCGCCTCCAGGAAGGGTTTGTCAGCATTTAGGCAGCTCTGCGTGCACCGGCTGCCTGTGCTCGCACTGCATATGCCACTGACATCACCGCGGCCGGCCCCCTCACAGCGCTAGAGGGCAATACAGTTCAAGTTAAAACTTCAGTCTCCAAGTCTGAAAACTAAACAAATGGAATATATTAATCTTAATTAAAGCGTTTGCTACATAAATTTGGATTTGAAACCTTAAAAAAGCCAGTTTCATTATCTGAGAAAGAGTATACTCGGTGAGATGTGGTGAAAAAAAACAATAGCAGTACAAAATGATCTGGTGTACTTTGCCTTTTGTTCACCAAGGAAATATATTTGAGTTTATTTTGTAATAAAAGTGAATCACATGCCATTTTAGAGAGCTAATAATCTCCCACCTTCTAAGGACAAATAGATAGGTTCTAAATATCTCTGGATTATTAATAGATTTTAATGTTAAAACAGTAGTTTCTTAATTTTCTATAGCTTTGGATCACCAGGTGGAGAGAAATCTCTAATCTTTATAACTCTGTGCCATTAAAAACAAAAAGTGAAAGCTTAGCTGAACATATAACTGCCAGAATGCTGTTCTCAACTTTATGTCATCAGGTTATACCTTACAGCTGTTTTCTGCAGTACTCTGACTGTATATTGATTTTCCTGTTACAAAATGTACTGTGTTTAAAATAAAAGGTTCATTTTTAATAAGGCAGCTATCGCTGCAAGTTGCAGCTGAATGCTGGTTTTAAGGACAAAACATGTAAACAAAAGCTCTGGTTGAATTTTAATTGAGGAGTGTATGGCAGATGTTTGTATAGCCCTTCCTAACAGCAGGAACTATAGCAAAGTACTATCATTCAAAAACTTTTATTTGAAACATTTACAGGAATTACATGATAACACGTCGTGAAGTCACTGAAGCGGAGAGGAGCAAGCACTGAATTTATGAGTGTAGCCTCAGCTTTTCTGCCTCCTTTCTTTCAAAGGCAGAGCTTTCATTTCTAGTAAAAGCAGTGGGCAGCCTTTGATTTCAGACATACATCCTTCACACTAAGCATTCTTGCTGGACTCCACATAACCACTCTCAGTTTTGTTTGGGATTTCTGATTTTTTTTCTCTGCCTTGCCTGTTTTAACTGTGAATTCCTCAGGCTAGGGGCCCTCTCCTGTTGTGAAGGTGCAGACAGAGCTGTCAGGAGTTGTGATTACAGCTGGACACAGCCAGGGCTGCTGACTCAGTACCAGTATCAGTGGAGCTGTGGTAGTGCAGAGGGTAGCAGGACTAGCTGCTTGCCTGGGTGTCCAGGTGAGACAGCATAGCCTACAGTGAAGCCTGCATCTTCCCACTCTTGGTGCTTGATCTAAATTGATTAAAGATAGTTTGATTAGATAATTGGGTCCAGACATAATGATGTTGCAGCCTTTGGCATGTAAGAAAATATGATGACTGCAAAACATGGAGAGATTAGCTAAGAAAAGATCAGTGAATGTGTAAACTAGTCTACATGGCTGGCAACATGTGGGACATGCCCAGCCTACAAAGAATAGCAGAGTAGCCTATAACTCCTCCCTGGCTTCAGCCACACCACATTAGGAATTTGTAGCCTGGAAGAAGCAGATACTTCAATAGTCTTTCAACAGCTACTTCCAGAAGGCAGCCAGTTCCAGCTTGCTGGCAAGGTCCAGGACACGGTGCCAACAGCAGTGGCAGGAAAGGGCAGAAGGGAAAGGAATAGGGATTTTAACTGGTTGTAGCTGGAGTAAAACACATTTCTTTATCTAGTATCTTTTACTTCCATGAGTACTGGGACCATTCTGCTTCCCTTAGTAGTGCTGCTTTCTGTGCTTCTCTAGATGAAAGAAAGAGAAGAATCCTATTCAGGGGGACAGAGAGAAAGACAAAATTACTGCTCATCTCTTACAACCCTACTGAGAAGTCTGATGTTGTTTTCACATCTCTGTTTACCTGTCTGTGTAATAACATACTGGCTGAATACTCATGAGGCTCAGCTGATTGCTGTTCACAAATTGCTTGGAGATCTTCAGTGACAGCTGCTATAATAAAGCAAAGTGTATTGAAACCCAGACATGAACATTAACTATTTAACTACCTTTGGATGATAGAATAGGTACATTGAAAAATATCTACTTTTCTGAAGTTCAAGGTAATACTTCAAGCTAGTACAATCGAAAATGTATGATTAGAGAAGTGGAGATTTTATTAACTGAGTTAGAGAAATATCAGAAAAATATCACTAGAGGATGAGGAAAAAGGTGAGAACTCATTATGTCCTGACTTTTTTTGTGGTTTGCTGGCATGCTGGTGTACAGGATACAATTTTCTTGTTATTTATGATCCTCTTATAAATACATGCAGACAACTTACATTCTGCTTGTGGTTGCATTGTGACTATCAATGAAACAAAACTCATGGTTCTGTCCTGTATCATCCCCTATTAAAAAAATAAAAATAAAAAAAATAAAATAAAATAAATGTTTCTACAGGAACAATAATTTGTGCTGTTCTTACCTAAATTGCATGTCTTTTCTCAAGTGTTTCCACTAATGTGCATGGAACAACAGAACATTTCTGGGAGCATAGAAATAAATTCTTGTGGTGGAAGAAAATTTCATTTTATTGAGTTTCTTTTGACTTCTTCCAGGAAGTCATGCTTGGATCTGATTGCTAACTGTGGGGAGATCACAGAGCTATTGGAAGATAATACTAGCTGACAAAATGTTCTGACAAACTAAAATGAAGTAGAAAAAAAAAAAAATCTTACTAAGTTACTCATATAAAGTGTGGGGTATCTTGAGTAAAAATATTTAATCCTCTTCTTGTCTTTCATCCTTCCTTAATAGTGAGATTTTTCCCCAGTCTCAGCCGTGACCTTTTAAAGTATGTTCAGGTTCTTTCATAAACCTATGGATTTGTAAACTAAGAATGAATCTAAACTCCAGCAGTCTAAACATTATCTAATACAAAATCTGGCATGGCTCAGGTGCCTGAGTTGCCCATTCATGACTGAGAACACTTGGCATGAAAGTGACTGAAAAGCTTGGACCTTTTGAAGGACTCACATGTTAAATAGAACACAGAATACATGTTCTGTGAGAAAGTTATTACAATAAGAATGATTTTTGTCTTGGTGAGTATAATAAAATAGACCTGTAGCAAAACTGTGCTGATTGGTCATGGCTGGCCTGTATCCCATTGGCAGTGATAACCTGATGAGAAGGTGTCCAAAAGAAAGTGTAAATGCCTTAAAATTCTGTGCTGAACTGCACAGAGGAAAGTGGATTTCTTCCTGATCCCAACTGGAGATGAGTTCCAAACCCTGGTGAAGTCTTTGCAATGTGCACTTTGTCAGAATTTTAATCCAATAAGGAGACATTTATGGGAATAAGATGAGTTTCAGTGCATGTTTTGCCTGGGCTGATTGTTAGCATGCTCAGTCCAGCTGTGGAACAGCCGTTATAGCTGAGCTAGGCCCCTGCTTCTTCCAGAAAGGCTTTTGAGCCTCAACACTGACTGCTGGGAGACAGCTGCGTGGCTTCTTGGCCAGGTAGCTAAAGCCTGGCCAAAATGAGGTGTGAGTGGAGACAGTTCTGTCCATGCCTGCCTAGAAGTCACCATGTTAAATGCCATCATGATTTATGCAGAAAGTTGCCACACTTTATTTGAACTGATCCACAGGGCTCTGAGCACCTTCACCTCTCAGTAAGTCTGACTGGTGAACAGGAGGACTTGGCAAGTGCTGGCCTGGCTTCTTGGGTAGAGGAGTTGAATTGTCGTGGTGAGGCAGGAGGGGGATACCAGGCTCTCCTGAAATAATCCTTTTATTTTCTATAAATTTAAGCTATTCCGTAACACAGGTCTTTTAGATTTATAATAGAATGAACTTGAGGTTTTAATTTCCATGTGATATTCTGTTCTAGATCATAAAAAATAAAATTAATACAGATTACACAGTTGTTTTTTTTTTAATAAGGCACATGCCTGGATGTATTTATTTTCATTACATAAACTACTCTTCATTTGAAATATTTAACGTGTCATGAAAAGGACAGTAATTAAATGTTGGAAAAAGAAAAACATTTTAAACACAACAGATAATTCATGTAACTCACTGTCATAAAATAACATTGTGCCAAGAACTGTGCAAGAATTAGAAGTAGATGAGCCATTTGTGTGGCTAACAGGACAATCACTGATGAACTAGCTAAGATGACTGCAGTGTTATAAATCTCCATGGCTCAAGAAATAAATGTGAAGTTAAATTCAGACCAGATAGAAGCTTCTCATACTGGCAGATTATCTCATAAGGAATTAGTCTCATTTTTATGCCTTCTTCTGAACCATTTCTTCATTCTAATGATTAGATGCTGAGCCCAGGGTAATATTTTCAACAGGACAGAAATGTGGCTGGGAAAGAGATTTTTCCAAGATGTCTAGGCTGGCTCAATGCCATAGCTGCTCTGAATGGGAATTGGGCTGTCTTGATATATTTGACCTTCATCTTTAAGCACCAGAATACCTTATTGGCCCTTAGAAACCTCTGAAAAAACTTCCCTCCTGATCTGTGCACAAGAGCCAAGATTACTTCTGAGCTCTCTGTTTGTTTTTAAATATCCAGATGTTTTATTCTGCCTCTAGCAGGTCATAGCAATTTGGGTCCCAAAGTCCAGGGTAATTTGAAATCTAAACTTCAATTTTATAGATTGGTACATTTTCTGTGAAAGACCAGTATTTCCTTTTTTTTAAAAAAAAATCAAACTTTTTTTCATCTCTGTCCATTTCATTAAATTCTGATCATGGCATGCTGATAAACACTGAAATTCATCTTGCTGTGGTGATTTACCAAACCCATTCTGATGTTTTGCCTTGATGAAAATGCCTGGGAGAGTCAGTGACTGAGTTTTATGTGTCCAATAATACAGGCCTTGAAATTTACCCTATTCAAAGAAATTGACATCAATTTATCAGTTAATTTGATAAATCATTATTGTGATATATTGAAAGAGATCAAGACTTTTTAAAACTCTTTAACGACTTCTGATATCTTGTTTTGTTAAAATATGGATATCTCAGAGAAAAAGAAAGAAGCAAATCTAGACTACCTGTCTTACTGATTTCCTGCTCCAGCTAAAAATCCTAGAGAAGCTGGAAGCTTGTATTTCTCCATACCTCAATAATTTTCCAGTCTTTCCTTTGCTTGAACTCATTGCAGTAAAAATGATAATGTTGAAAGGCAGAATCATTTGGAGAAGGATTGCAAATGGATAGAAAGCTGATTTGGTCCAGTGTTGAAAATGTTAAGGTAATAAACTAGTAAAGGACAAAGATGACCTCTTATTATACAAGGAGGGAAATGGAAGAAAGAACTTTTTGTCAAACATAGCAAAAAGAACTTGAACAATGACTTTTTTCATGTCTTCAAGTGTGCCACTCCTGTGCCAACGGGAGGAAGAAAATTTGACACCAGTGTAGTCTGGAACTTGTTGAGAGAAACTGTAGCTTTTGTGGCTTTTCTTATAAGGTCAATTACAGACTCCTGTTTAAGCACTGAATGAAGATATTCTCTCTTCAATACTACTTTATTCTTTATTAAGACTCAGCTTGTGAGGAAGGTATTTAAGTGTTATAGATTCTCCTCCTTTACAATGGTATTTGAATGCACATAAACATAACACAAACATTACAACATTTGAATGCACATAAACATAACAGCACTAGTCGTTTCACACTACTCAACATAAAGAAGTGTATGCTGCTCCATCTTTTAGCATGTGTCCTGAGTGTAAGAGGAGAAAGAAAGGATTTTCTCATTATATTCATTATTACCCAGTGTACCAGTGACAGCTGAACTGTTGAACACCTACTAGCTAGAACACATACTTACAGGGGGAATTGTGAGAACTGAAAAGAAAAGAGCTAGAGTTTGGCTTGCATTTTCTGTTAAAATGAACACTGAAGTCTTCTTTCAATTATGTTAAATATTTATGAATCTGCTGCTTTTTCCATATTTTGTTCTTGTGAGAAGCCATACAAAACTATAGCCACTCTATTTCTCCAGAGAAAAATTAATTGAAGGGAAACATCCTTTTCTTGTCTTTTTCCTGTCAAGATTTGTAATAATTATATCTACTATTAAAGAAACTAGGAAAGACCTATTTAGTTATAATTGAGAGTGCATCAAGTATAAAAGTGAACTGCATTGTGTACTGTCTTAATAGCTGATGGTATTGTAAGAGAACAATGAGAACAGCTTTATTTTGTAGAACTAAAATAATTTCTGCCACTTTCTTATTTTTGTGGTTTAACAGAGGGACACGTGAGATTTGGCTGCTGCTTATCCACATGTCCTGTGGCAGTGCAAATCAGGAGAGTGCAGATGGTTTAGAATCATTGCATAAATGGATTCAAGCCATGGAAATCATCTGATCTCTCAATATTTCAAAGGAGAGAAAGAAGAAAATCCATGAACCACCTTTTCAGGTCTCACTTTGATTATTTAACTACTTCAACAGGTCCCTAAGCAGTCTAAATGTTTGTCATGGATTGCATAGGTATGTTGTGCCCACTAATGCAGTGTCTGGATTTTTTATACATAATTTGGAGTCAGAAACATTCACCATTACACAGAGTTTATGCTCTACAATTCTTTTTAGCGTCAGCAACTAAAACTACACAGTGACAATAAATACTCTCCAATAGGAGAAAAAAGATCTGATAATTATCAAGAAGCGTAAACAATGCTCCAAGTGCCAACTCAGGCTAACACCACCAGGTAGGAGTGTTGGCTCCTGTGAGAAGCCTGACTATGTTCCAGACTCTCTGCAGTCTTATCACTGGGGCAGTTGCCTGAAGCACTCTAGTGCTAAATGCAGATTGTGCATCAGGACATGGAAGGAAAGCTGATGAAATTTAAGCTATTAAGAACTTTATAGTCTGTAACCAGCACCTTGACTATAACCTGGAGGTTTACTGGCAGCAGTGTGGAGCAGACATTGCGTAGTTCAGTAGCACTCTACTTCAGATCCCTCACAGAGCTATCAATAATTTATTTAAGGTAAACACAGTTACCGATTTGTCATTTTCTTGCATAAACAATATAGCTGTGACACCACCAAGCATACAAGATAAGGGCCTTTTCCTGAAAAGGCCTTTAACCGCATGAATATTTACTCTTGGATTCAATCACCAAAAGCAGAGCAGTGTGGTGCTGCAGAATGCAGCTGCTTCAAGCTATTGCTTAACTGAGATAGTAAGTGGGATTTTGATGGAATCCACATTTTTGCACTCTCATTGCAAGAGATATTCTTGAAAGTGTCAGAAGTCACTGTGAGTCAGAAATAAAAGTGAGCTTAAACCAGCAGGTTTTCCATATCAGAAATAGTTTCCCTTTCAGATAGTTTTTGCAAGCTCATTCTACAAACTGTCCTGCACCAGCATCGAGCAGTGCATGATCCACAGCCAGTCGCAGCCACCTGCTCTTGGAGTATGTCTCATTATCTTTCTATTTCTTGGTGTAAAGAACTAAATGATGAAGGAGGACTATGAGTAACTGTGCCCAGGGAAAGATCAGAGAAATACCTGAGAGCTCTGGGGGTCAAACTGCATTAATCTGTCAGAAGTATGTGGAGGGACACGCAATGGGAGTCTTTTGGAAAAGCTGAATGCACCAATGGGTACAGTACACTGTAACGTATGAAAAAGGACTAGGCACTTGACAGCATCCTCAGAAATTAGTGTTTTGAGTTATTGCCAATAATTTCTGATCCTGAGTTTTTTAATTGTACAAAGTACACTTTTCAAACAAATAGGAAATTATCCTTTAGAAATGATTTGTTGATGAGTTGATATATACGATATCACTTTGATAATTTTTGTCCCTGCCAGGCAGTGCTTCTGCAGACTTTGTCCATTCCAAGGCTATTACTCAGGACAATATTTGTTGTAATTAAGAATGACTTTCTTGACTCCAGCACCATACATATCCAGTAGAAAAATTCAATAGGGCGTCGATTAGCTTCCAAGTTAGTGATGCCAAATGAAGTCATTAGACTTGTCAGTCAGTCTGGCACCACTCTTCTGATTAGCAACTTTCCTTTTTTGGGTAGGAATCACCCTAATATCTCTGTGGCTTCAGGAAATCTAGTTGTAACCAGAAATACTCCAACAGTAACTGGTTAAAAAATTACTCACCTTTGTTTAAGGACATCTAAGGAAAGAGCATTCTGACCTGCTTCTGACATGAAGCTGGTCACAGCTTCATTCTTTCTGACCTTTTAGAATGAGCATGAACATTTGCCCGTGATGAAGATAATGGAAGAAAATATGTATGAGAATGAGTCACTGAAATTTTTGTTCAGAAAGCACGATCCAGGATCCCAAGAGATCTTTATTTATAGCCTAAGCAAACTCAATGGAGACTTGAGGACAAATGAAACTGTAGAAGAAGCTGAAGTAATGAATAATGACAACTCAAACATAATATTTCCATCACAAATTAAATGAGCACATTATGGTAGTAAAACTGCAAAAGAGAATATAGTTTTAATTCTATGGAGCCCTGAAAGACGTTTTGCAATACATGTTGGAGAAAAGGTTGCATTTGACTTGTTGAATTTATCTCCATCTAAGCAGTGCCATAGATGTCTAGGGTAAAAGCAGCAGATGTCTAGGATAAAATCTGGAGTATATTCAGAATAATGCTATGGTCTACATTTCACCCTTGTGTCTGCCTTCAGTCTTACCACCTCAGAGTGTGGTATTACCAGAAATGTATGGAAATTCATTCAGGGCCAAAAAAGTATTTACAGGTAACCTGTCTATCTCTCTCATCTTGACTGTGATCATAGAACAACTGCAGCCAGAAAATAGATCCTGGACTTCTCCAGAGCTGATGGAGGAGAGACAATTTTTGTCATGCATGTTATTTAATGAAAACAAAGACACGATTTTACATTAATGACTTGCCTATGTAATGTATGTAACATAAAGGCACTATCAAGTTAACAGCAGTACAACATACATTAAGAATATCACAAATGTTACAACACTGTTCCTCAGCCCATGGGCTGCAGTATCTTCCAATCAGACTAATTCTCTGATACATTCCACCTCTGGGGTCTGGTGTGGTGAAGCAGTGTTGCTACTAGGTCGGGCACTGGCCTGAGCAGAAGTAGATGGGAATTGTAGTCAGAGCTTTTCTAGTGGGTTGCAGGGTGAATTTAGATAACTCATGCACTCTCCCAGTGCCTCAGTTTCTCTGCTTTTCACAAGGAAATGATGATGTCTGACTTTTAAGTAAAATACTTTCAGACATTAAGCTGAAACGTGATATAGCAGAAAGATACTGTTCCTAGCTGGGAGGAAAATTAATTCTGTGGACACCCAAGATTTACCCCTTCCCATATGCGCATATATATATGAATATAAATGATACAGATATAGATATATTTTCAGACCCACTCTAGTACAAGTGTGATTTTTTCTGTTTATACTTACAGTTGTGATTTCCATGTGCCTCTGCTTCTGCTAGAGTAAATCTTTCACAGAGCCTCTGTAGCCTTTTATGCATGCTAACAGAGTGAGTGCCTGTTCATCTGTTGTGTGACTGAGGCTATTACAGAGAGAAATAACATAAATGATTTTTTAAAAAAATAAAAATAAAAGAGCAACTGAGAACTTCAGTGAGGTACCTGTCACTGTGACGTCCTTCAGTCTTGGGAAAATGGAGCGGGTGGAAATACAACTTGTGTCTTTTTGGTGGTGGCTGGATCGGCTGCAGCGTGTGCTGTAGCAGGAGTGGTTTTGGAATGGATGAAGGGGCGATTCTCTTGCCTTGCTTTGCACGTCACTGTGATCTCAGTGCTGCCGAATATATGATGCGGCTCAAACTGCAAGTCTGGCTTGCAGCAGCTGCATGATAAATATAAACTGCTACTAGAAGAAATGAAGGTAACTCCCAAAGAGGGGATAATAGCTGGTTTTTTTCACCATTAATTGCTGGATTGTGCCATAAGAGGTTTCCATATGGCTGAAACTTACACTGCGTCTCTGGTAAGCAAACATTTTAGAGATGCTGATCAGATTTTCCAGTGAAACAGATTTTTATCACCAATTCTTTAAAATTTTTACAATCTCTTAAAAAATTCTCTGTGATCCCAACTTTCCATAGGAACATGGAGATTCTGCTAAACTTTCACTTATGGTTATGTGGCAGAGTGAAAGTTCTGATCAGTATCAGAGAGGTGAAGGCCCATCATGAGATAGCTTTGTGACAAATTTTTTAATCTAAATTATGGGTAAGCCAGCAATCAAATTCGTCTTGTACCTGTCTCAAAGTGGGGCATCCAGCTGATCACCCATATGTCTCTTATATGTCACTTCTTTCCCATGGCTGTCACAAGATTTTCCTTTAATCAGTTTTCTCCTTTTTGCCTGCCTGTTCCTGGCTGGCACTGTTCTTTGAATGCTTTCAGTTGAATACCTGGCAAGCAGATGAATCCCCCAGCATGCTTGCAGAAGGATTGGATAAGTATTGGAGTGGCAAGTAGATACAGGATAGGTCACCATTTAGCTGTACCTGGAACAGGGTGAAAAATTGGGCATTTTTTTTCATCTTAGACTGAAGAAGTTGTAGACCGTGGCTAATAGCTAGATATCTTCAGGAATATGGGAGGGTGTGTACTGGAAGGGAGGTGTTGGAGACTTCCAGAGATGGTACAGGCTGCTAATGTGATCATGGCAAGGGCTGGAATGGAGGTTGCTGCTAGTACATTTGCCATAAGGTTGCCAGGATTGTCCTGATGTGTCTGCTGTATTTTGAGAAGGAGCTGCTGCCTACAAGTGAGGCAGAGACATGGAGGGCATTGAAGGGAAGCTCTGGGATAGTGGGAACTGTAATGGGCAAAGCTTAGTGGAAGGGAGGCTTAGAAACTCCAACTGCAGGCTGATGTTTGACAACAATCCTTATTCCTCTGATAGGAAAAGTCAGATGGACAGCTAATGTATTTTCCTGTGGCCAAAAGTCTAACAATTCTGATTCCAGTGTGATCTTCCATCACCCATTAAGTGATGTCTCAGACACCATTCCTGCAGTAACAAGGGAAGCCCCAGAGGAATCAACTGTGATCGTGTGTTCAGCAAAGTAGGAGCAGCAGATTATTTATCTGAAAAGTTCCTTATTATAAATGGAGAAGTAGAAAGCAGAAATAGTGTGTAATTTCTGATGCTATGCTTTGCAGGTCCATGCCTGAATTTATATGAAAAAACAATAACATGACAGATTGTTAAACATTGTACAATGAATGTGATTGATTTTGAGATTATTTTTTTTTGTTAAGTATAATAAGGAACAAGTAATAAGTAACCTCATAAAATTTTCATGACTTAAGTCATATTCCAACTTTCTGAAGCTTTACATCTCCCAGTTGCTTAGTTTCCATGATTAGTCAAGAGCCTGAAAACATTTTTCAAACATTAATAGGAATATGTGCACGAAACATCTTTAATAAATATATTTGAGACTGGAGTTTTTTATTCACACAAGTGAAAAACAAAACTAAACATATCCTGAATACATAGAACTGCATTAGCCTGAAGTTACTACAAGTTTAGAAATGGAGTAATATACAGGGACACAGACAGGACCAGAAGCTCATGGGATGGCATTATGGATTTTTTTTATTGGCTTGTTATTTATTCTATTCAGGTGAAACAAAAAATAGCTTTGGTAAGATTTTCCCTGTTGGCATTTATTCAGAATTGGACTGATTAAACTGCTTAGATGAGTGCTGAAGTTCTCAATCTGGTTACAATTTACTGCTCTTCGGTGTGTGGTGAGTGAGTGAAAGTTTGACTGAAAAGCCGCAGCTGTTTCCTTAGCTGCGGTCCATGGAGATCCAGAGCTATGGCAGTGATGATTTGAAGCAGGCTGACCCAAAATGATCTTCCAAAAATGACAAGATGTGGCTTCAGTTCCTGACTTTCTCATAAATAGCAGTACAAATCCATTGTGTTAGTTTTGCTTTGAGATGTAGAGCTCTGTTTAGATATTTTGTGTCAGAGCCTGCATATTCCTTAATCTTGGGGTTATGGACACTCATCATAAAATATAATCTTTGTGTTTCTTAGTACTTTTGTAACTGCCTAATCTAAGTCCACTTTTCCAGGTAAAATGCTGGCCCTGTAAATACATGGAAATTAATTGAATTAATGTTTTAATTTATGGAACAAAAAGAACTAAAAGGGTCAGAAATAAAATGTTTCACTGAAGAACTTTTTAATCAGCTGCATCATTTTTGCTGTGATGCTGTCATTACACTCATTTCAGTGTTTTTTCCTCCTTTTATATTAGCCACTCTCTCCATAAATCAGGCACAACCTTCATTTCAGAAGATACAAGGCTTTCTTATGCATATTTGATATTTGTATGTTAGCTGAAAATACTCTCATAGGAAAAATGAATCTTATTAGTGTCCTTGCATGTCTTAGAAAGAAAATAGTTTTCTGTTGTAAATGGGTTTTGCCTATGTATTGAAATAATAATCCTGTATGTATACATTAGTTTATTATACACACTATCTTAATCTAAATAATTGATCTGCATTTGTTACTGTTCTGCTTATAAATGTTATAAAAACCTTACATGTAAAATGTATTTTAAGATGAAAGGTGTGGTTATTAATTGTTAACTGCTTTTCTTGTTTCTTTTTTAAGAAAAAACAAGTTTAGTTAGTAGAATAAGGATGAGCTTCATGAAGTTATTAGTCATACATGACAGAATCTTTCAACAAGCTATTTTCTTATGCTTGTCATTCATGACGTGCATCATGAATAGTCTGCTTTATTCCTTTATTCTTTATTGCCACCTCTGTGAGTGCAGTTGACTATCTGGAAGAGTGTTTATTAAGTGTAGCAGGTACAGTTCCTACCAATAAAACATTATAAAAATCTGGTATTAAATTAATTAAAGAATGTGATGGCATCATTTTAATCATAAGCAAACCTAGCATTCTGACTAGAGTCACCTTCTCTACAGCTTCCTAAATAGGACGCATCTTTAATCAGAGAATGGTTTGGAACCTGGGTTCTTCATCTCTCTGAGCCCTTCAGTAAGCAGATGCAGTCTTTCATTTGTATGTGATGGTTTCAGTATTGCTTCTAAATACTGCACAGAGAGGTTACAAGAAAAAAAGACTCCATGAATAAAACACCAGTGCTCCTCTGTGCTCTGGCTCTTATAGATGTAACAGAAATATGATTACTGTAGGCATAAGTGGATATGATAGTAAGTGTAAAGAACTGCAAGCAACAGTCAAATGTAACATCATACTACACCATATATAGCGTAGCTTTTTTCTGCATCTCAAAATGCTTTCAGTTTAATTTTGCAATGCAGTGTTTAAGGAATACTGAAATTCTTTTTCCTAAGCTGTTAGTCTGTTCCATCATACTTGCAAAGTTTTTGTTACCAAGTTTATTCTTTCATCCTCTGACAGACATATTGCATGCCTCCTAAACTTAGATGAATATATGCAAAGCATTATTAATGCTCTTAGATAAGGAGCAACGTTAGCATTTAATGTCATAATATTTATTTTTGTGAAGTATTATGCCAGCTGTCTCATGTTTTATGGAGGTTTGAGCAATGATAACATGCTGTGTCATCTGTCGACATGCTGTTGACCTACTGTGTTTGACAGAAGCAGAAATTATACTAGGCTGGATATCTCCAAAATGCTCTGCTTCATTTGTATTCATCCAAAGGATGTGCTGCAGACTGCTTTTTCTTGTTTTGTTTATAAGCCTTCCCAAATTTCAGAGAGTTTTGCTAAGCACGCTACTAGAATCTAGCAGGGGATTTCAGCTGATTGACCCTTAAAGCTGGTGAGAAAGTCCAGCCAAAAATGGGAAGTATTTTCAAGTGCTTTGCCAGTGCTGCTGGGAGAGGGCCCATGCAAAGGCATTCACGCTTCTGATTCACAGGCTTGTAGGGCATAAATGTAACCCTTCTGATACAGCACAACTGGATGGAGAAAAGCTTGACATCTGCATAAGTCAGTGCCCTGAAGGACATGATCCTCTGAAAATGTCACCTTTGTCTTCTCCTGAGTAGTAGCCATTCTCATGACCTGCCTATATTTGTGTAGACCAGATCAGGATGTGCCAAACTCCACAGCTACTGAGGAAAAGATATGAGTCCTGGGCTTCTCACTCTGAGCTTGTGAGCATAATGATGTTGTGGCAGCCAACCAAATCAAATACATTTTGAATTAAATTATCAAGGAAACTCAACATATTCTAGAACTAGGAGAGAAAGGTGTGCTGGTGTTAGACTATGGAGTCGTGAGACAAGGACACAACTTGTTGAGCTCATGTGGAAAGGCTGGCAGAAACGGATGTTATTTAAGAACTGGTGCCATAAAAAAACAAGTGTCATTTCAACCCTCAGTTCTTGTAACTTATAAACTGTCTCTTGCTTCCTTTCCTAAAGCTTCAAACTCTATTTAATGAAATTAGTACAAGTTTATTAACCCCCTGAGGCTGAACTTCGCCAGACATTGTTTCATTCGTGTGTTTTACCTATTCTGTGCTGTAATGACTACTGTTTCTTTTCTATTACTTCATTCAAGTCATGGCTACATCAAGCTAGTTTAACACAGCAGTGATTTACATTTGATGAGTAGACTGCTGCTGCAACTCACAGCTTGAGCACTACTATTTGTACAGACTTCTGTTTCTGATTTGTTATTCTCCTTCACTTTTTATTTGGACATTTATGGGTTGAATAACAAGTATGATGAGTTTTTACTTAAATGAGTCTTCGGCAAACTATGACAGATATTTTGACAGAGGTATGGATGTTCTGGGTTATACCTAATAGCAATTTAATGAATGTTTTATTAAAGTAAACCTAGTTAATGTTTTGTGGTTGCATGGTGCAGTAACCATCTGCAGATTTGTGGTCAGGAGAGCTTAAAGCTCATTGCAAATTTCCTCTTCCTAGAAGAGGATCTTCTGTCTCAGCATCATGACATAAGGTCAGAAGGATAAAAATGCAGCTTCATACTTGTTTTATGAGTGAGAATATAGTGCAGAATTTTAGGCAATTGTGAGGAATAACATTTGGTATCTACTGTTGATCAGTTGAGAATGATAAAAGAAATTTCAGCACACTGAAATCTTGTGCTGATGCCAAGGCAATATCTGGGAAAAGGAAAAAAGGTTCCAAGATTTTGGATCTCTGAAAAATGACATGAGTAAAAGTCAGTGTTACAAGTGGACAGTATATCAGTGATGTAGGACTACAGGGTATATTTTTTTCTCTCTAAACTGGTGTGCCTGGGCTATACTCAGAGTCTGTCCAGTGTCTGAGCTGGACTGGGTCTCCCAAAGCAACTGAGCCAAATGACACCTACGCTGCAGGCTATGCTTCATCTTGAGATCTGTCCAGAGAAGGCTTGTGATGGGGGCATGGGAAAGAATAACCCATGGAAACTGCTTCGTGTCATACAATTTTTTCAGTGCTAGCTTCTTCACTGAGGGCTCAAGGCACAACCTCTAGCACAGAACTAGATCTGTGTCTGTCAGCAGAGTGTATTACTCTGTTGCATGTGTTCATGTGCATCCCCAGGTACCTCCAGGATAGGCTGAGTGACTGATCCTTGCTGTGCAGTTACTCCAGCTATCTTCCTGAGGCAGTGCTGCAGCATGCTCTCAGCATCTAAGTGCCTGACAGTCCTGACTATAGACATGTTCTTAGAAACTTATTGATTTTAAAGGTTTCTTGTGTCTCCATTGTTTGCAGATGGGACTTGATATTCAGCAAGGTGAAAAGCCCTTGCATTTTCCACTTTCTAGGAAGCTCTGTTTTGGCTGTGTTACTAACAGTAAAAAACCTACAAATTCTCTTCTCTCACTTAAGATTTCCAGGGCAATATTGGCAGTCTGATAACTACAGACACTGAAACTAGGCACAATACTTGGGTTCCCCTCATCTGAGGTCAGCACAGTACAAACTGCAGTGAGGGGTACAGGGACAGAGAAAGCTCAGGCCTGATTTAGAGGATCTTACCAGCAGTATACACCTCCTATATTACCAGCCTCCCACTTAGCACAATAGCTGGAATAGGGGTTCCTAGGAAGAAGTTGTTAAGGAGGGTGAGGTGGGATCAACTTTCCCTGTTAGACATTTGGTTAAAATGCACAGTTTCAGCAGTCATAGTAGGAGTTATCAGTCATAATAGTGTGGCAGCAACTAAATTTACCCTTCTCTCTTTCAATTTTCAAAGTGCAGGAACAAATAAAGAAAAAGCTCCAGCTTCAATGCATGTAGCAATTTTAACCTTTAAGTGTTTCACTTTCCAATGGAAATAAATTTAATTTAAATTTTATTTTCAGTATATATATATGATAAGATGAGGAAAAGTAGGCCGTGAATCATCATGAAGGACTTGGAGTCAGGTGTGGGATCAAACCAAGACAACTATGAAGCCATTTGCAGGTGTGAGGAAGGTCACCACATTTCTCCGTAATTCAGTTCAGTAGATGTTAACTTTTCATAGTGGCACAATAGCATTGGTGTCAAAGGATATGAAGTTAAGCTCTCAGAGTGTGAGAACATCCCCATGTTTTGTGCTGACACTGCTGGCAAGCAAAACAAGGGCCTGAGAGTGACAGCAAGAAAGGGGATTCTTTTCTACATGTAACAGGAAATTGAGGAGAGGGCTAAGAGCAGGCACCCACTGCTCTTCCCACATGCAATTTTCACATCTTCAAAATGCATAAGATGAGACTTTAGTCAATGTTTATAAATGGAGTTTAATGAAAATAAAAAATGAGAAAATTATAGCAAATTGGAAGGCTACAAATCCTCCTGGCTCACACTGCAGCCCAGTGATTGGGGATTAGGAAAGATTTGCTTCAAATTCAGTCCACCTGAGAAGTCAGTTTATAATCTGGCACCTGAGGTGGTAGTAGCTGTTTTGGGCTGAATCTGGGGCTCTGTGGATGTGCTCTTTCATGACGAGGGGTGAGTCTTGTCTCTTTTGATATTCTGATTTGAGAGCACTGTGCATATTCAAAGTATTTTGCATGTTGCAGATGCAGGTTTTACAAAACTAATCTCACTTTATGTAGGTGTTGTGTTCAAAAAGATGCTTCCTTGGGGTAAAGAGATGATGATTAGGGTCTACTGTAATGTTTACTGCTGGCAGCAGAGACATTTACTGCCTTTGGTGGGCCTTAGCTATCATGGAAAAGTTTGCTGTAGGAAACTTGCTAATTTTCAAAGCATGTAACCAGAGTTGGTTTTTTGTTGTTATTTGTGGGGATTTTTCCCCCCACTAGTTAGTTCTTACTCTGCTAGCACCTCTTATGTAGTATGTCTTTCCACTGTGTGTCTGCCATGAGTCTCAAAAACTGTACCTGAAATGACAGAATACAAAGGACCAGCAGTGCCTAGATTTTTTAAATAAATCTAAGTGGAGTAAAGTAAAAGTCCAAGCTCTTTGTTTGTGGCTAAGGGTTACTGGATGTTTCTTCCTTATCCAGCAGAGCTGTCTGCCTTCAGCCTGGCTTTATTTGAATGAATGAAATCCTTAGAGATTATAAATACTATAAAAATTCTGTGTAAAATTGGGAGGCTATGTGGGAGAAAGGATACAAATAGAGGTGAATTAAAAGTACAAGTAAATAGCTATGGGCAACACATGTCAGTCATTTCCTCTGGGATCTGCTTGACCCTTGCTGAATAGGAAGAGAAGCTGGCTTTGGCCTGTGAACCCACAGATATCTCATGACCTTTGTGGAAGTTTATTGCCTAGATGCTATTTCATGGACTCAGTGGCATCAAGGGACGCACAGAAGCTTTGCTGATGATGTCTTTCTATGGACTGCTGCTTCCAAATCTTCACCTCTTGGCAGAGAAGAGGGCTCACTGCTTATGATAGGGACCATAATTTCATTTTATATTTCACATTACTGTACTACTGATAGAGCTGAACAGAAAAATCATCTGTTAGCTTAGTAAAACAATCAGATTGTATGTAAATATTTCTAAGCGAGAAATTTAGCAGTTTTACTACATGGAAAGTACATTTGGTCTACCAAATAGCCCAAAGAGTAAAAGATGTGCTTTTAAGACTTCACTATATGTGAAACACTTCTGGTTGTTACAAGAAAATAATGAGTATTGTTAGCTTTTTCTTTACCCAAACTTGAATAAGACAGCAGAGTGTTAGCTTCCAGAAATAATTCTGGGAACATGAGGAAGCCATCTGAAGAGACAAAAGCTTATTTTAAATATAATTTCATTTGTTTTTTTCCCTATTGGTATATCTGCTACTACAATTAACCTAAGGTATGAGTTTGCATGTGTTATTTCAACAGCTGAATGTAGCTAGAATGTCTTTGCTTTGTTTTAGTTGATCAGTTCAAGCCCCTGTTGGAGCACGTCTCTAAAGTGAGGTGTAGCCATTGAAATGGTTTCAATTTGGAAACGTATTTATTTTTGTGTCCCCTGGCCTTTGGGAAAACATTATTTTGAATATCAGGATGAGTTCATGGGACTGGATGGGGGAACACATCACTGTAAGAATTAGTTTGGTTTTTGAACTTAAAAAGATGTATTATTCAATATTGTGAGTAAGTTGTATTATGACTATGCTAGATTTTCTTAATGAGCTACTTACAGAAATACAAAATCTAGTAGAGAAGATTTTATGATGATGTTACATCAGCTTTAGGGCCCTTAGTCTTGGGTAAGAGTATATTATCCCTTGGGCGTGTCCTCCTTCAAGCTAGGATGCTTCTACAGCTATAGGAGTTTCACTAAATATCTTTCCCATAAGCTGAGTTACACATTTTTTTGGAAGGGAAGAATATATAAGGTAATCAGCAGCACAGCTGATAAAATCCCACACATTTCTTGTAATAGCACTAGAAATAATTGGGTTCCCATAGCTAAGCTGTTTTCCATAGCAGACAATAGGAAATTCATCTTTTACAATGATGAAAGTTTTCTGTAATAATTGAGCATTAAGGATGGCACTGTCATTTGACACTAAAATGAAACATGTTTTACTGACTTTCAAGAAAAAACAGTGGAGTAAGCTTTGTGTTCTCATTGGTGAAGAAATTAAAGGTACTGACATGCAGTGTTCCCCTTAAAGTATTTATTGACCCAATGAGGACTTTGGGCAAGTTTGCATCAGTTCATTCTAAAAGTTTCATCACTCAAATGGGTCTTATTCCTCAAGAAGTTGCAACAAAAATCTTCAAAACAGGCCTGTGCTAATTTCTTCTTGAATGCCTATTTGTTTCTTGTCTCTTTGGTGTGTTTGCTACTTCCTGAATTGTCCATAGCACAGACCAGATGTTCTGCTTTATTGATACAGGAGCTAAATAGAAGCTCTAAGCTTTGTTGTGCAGCATGGTTAACCAGGGGTTGTATTATTTATTGTAATTTTCTTTTATTTGTGGCTGAGAAACTGTTTGGTGGGGAAAGCTTTTTTCTCCTCTGAACATGGATTGGTTTTCAATATAATTTTAACAATGGACAGTGAATCAATACGTCCATCAGCAGTCACAAGAGTAACAAAGTGATTTATTACTCATGAGGATACAGTTTAGTCTATTGTGGCCCTGCAGCATAATGAGTTTCACATTTTTGTATTTATATTACAGGTAGCTAACATCAATGTGGAAAGTCTTAGAAGACAGTTAGTTCCTGTTTTTATATTTAACATTTTTAATCTATGCAGCTATGAGATGCCTTTTCTTGAAAAATGACTTTGTTATAAGCAGGAAAATGTTTTGCTTAGCTTCTATATGTACATGTCTTTCTTCTCAGAGGTTCAGATTGAAGCACTGAGTTTTCTGATAGGTAGGATTAATTGGAAACACGAACAAGAGTGTACTCATGTTTTATAAAAATAACCATCTAAAGTTCCTTCTCATATATATGGGGTTGAATCTTGCATTGAGCAGATTAAATTAAAAAATGCAACTGCTTGCTGGAGAAACAATCAGGAGAGAAACAGTGCCTGCTGTGGAGAAGAACATGAGAGATCTACTTCAGTTGACCAAGGTTATTCACCAAGAGCCAGCAGTTTTGCCTTGCTTTCTCAGCAAAGCAGAGAAATTTAGCTCCACTTGCTCTTGTGCATAGGAGCTGCCCCTGGATTTCCTCACATGAGCATTGTCCATCCTTCCATCCCTGGAGTGAGGAAAGGCTCTTGGCCCACTGCTGCAGCCTGGGCTTTTGTGTGCTATGAGAAAATTTATTTACTGAGCCAGAAGCAAAGATAGCCCATTAATGAGTAAACATCTTTCCCCAGTAAACATCCCTTATTACTGGGGATGTTTACTGGGGAAATGAGAACAGATATTTGCTGCAGCAAATCTAAGGAGCTGAAGATAAAGGAGAGTATTAGTCCTTGCCACTTAGACTTGAAAAAAAATGAGAGTAGTTAGCTGAGAAATTGCTTTGCTTTCAGCATTGATTCTACCACTGTATTGTTATTTTTGCAGCCAGTGCTAAGACCGTGAAGTTTCATCAGACCTTTTAATGCAGTGGTCTCTCTTGTAAAGGAAAGACTTGAACAACATGAGTTTCACAGAAAAAGTAGCAGGATAGTAATCATAGAAAAACTGTATTGGGTAAGAAATTTTATTCAAGTGTTTTTATTGAAGAAAAAAATCCTAACATAAAAACTAGCTTAAATTTTGAATAACTATAAGGAAAGAATTGTTACCAACCTTCCCCTTACTGGAGGAGCCATCTGTGTTATTTAATTTCAGAGCAGTTTTACATTCCAGCAACTGGGATTAAATTAATATCTCCTTTTCTAATTCATTTTGATAACTTTAATTATTATTTCCTTCAATGGTCAATGCTTTGGGCACTTCATATAATTATAAGGAATTGCTATGTGATTTTGCATTAATGAATATTCACTGATTATAAGAATTTCAATATCTTTTATTATTAAAATGTTCCAACCTGAATAAAATTTGATAGCTTAAAGACAGAGTGCAGGGCCATCATTGTTTAGGTGATTGAATAAATGAGGTGATCATGTTGGTTTTCAGCTTCATATCTGTTTCAGGAAGAAGGACAGATCAATGGTCTGTTTTGCCCAGTGAAATGGAAAACATGAAAACAGTAAAGCAGATATTAATTAGAAATGGGCTGAGAGACAAGAATGAGACTTGAATTCTAAACATAACATTTTAGGGAAATGAATAGTTTTTATTCATCTTCTAGATGCAGATAAAGAAGGGGAGAAAAAATGAGTGAGGAGGAATTCAAGTCTGAGCATGGATCAGCAGTACTTGGCAATGAAAACTTGGCTCAGACCCCTTGTGTTTATTTCTGAATAGAAAAAATAATTGATGATTCTCCAGTTGCACAACTGTTCTGAATCACTATACTATGTGAATGAGGGTAGCATAACACAGCTATACGTACTTAAGTACACTTAAGATAAACCTGGAGGTACATTAATTGCTGCTTTTCCTTTTGATTTTATGAAGTGATTTAAAAACTATATTTGGAAATAATCTGAAATGGCAAAGTAAGCCTCTCTTAAAGTCACTGGAAGTTGCTGGGGTTTGTTTTGTGGTTGCTTGGTTTTGTTTGTTGTTTTTGTGGTGTTGTTTTTTTAATGTATAGGAGGTCAGGAATGATTTATTTGTTGGATTCACTTATCTTAATCACTGGCCTCAATCTCTCATGGGTATTGCATATTGTGTGGGTGAAGTTTTGCTTGCTTAAAACCCATAAATAGTCTGAATTTGTCAGACTGGAAAGAATAGGACTGACAACACTGGGAAGAGTTGTTTAGGTTCTCAGTGTTTCCTTCTCAGTTTTTGGCCTTTGGAGTGTTGAAAATAGAACCCAGGTTTTGCGAATCAGAGCTGATTTTTTTTTTTAATAATCATCTGGGTTTCAACCCTTTCTCTCCTAAAGAATACAGTCTTTTTAGTGGTGGTTCCATGAAAGAGTAACTGTTCAAATTGGCATGAATTGTGAATACAAATATATCTAAGTTACAAGCATGAGTTTACCTGGTTATTGGATTATGTAGAAATGGAAGACCTGCACTGTGAGAAAAGGTTTATAAATCTGAGGTTGGTTCCCTGTCTAAATATTGAAGATTTTAGATAACAGTAAATATATGCTATGCATATGTTAACTTCATCAGTGTTTTTTTTAAGTTGTCAGAAGCTCAGCTAACTTTGTAACAGATCTTGTAGATAGCTTGTTGGCATTGAGATTATCTTGTGCTAAGGTTTATGGCTCCCTTGGTAACTACTTCATTTGGTAACTCCTTTTGCAAGTTGTAGTGGAATACCAACAACACCAAATATGTTAGAAACAAAGTTTGGCATGTACTGTGAAAGGGTGTGAGAAGGAATTTCTGTTTTCATGAGAACAAGTGTTCTGTTATGAAATAAAGATAAATAATGGGAACAAACTTTGCATTTTAAAAAAAAAGGCATTTTATGGTCAGCCCCAGGGAAAGCTTTCTTACTCTCCAGCTTTTTATATTCAATTCATTGCTAGTAGATGACTATTTAAAAGCATTTCCCAAGTTTGTATCTGATTTCTTGCAAGCATGTACTAAATTGACATTTGTTAGATCACATACTGCACTTTCCTTAAAATAGATTTCAGGTTTGTGTGGAAACTTAAGGCTAATTTCCAGCCAGAATAGTTGTTCTTTTTTTATAAAGCATTATAGCTACAGACATGTATTTATAAAGTTATGATCCACATTCTTGCTGATGAACAAGAAGGCTAACATTCCATTAACAGAAACTCAATGATATCAACTTTTCCCATTCCATTCTCAAGTGTGTACCAGTTTGCTCTCAAGATGTTTCAGGAAGACCACCATTCCTGC
>NW_009953964.1:4258810-4262956 GCF_000747805.2 Chaetura pelagica
CCTGCTTGCACCCTGTTTTCTGGGTCAGGGACTATCAGACCTTAATGAGGAAGGCTCATTTTGTAATGCTTCTGCTGACCGAGGAGCATCCACCATTCAGAATAAATTACTGCCATGAACTGGTGAACCTTGTTGCAATTTGTTTTTTAATAACGGCAAGTTCTGTTCTTATGCTCTGGTTTAAAACAAAAACAGAAAATTAGGATCCAGTTCTCATCTCTGAAATGCGGAGATTAGCTTCAGATGAGCCAGCTCTGGGCTCTTCTTCACCTCAGGAGGTGTTTGGGATGCAGCATAAAATGTGGTCTCTTGTCTCTTCTTTTTGTTTGATCACTTCAGAGTGACAGGATGAGAGTTCTTTACAGACAATCTCAAACAGCAGCTGTTCAGCTCAATGTCCTAGGAAAAACATCTTGTGTTTCACAGAATCATACATTTAATGGGCAGAAGGACAATTACGTTGAGTCCAACCTCCAGCCCAACACTGGCCATAGAACTTCATCCGGTTTCGGATCATCGGTCCTCCAAACAATAACGTGTTTGTTTTACAACTTGGAGAAGGAAACAAAACATACTTTGCTTTAGTGAAAGCATCTGTGTGTGACTGGTTTATTTGCGATGCTCGTTTATGGAGCCTATTTGCACTTACTGTCATCTCCCAGACACCAGCCTCCTTCAGCTCATGATACCATGGAGTGGCAGAAACTTGGCATAACTCATCCTAGTCTACTGGAAAACCTCCGCTTTAGGCAGGAAGCTTTATTTTATCTCAGCTGGTGAGAATGTGTTTGGCTGTTCCACAGAAACCCTCAGTAAGAACCCTCAGCTCTAAGTGCCTCAGCTGGGGCTGCAGCAAGTGAGGTCCAAGCCCAGCTCTGCAAGCAGAGAGCTCTGCTTTCCTCAGCTCGGGCACCCATATGCAGAAGCCACAGGGCAGTCTGGCAACCACAGAGCCTTTAGCACCCAGCTCTGCCTGCAGGGAGGATATTAACAGTTGTTCACAAGTTGAAGCAAGAGAAAACATGCATGCAAAGCCTGGAAATCTAACACTAGAAGAAAAACTTTTAGCTGCTAAGGAAGAAAATCATCTTCAGCCAAACTGAAATAATTTGTTGAACTAACAAACGCTGTCTGCTACAAATTAGAGCCCTAGCACAGTGAGAGTGTGTTGGTATAATTGCATACCACGAGTCACTGAAAGACTATCTCAGTGTTGAAGCAAGCTGATAATTTTCTTTTTCAGAGAAATAGAAATATTTCTGCCAAAGTAAGACTTTTACTCATCATTCATGAATTTACAGTATCTTAGCAAAGGGACAGAATGTACTACAGTGGCTGACAAGCAAATAGTTTCATAAATAACCCTCTTGACACATGTAAGATGTTAACATTTTTTGAGGTTTAGGCAGGGTTTGGGGCAGCAGAGAACTTATGTGTTTGTTTTAAGGCAACTGAGTCTTGTATTTTACCACTCAGCAATGGATAGAATATTTCTGTTGGCTTCTCTTTCCCCTCCCCTTCCAAGCAGTTATTCCACAATGACAGACATTTGGCTATAGGTGAGAGTTTCCAAAAACATGTGTTATTTAAGTTCAGTAAGACAGATATTATTTGATTGTTAATGCAATATGATTATAGAATGGGGATCATACCATGAGTTGTGATTAAGATTTATGGTTGTTCAGTAACTGTGCCATAAATTATATGGACAACACACACATAGAAACTTACAATGGATGAAGTATTGTAAGTGTGCTTTAAAAGAAAAAAATTAGTCCCTACACTAGAGAATTTGCTATTTAAGAGGCATGAAGACAAAACTAGTATTTGTAGTAGAAGACCTGGAGTGAACTGTCAAGAAAATTCCTGTAGCAAAAGACTAATAAAACAAGGATATGGAACTGGAGCAGCATCTTCAGTTTGACAAACTGAAGGATATTTCAAGGGATATATATATATAAAATTTTTATTTAAAAAAAAAAAAGGCTTGAGGAAAGTGCTGAAAGCATAGGATGACAAAGTGGATAGGAATACATACGTGTATGGTGCAAAAGGAAGATGCTAGTCTCTTGTGAACCCTTGGCATTTCAAAACTATTTACATTTGGATGGTCATCTGACCTGCAGGCAGCAGGGTAGGTTGGAAGTTAGAGATGCTATCCAAATTATATTGCAGAAATGTAGTCTGAGGATCATCCTGTAGCAGCTACCTATGCTGAGTTCCTGGGTTACAGGAGGTGTGGTGAGATTTACTGCTTCCCAAACATCCAGGAGGAGAGTCCACATCTGCAAGGAGTGATGAACAATATGCAACTTCAGTGTGATGCTGGTGATGAACATGAGTGAAAATTACTGACTTTTCTTGGACAAAACTACTTCCAGGAGAAAATTATTTGCTTTTCAGGCAGTTTTTAAATGGCAATAAGTAAGCAACTTTTTTTTTTTCCAGACACAATAATGCTATTGGAGAATAATTATTTGGTGTGAGAATATCCAAGAACACCACCTCCCTCAAGAGCCAGTTTTTAAATTGTCTCTGCTAAAGCTTTAACAGACTTTCAAAGGCTTGTCTTTTTCCTTTTTTGTTTGACAATCAGATGAAACTTAATGCTCCTTCTAATAATTATTTATTACACAGAGTGCCTATCAATCTGTAGTTGTTGTTGTTTTTTTATCAGGCCAGGGACTATTTCCTTCATTGAAGAAATGTATGACGAGTACAACTCAGTGAAGCAGTAGTGATGTCCGACAATGTCAGGGAAAATCTTAGCTATTTGATAGTTTTTTTAAAAATCTGGACATCCAGTAGCCACAAGGTTCAGAAAATACAGCAAATAAATTGAGGGAGTTGGCTTTAAATGGTGCCTCTGAACCCACAGTGGATACACATAGATGCTTGGTCTCCCCAGCCAGATTCCCCTTTCCACACCAGCAACTCAAGCAGACAGAGGAAGACATTATGTTGCTCATGTTGTTGTTCATTTCTGACTTCACCATCCCCTGTGACTGTCTGTGGTGACACTTGATAACTTTTTTCCACTCTTTGCTTGCAGTTTTTTATTGGTTTGGGGGTTTATTTGAATTTACTTTTTTTTACTTGTGTTGGTTTTGCTTCTTGGCCAGGTTTATCTATTGTTTTCTTTTTTGGCTTTTAAGAAGCTGTTGTTTTCTCCTTAGCTATTTTTAGAATGTCTGTTGTAGTCTGATTCAAAAGAAATACTCAATGTCTCTGTATTAGGAGCTTTCTCAGATCCTTTTAATGACAGAATAGTGCATATCAACAATTTTTGAATGACCATGTGATCATCCCAGGAGAACTGGAATAGAACAAAATGTCTTAGTGAAATAAATTCTTTTGAATATAATCACCAGCTGCATACTGTAGATCAGTGAGGGTGCATGTTCTTCTAAGCTACAGAAGTTAATTACACTAATAAGAGTGGCTCTGCTTCCAACTACAGGAACTGGTTCAGCTGATAGTAGCTGTTTGGACTGTTATGCTGCTGTTTTCACCAGAGGGAATATTCATCAAAAAGCAAAGCATAGTTCAGGCACTGTGTACTAAACAAAATAAGTAAGAAATGGGAAATAAAATTATAAGTTCAGAAATAAGACCACAATCCAGGAACCAAAGAGACAAAGCAATTTTTAAAAAAGAAATTTTTTAAAAATGGTGCCTATGTACATATTGTCTATAAATAGAGATTTTTTTTGAGTGTGTTATAGTTATTAAACAGCTGTAAGATTCCTGAGTGAAAAAAGAGAATAGTTCAGTTAGGAAACACATGAAGCTATTAACAATTTAAAGCTAAAACAACACTGTGGTTACTAGAAGGAGCAGGAAAACCTTTGTCCTGATATGTTATGTGTACAGTAGGGTCTGTGTGGACACAGTGACAAGAGGTATTTATTACATCCAGTGTTGATGAGACCAGAAAGCATCCCCCAGCTCAATTCAAATAAAAGGTAATGTGAAATCTGCTCCCCTTCCTATCCATGTACATGGACGCTGTCACGATCCGTGACCTATTATATCTCCTTATTGGAGTGTATTAACTTATCAGGATTTGCTGAGAGATCCACACGTGGATATCGCCTCACACAGAGGATACAGGAACTTATGTCCCGACTTTTTTGAGTGAATAAC
>NW_009953964.1:4263249-4364092 GCF_000747805.2 Chaetura pelagica
CAGTCGGTGCGCGGCTCCGGGACCGTAGGTGTGCAGACGCTGGAAACGCGGCGGTTTCAGCGGCGCTGGGACTTTTGGCAGCAGCGGGGACGGGCAGCTCCGAGCAGGAACGGCAGGCAGCAGGGCAGCTGAGCGGGCTGGCAGGCAGCTCCCAGCAGCGGGGACAATGGCGGTGGCAGGCTGCGGGGGTAGACGACCGCCTCGAACACACGAGGAGAGAGCGAGAGAGAGAGAGAGAGAGGGGCGTGTCGCGCTGCCTCTCTCATGGGGTTCTTCGGCGCCAGTTTTGCATTTCCGGGCTTTTCAGCCAATCAGACGGGACCTAGTCCTGCCCCTGCTTCCGGCCACGGCTCCTCCCCTGCAGCAGCTGCTCCCCCCCCCCATACACACAGAGGGGGTTTCCTGCCGTATGGAGACACCATTTTAAGTCAGTTTTGTCGGCTGACTCAAAGGACATTTCATATTCGTGTAAGGAAATACCTGGTCCTTCACAGACGCATGGAGTAACAGCCTTTCTTGGGGGTACAGTCAGGCACCAGATACAGTCCGACTGGGAGCGCTTGGAGCTTTTACACTAAACTCTGCCATTCCCAGTGCAGTCGGTACAGTGATCTATAACAGGTGATTTGCTTGCTCTGTATGCAGGTGACCAGAGAAGTCTGTGCAAAAAGAGGCCTTGTTCAGTGCCTGCTCACTTCCTGCTTTTCCTCTTGGGAGGGTGTGCACAGAGCTCCTCTGCAGTGTGTGTGACAGCAGCTTCTTTTTCAAAGAGCTTGAGCAGAAGAGAAGTGACAGACTTCTGTCCTGGCTCATTCTCCAAAAATACACATGGTTTCATTGGAACCTGTTTCTTGTTTATGTATCTGTAAATATCTTGAGATTTGGTAACTAAATAGGACTTTGAGCATGGTAGCAATTTTTGGTAGTTATTTTATGAAGCAATTTTTACTAGACCACAATGTTCATGATGTAATATAAAGCCATGCTGTCAAAATTTGTTTCTGATGCAAATTTTGTTAAGAATATCTGGAAATAAGGGTATGCTAAAGACATACTGATAATGCTTCTGGACTAGAAATATTCTTCCTCTGCCCATTCTGCTCCTGATATTCCTTTTCTAAGCATCTGCTACATGCTGCTGTTGGGGGATGCTGATTGCAATGGACCTTGGTCTTTCTTATCAGGGCAGTCTTTCTGGAGAAGTAATTTTTGTGGTCCTGGGCAAGCATAGCAATAGCAGAGTGAAGGACAAGGCCTAAAAAGGACAAGTGGAAGAGAATCATAGAATCTTAGGGCTTGGAAGGGACCTTGAAAGATCATCTAGTCCAACCCCCCCTGCCAGAGCAGGGTCACCTAGAATACATCACACAGGAACGCATCCAGGTGGGTTTTGAATGTCTCCAGTGAAGGAGACTCCACAACCTCCCTGGGCAGCCTGTTCCAGGGCTCTGTCACTCTCACAGTAAAAAAATTTTTTCAGATATTCACCTTGAACCTCCTATGCTTCAATTTACACCCATTACCCCTTGTCCTATCACTGGTCATCACTGAGAAAAGCCTAACTCTATCTCCCTGACACTCACCCCTTACATATTTGTAAACATTGATGAGGTCACCCCTCAGTCTCCTTTTCTCCAAGCTAAAGAGACCCAGCTCCCTCAGCCTTTCCTCATAAGGGAGATGTTCCACTCCCCTAATCATCTTCGTAGCTCTGCGCTGGACTCTTTCAAGCAGTTCCCTGTCCTTCTTGAACTGAGGGGCCCAGAACTGGACACAATACTCCAGATGTGGCCTCACCAATGCAGAATAGAGGGGGAGGAGAACCTCTCTTGACCTACTAACCACACCCTTTCTAATGCACCCCAGGATGCCATTGGCCTTCTTGGCCACAAGGGCACATTGCTGGCTCATGGTCATCCTCCTGTCTACCAGGACCCCCAGGTCTCTTTCACCTACACTACTCTCCAGCAGTTCAGCCCCCAACCTGTACTGGGACATGGTGTTGTTCTTCCCCAAATGTAAAACTCTGCACTTCCCCTTGTTGAATTTCATCATGTTTCTCCCCGCCCAACTCACCAACCTATCTAAGTCTCTCTGAATGGCAGCACAGCCTTCTGGTGTGTCAGCCACTCCTCCCAGCTTAGTGTCATCAGCAAACTTGCTGAGGGTACATTCTATACCCTCATCCAGGTCGTTGATGAAGATGTTGAACAACACCGGTCCCAGCACCGACCCTTGTGGGACTCCACTAGTAACACACCTCCAACCAGATTCTACCCCATTGACTACAACTCTCTGACTCCTTCCTTTCAACCAGTTCCTAATCCACCTCACTTCCTGGTCACCAAACCCATACCTGATCAACTTATCCACAAGGATGCTGTGGGAGACGGTGTCAAATGCTTTACTGAAATCAAGATAAACCACATCTACCGCTCTACCATCATCTATCCACCTAGTAATTTCCTCATAGAAGGCTATGAGGTTAGTCAAACATGATTTACCCTTGATAAAACCATGTTGACTGCTCTTGATGACCCCCATGTCCTTGATGTGCCTGGAGATAGTGACAAGAACAAGTTGTTCCATCACCTTTCCAGGGATGGAGGTGAGGCTGACCGGTCTATAGTTACCCGGGTCCTCCTTCTTGCCCTTCTTGTAGACTGGAGTGACATTTGCTATCCTCCAGTCCTCAGGCACCTCACCTGTTGCCCATGACTTACTGAAGATGATGGAGAGTGGCCTAGCAATGACCTCCGCCAGCTCCCTCAGCACCCTTGGGTGCATTCCATCTGGACCCATTGATTTATGGATGTCCAGATTACTCAACTGATCCCTAACCCAATCCTCATCTACCATGTCAAACTCTTCCTCTATCTTGACTTCTTCTGGGGCTATATGAATCTGGGGCTCATGGGGAAATCCTACAGTAGTAAAGACAGAAGCAAAGAAGGCGTTCAGCACCTCTGCCTTCTTTATATCCTCTGTCACCAGGGCTCCCACTTCATTCCTCAGTGGGCCAATATTGGCTCTAGTGTTAGTTTTGCTAGCTATGTATTTGAAAAAGCCCTTTCTATTATCCTTAACCTGACTTGCAAGGTTAAGTTCCAAGGAGGCCTTAGCTTTCCTAATTGCCTCCCTACATCCTCTGACAACAACAAGAGGAGAGGAATGAAGTTAGGAGCTGCAGGTGGAGATTGAGGCATATTGGCAGAGCTGCTTGGAGGTAGGGCTGGATAGCACAGGGTTCCAGGTCAGAGTCTCAGAAAATCATGTGGATGCTTGCCCACTACCTTCAGCTCTGGCCAGTGCTGTCAACTACTAAGAAGTAAAATCGAAGAAAAAAGGAACAAACCAAGGAATCGCCTTTAGTCAGTCTAAATGAAAGTGTGTGTGAAATCTTGCTATTTCTTCAGATAAAGTCTTATGTTTCAGAGTTTATATTTAAAGTCATGAGGTCACCTATTATATGTTCCAAGAACACACAAAATATTTTCCAAACTTAATACCTTTTTTGGTATTTCTCTTCTAAAACCTTGACAACAACAATAATAACTGTCATTTGAATTGAGTGACAGTTGAACATAAGGAAGAAGGGAGGGTGCATTCAAGTGGAGGTTTCTTAGAAATGAGTGGAATATTTTGCTGTCATTGGCATACAGCAGAGAGATGATGTACTTTGGCAAATTAGAAAAAAACTCCAGAGAAATGGTTTTGAGCCTATCAGCTTGCATGTGCCACCTCCTGTAAAGCAAGAAAAAGCTCTGTTTACAACACCATAAATTGGCTTATTTAAGTGATGCAAATTGCTTTGAAACTGCTGAGTGCTGTTACGGCATACTGTGCAAAAGACTTTCAGCTCTTCCTGACAGCTTATTGTTTTACGCTTCAGCAAACATGTCTTGAAATTAACTAGTGCCTTGTAAATACCTTTAGTATACACAGGGTCACATTTGCTCTTGGATTATGGTCAGAGTCACAATTTCATTAAGAAGCAGAGGACAGTAAGTAGTGTGCTTTTGTACATTAGGTGGGTGCACCTTTTCCTTTCTATAAATTATAGAAAGGCAGGCAAGAAGTTTCCAGCAATAAAGGTCAGGAACATATACATATCAAAACCAATAACAGATTTATTCCATAAGTTCTTAGAATAGCTTCCATTAAGTGTCTTATAATGACAGGATAAAAGATAATCCTCCTGGCATGTTGACTACCCACATGTGAGTTCAGTATGCCCAGGGAAACTTACTTCTGTGTATTTCCACATTCTGCAATGAACTTAACTCAGTTCTATTGTGGTGGCTGTGTCTGTACTGGTATGTTGAAATGTCCCAGGAGAGACACTAGTGCCTTTGTCTGAGACAGTTTGTCCTTCCATTCTGTCATCCTGCTCAGACCTCTATCTGGACTGTGATGGATGGCATGTGTTAGTGAGAGACACCTGAAGGAGGGGCATGGCAGGTGACATGTAATAGGATGTAAGTGGCTGAATGTTACCACTCCTGTGAATGTAAAAGATTATTTTCATCAACTTTCAGTTGCAGCTCATAACTCAACTTGGTATCTATGGAGACACAGTGATTTCAATTTCAGGGACCAGGTGCTGGGGTGAGACTCGCCCTGTCCCAACCTGCAGGAGTAGAGGTGTCCTTCACAGTGTATTTCTCCATTGCATGTAGAGAGTGCCTAGAAAATGAGCTAATTAGTTATGTCAAGTTATACAATGTTAAATGGATAAATCTGACTTCCAAGGAATACAGCTGTAGGCTCACTTTTAACCATGCCTGTTTTCTGTTGTTGGTCAGTCATGCTGCAGGAACCAACCCTTAAATTTCAACATAGTGATAGATTTTATGGGAAGGCCTGTATTACAGTGATAATTAGCTCTATACTAGGGGAGAAATCAATAATTAGTTAAGACAGTTTAATATAGGCAGTAGTTGCTAAAATCTGTTATTGTTGTGTGTGTAACTTGATGAACATATCCCGAGCATGACCAGGATATGCTATATGTAGCAAGGTGATGTTTGTTTTGTGTGCTATGTGGAAATTCCTAGGGACAAATGAATTCAGCCAGCATCTTGTGTGCTCCCATATGCCACATCATGCTGTTTTGATGTAGCAGCTTGAAAGCTGCATTTAACCTCCTTGGTCTTCTACAGTTTCAGAAACATATTGTTAACATTCTAGCTGAGCAGAGCATTAATTCTGTATGTCACTAAGATGTGTGTTAGCACGATTTGACTTGCTATTATGGCTTCTGGTTCAGACTCCCTGGTTAGAAAGGCAGGACAGTACTCAATGTACTGCCAGTGCTCAATGTGCTTCCATCCCTAGCTATGCTTACACACCAAGTTCAGTGGCACAGAGAGACTGCTGAGGTACAAAGGAATTTATATGATCAAATGCAACAAAACCAATTCAGTTTTGGAAACTGCTAGATTCCCAGACAGTGTAGGGTCCACTTGCTGGAGGGAAACCTCTAGACACAAAAATGAATATAAGGGTGAATTTTTGTTAAAATACATACACAAAATAATGTACCCAGCATAAAGAGCCAGCCTCAGAATTTTTATGTGAATTATTATGCATTTTTCAGGATAATTCCATAAAAATGATGTGGGTAGATTTAAGAGAACTTGGGAGTATAAATTGAGAGGAGAGCTTTCTCTCTAAGGCTTCACTTGTATGATATCAGTTAGGAGACAGAAGAGGAGAGATTTATTAAAAAGCTGTGTTTTGCTATATAACTACAGAAGTATTCATTCTACCATGCAGAGGAGATAAAGTAGAAAAACATTTTTCAGCTTGAAAAATACTATCATAAGTGGAATCAGTTAAATTATTTCAGCTCAGCCTACAATAGAAAGCAGCTCACATCTTTGAATTACAATTGCATGGTAATGTGAACTGCAGTTTCCCTCCTTATTAATGCAATACAATGAACAAAATATGGGAAACAAAAATACATTAGTGTTTGCTACTAGTTTCTAGGAATTAAAAAAAATCATTGGCCACAATGGATCTTTGAGCAACATCTGGCTTGACTTTGTTATTAAAATATAGTGCCTTAAACAGAAAATTTATAAGATTGATCTTGTTATTTGAGAGCCTGCAATACTGTTATAGCATCTAGTGCTATAATATATGAAGACTCCTTCACACTGGGAAATACTTCTCATAACTAAATGACTTACTGGATCCCAAAATAAAGAGACACTTTGTGCTAATTACTGAGTGTTTACATTAGCAATGCCAAACCCAAGTGCTGAAAAGTGAGTTCAGAGCCCAGAAATTCATGAAATAAACTTCTAAGTCATGAAGAAAAAAAGAAAACAAAGTTGGTTGTTTTTTGCTTTGCCTTTTTTGGAGAGAGGATATAAGGCTCCTTGTGTTTTCAAACCTTTCACCACAAACACATGGCCTAGAAACTTTCTTCTCAGCTGCTGCTGGCTTGCTTGTGTAATTACACAACACATAGGATCTTAAGGAGGTACTATGCAACTTGCAAGAAAATAATTAGATTTGGCACCATAGTCCAGGCAGACACATAAACTCTTAATCCAAGGAAGCTGAGAACTGGTTGTGTCAATAACATCCAGAGCCCAACTATATTATTTTTAGTTGCCTTTTAAATATCATGAGGCCAGACCAGAAAGGAGGTGGGGATAAGGAGACAAGGCAGCTGCAAAATCAACTTTTGAAGTGATAGCCTGCTGCCAAGCTGGGGGACAGCCCAGCCCACAGCATTAGCCAAGCGGGTGCAGGCAGGGTCTGAGTACAGACTGGAGGTTGCCTGGATGTGGCAGAGGTGGAGGTTGGAGAGAGCGTGAACATGAATCTAAGGATGATGAAAAACAACCCATTAAGTACTTGGACAGGTGCTTTGAATATCAGTTTGGCCTATGGATATTGTGAAGAATAGCTCTGATCAGCCTGTAATGCATTCCCATCCAGTTAAATCAGTCTTGCCTGACAGCCACCCCAGAATTTAATTTTCACTCCCCCAACTTATGGCAATGTTTCTGTGACTCATAGGTACAATAATTATCTATAAGTGGACTTTTTGAAAATGCACAATAATTTCTTCCCATCCCTTGTTGTGTTTTCCTATTTGTGCTTCTAAAGTACTGGCTTTTCTCAGGACATGAAACAAAAAATTCTTGTGTTAATCTGAGCCTGCCTGGAAGGGGGAACAGAAACCCACTAAAACTGCTTTTTGATAGAACTACACAAATATGTATCATTATCTAGTTATCTTTGCTAGTAATGGGTCATGCATAAACAATTTAATATTGTCTGCTATTTTTATGTACTGTGTACATGGCTAGAAAGAACCTTTAAGCATAAATTCTACAGTCAATAAAATTATTTTCAACCACTCTCAACAACCAGCACATTTAATAAAAAAGCAGTGTGCTTCTGTTAATTTTATTACAGTCCCACTGCTTTGGAGACAAAAACTAAAAAATATCCCCAAATGAAAGCAATTGTTTTGTGATCACAGTTGCTTTTCCTGTCGACCACAACTGCATTACAAGTTTATCTCAATTAGGTTTTTAGGCTGATTTCCTTTTTTTCTTTCCTACACTTTGAGTACCTTTTTAGAAGTATGCTGGTAGTGTGCTGCTGGCTTGCTTGTCCTCAGGTCTGGTAGGCACAGCTCATGAGCAATGAGCCAGGAATCAGTATCAATATGCAGAACTCTGTATTCAAAATGAGCTTTCAGAAGCAATTCTGCAGTTTGTTTAACATTATTTTAGAAGATAATTCCTTTTGCTAAGCAAGTTTGTCTCAGCTACAACAGACCAAAGATGCATTGTGAAAGGATAAATCAAATACATTCAATCTACTTAATTTCTAAATTAAGGTTGTAACCTTAATTGTGTTTGTGCACATCCACAACAGGGTGTACAGAATGGGGACACTGATCAAGTTAACTCACTCCAGAAACTGGAGTTTTGAAAACCTACAAACATAAATGGAGGGAAATAATTAAATTATATTGAATAATGAAAATAATTTGGTGACCTATTAAAATATTTTCTATTAGAATAGGAAATCCTACTTTAATTGCATTCTAGTACATACCTAGGTTCCCTTCAATTTAAATACCACACAGGACTTTGCTAGGACATTTGACATTATGTGGTTTTGGCACATGGTTAAGAGAGTAGTTTATGAACATCAGGCCTGTTTCAAGAGCAGAATTTTAAGTACACTGGCCTTTTCCAGAGAAGAATTAATGACTTCTGGTCATTACAGCTTAGCAGCTTATTTCAAGCATGTGTGCTATTGAACATTTGCAGAGAATCCAGAAATCGGTTCTATCATCAATACTAAGTAGGTGTTTGGAAAGAGGAGCTCATCAGCTGGATGCACTACTGCTCTCCTGAGTGATAGTTACAGGTGGCTCTTCAGTATGAGTTAGCATAACGTGAGTTTCCTCAAGTAGTTTTTACAGTACATTCTCATTATTGAATCTGTTATCTATTAAATACCCAGTACAAGCAAACAGGAATGCTGCTTAGTCACAAAAATCTTGAAAAGGCATGATGTCTGCTCATTTTCCCCTTTGTGACTGCTGGCTAAAAATAGTCCCAATAGCAAAATTTCTTCTTTCAAGTAGATAAGTTTATATACTTTTGAACTGTGTGAACTGAGTTTAATAGAAATGTTCAACAAAAGAATATGGACAGTGGCTTGATTTTGTTTTGTGTTTTGTTGTGTTTTTGTTTTTGTTTTTTTTTCAGTTCAAGTGGCACAACATTCCTTTGCAGTCTTATTGGCTGCAAGTTTTTTCCAGGAACTCTTTGGTTAGGCAGTGTTTTGGAAAACAGCACTGCTTCTTGTCTGCTGAAAGGAAAAAGGTTGCAACATCGAGTGGCAGATAGTTCATGACCCACAAAAACAGTCAGTACAAAGAAGTAATGTCAGCAAACCCACTTTTGCTACTTTCAATATTTACTGTTTAATGAGTATCAAGAAACTTGCTGGTAGTACTACCCTATGGTTACAGAGGAAAGAAAGGATCTTAAAATGCTTTACTAGGAATTACATGATGATTGTGTCCTGCTGCATGCCTTGTGTCTCAGCCTGCTCCTCAGAGAAAAGTTTGCTGGGTTTGCTGCACTGCAGAGCACAAACTGGCCACAACTTCTGTCCAGTTATTCAGAAATGTGGCCTTTGTAAGTGCCCCAGATGTTATTTCAAATACAGAAAAGCTTCCTCACTTGCTACTGTTTTTATCTTGTGCTGCTCTCACTAATGTGCAATTAAATACCATTGCTGCAGAGGTGCAGCACAGGGCATGACCTAGAGCTTAGATTACACATGAGTGTTCTTGGGTCACACTCCAGTCAGGCAGTAGTCAACTATGTTGTGCATTTTTTAGCAAAGATATTTATTAGCAAAGTTTCTTCATTCCCTTCCCACCACAGATTGTGCTCAGTCTACATTTCATAGTTCTTTGGGAAGTCTCCCTGATGAGGGTGGTGATGACAGTTTTTAAACCTGGGCAGTGTCTCCTTCTATAACTGTGAATATTGGCAAGTGCCTTGACTCTCCAGTCTGGGCCTGATGGTACCATAGAAGCTAGAGACTCCAGTATGACAAAGAACTTTTGCTTCAGAAAGGCATCAGTTCAGTTATCGAGGTCAGCAGCTCTTAGAAATAAATGAAATCAAGGACTGAAATGGATCAGAAAGAAATTAAATCAAGGTTCATCTTGTAAATATGTTTGATAATGAATCATATTTTCTTAGGCCTACAAAGGTTGTTCAGTAAATCTATAGCTATTACTAGCTACATGTGGTTTCTATAATGCAAACATAATACAATCTCCTGATAATGTATGAAATCTCTTTTCCTGTTTGTTGGGTTTTGATTCCATCTCCATGTACAATTCCTGACTTTTTGACTTATTCAAACAGATCTCCTCTGCCTGCCAAATCTGCCTGTGCCTCTTTCAGGGAGCAATTCAGCACTTCAAAGCCCTTTCTCTGTAGCCAGCGTTTCCTCATGTGGGTTCTTGTGGTATTATTTTTGTTCTATCTGTCTAGGCATCTGAGCAAACAGGGTAGGTTTTTGTCCAGAGGAGGGTTAGTTTGGATTCTCAGAAGAAACTTGATTTCTTTAATCCTAAATTTTCTAAAGAGAAAGGATGTGTCCAATTTCCTGTACACTTAGCAGCCACCTGTCTTGGCCCTGGCACTAGTTTTAGCTTTCATTGGAGGGCACATAAACTACTGATGTAGAAGCTGAATATGCAAAACTAAGATAAAGGGTGAATATTATGGGTAATTTTACTTAGGGATCATTCATGAGGAAAAGAAGCATGGCAAGTAACAGGCATTACATTCCCAGCTGATGTGAGTATTTAATGAATTTTCTCCCTGCTTTTCAATTATAGTTCAACTTATACAAACTTCTGGCATCTGCAGCATTCCATGGCAAGGAATCCAAGCTCATAATATGAATAGTATAATCATTTTGAATCTGCTATTTGCTAGTTTTGCTAGATGTTCCTTCATTCCTCTTTTGGAAGATCCAGTGTGTAATCAATCATTCCTGCTTTGCCCCTTCTATGCCATTCATGGTGAACAGCTCTTTGTAGCATGTTTCTTAAGCTTTTCCAGGCTGAGGTGTCCTAGTCTACATAAATATTCCTCTACAGAGGCAGATCTGTAACTTTCAGCAACAGCTGTCTTGCCAAAGGGGCAAGAAGGTGATTGCTCAAGATTTAGTTCATAACAAAATCCCAGCCAAGGAACTGGTTTTGAGTTTCTATGCACAAATCTTTATGCTTAATACTTCAGTGCACACACTGACCAAGCCTTCAGGTTAAAACTATCCTGCTGCTGGTCAATTGTTGTTATTTAATTTTCATGGCTGAGAAATAACTGGCAAAAGTGACATAGTCTATCAGAAAATGCTCAGTCCTCAAAATGATTTAAAAAAAATTGATTTTGGTGGAAAATTGGCAGGAAAGAAAATCAATCAAAATGTAATGACTTCATAAAGTTGATCACCCTGAGGATTTCATATGCTAGAGCCACCTGAGCATTACCTACAGGTATGCACTGGTACTGTTAACAAAAATCATTGAGGATAAAAATATTGCTACAGCTTGTTAACATTTCCTTAAAGTTGCATTAATTTAACAATATGTACAACTTCACAGTCTAATTTTGCAAGGTAAAGATGTAAGGTTGGAAACTTTTTTTTTTGTTCCATTAAAATTAGTGCCACTAGTCATCTTGGCTATTGAAGTAGCTTGGGAAATTTTAGGTATCTTTTTCTAATAATAAAATATTAATAAAATTTTCTTTAAAGTGTTTCCAGTCTAAAAACTGGCTATACTAGCACAAATGAATGATATTTTAAAAGATGAAACAGATAAAATATAAATAACACCACTGCTAGACATTACATTTCTTGGTTTCATGGCAAATGAATAGTTCTTTTAATTCCCGTTTTTGTTAGAGTGCTTTATTTACTGTTTTCAGTGTATTGGGTATTTAAATTTATAGCATGAATAGTGTATTTTTAAACTAGTTTGCTACAGTATTAATTATTTAGCTCTGTTTTCATCTTGCCTTGGCCCAATCACAGCATATTGTCTAGTGTTAAATTCTTACTGATGAGCAAGTTCTTGCTTTTCAAACTAGGTAATTTGCAATTAAATGCTAAGGTAAAAGAGGGTTAAATATTTCTGGATCATGGTGGCTTGGTTTTCTTTCGCTGGTGTTTTCAGACAAATCTTCCTTAATATAATAAGCAGTAATACCAGGAACTTGAGAAATCCTGTACTGCAGAACAGCTGGGACCATATGCTGCCCTATGTCTTGAACAAGCCCTTGTGCTAATAAGCAGCTCCCTGACAACTTGTGAACATGCAGAACGAAACACTACTATTTGCTTCTTAATCAGCTTGTTTCAACACCTCTTTAGTGAGTCTTGTATCTCTAGAGAACACAGACTGCCTGGCAAATCGTGTTGTTCAATGCTTTACTAAAATACTCCAAACATAATTCAGTGGTTTATGAAACAATCCTATTTAAAGTTGAGTGAGTGACCAAAATATGAAACAGGAAACATCTCAGTGATGCAAGCAGTTGACGTGGAAACTTACTCAGGCCAACAACTATTACTTTCCACCAAACCTGTCGAAAATCATAAATATTTAGTGTCATGAGCAGCAAATACTTGAGTGCTGCACTTAAGAAACCATCTGGCACTTTTCTTTCCTATGTGAAGAGGTTTTTGAGTATTCAGAGTTCAGTCCTCTGCTGGTGACAAGGGAGGGATTTTTTCCTGTAAAAGTCAACTTATTCTTTGTGAAGCCCTGACACTGCTTAGTTGAACACATCTGCTATAGTCACAGAAATACATAAAACTTGCAGATTGCAGTCTACAATATGTTTTTGAAGGAAAACTAGAAATACCAATTCTTGTGGTGTTTACAGCAAGCTAAACACTCTCTATGTGCACTTCAAATTAGCTGAAAGAGAAAACAGTGTGACAGTATCTGTATCCATGCATCAGTTTTTACTGTGAAGCTAAATGTCAGAGTCAGGCATATGGTGTGATAGGAGCTGCTTGTGCTAAACATGCCTCTCTATGCAGGAAGGACCTGTTATTTACTGGCTGTAAAGGATGCTCATAAATACAGTTTTCCCAATTCTGTGCTTGAATAAACCCAATGAATTTTCCCCCATACTGTAAGTGGTGACTTCCAGCACATATTTTATCACATTTCAAATCCATTTGGGAGAGCAATTTCTTAATGTCAACTGAAGCTCAGACTACGCCATGACCTTGGATGGGACACATGATGCACTGAGTTACACTTTCTGTTCATTATCAGTACGAAGGGGAAGTAGGATGGATTCCTGCACCGTCTTGTTTTTGAAGTTGTCTTCTTCCATCCTGCCTGCAGTGTAACATCTGTTTCTGTTAGGCACAATGCAGACACTAGACAAGAGTAGGTTTGTCTTGTGAAATACCAAATTCACTTGAGCTCATGTTTGATCTGTTGGAAATACTCTGTATTTAAGTATTGGATTCTGGAACTAATTAAATCTGAGGAGAAATATTCCCATTTTCATTTGTGTGTGCTTCGGAAATGAAAGAAGACGATATTGACCAAAACACTCTTCAAATACTCTGCTTTGCTCAGCCTGATTGCCATGATCTGCACTGGCCTAGTTTCATTGTTCCACCTCTCACTAGAGACAAACAAGTAGCTTTCCTGTCGGATGGTACAGAACCATAGAATCCCAGAATGGTTTGGTTTGGAAGGGATCTTAAAGATCATCTAGGCCCAACCCCCCTGCATGGGCAGGGACACCTCCCACTAGTCCAGGTTGCTCACAGCCCACAAAGAAAGAAACATGACCTACAGAAGTAGATCAGCAGTGGGAGAATAAATCAACTTTAGCAAAGACTTGTGCTTCCTGGAAAAGACAGAATCTGAGGATGTTCTAGATTGCTGCCCTAGAAAAAAAATCAATGAGAAAAAATACACATTTTGAAGGCAAAAAATGTTGCTGTGTGAGCACAAACTGACACATCAAGTTAATCTGATTGTACCTTGAACTGTTGACAAAATTGCAGGGCAAGATACTCAAATATGACTGCTTTCCATGAAAATGCCTTTGTAAATTAAGTATTATGGAGTATTTAATATGGTTTCTGTCAACATTTAAGGATATTAAGTGGTAATAGCAGATGTCATGGAAACCTTTGTTTGATCGTAGCTGTTTCTAATAAAAAATATTTCAAAGACAAGCTCCAACTCTTCCCTCTTCTAACTCCCACATTAACTCCCCCACTCCCTCAGGACTGAGGATCACTGTGCTACATTATTTTTTGTTGTGTGTCACACATAAAATATGTCAGGCACAGGTTGAGAGAAATGGGTTTATCTCATTGCTGAGGGGCATAGATCCCAACCATATTTCCAACATATCTTGCTGCATAAGTTACATGACAGAGTTGAGATACAACTTTGTAGTGATTCCAGAAGAGCTTGTGTAACCTTTGGATCACACAAAATGTTGGTTTCCCCCTCCTCAGTTGTGTAATAAATAAAGGATCAAGAAGTGAGGAAATGCAAATAATGTTATCAGTGAGAGTAATGAGACCCTGGAAGTGCTTTTGAGAGATCTGGTAGTTTCTTTGTCTTAAAAGACTATATATTATAAATAGATGTCTGTCTATAGGATTAAATTCAGCTCTAGTCTGTTGAGCTTTGTGCAGGAATTACTGTATGAAACACAATGAACTTGACTGTGCTGGAATATGAGTGTATGATCTGAATAGTATTTCCTATTTTTAGCATTTCTGAGACAATATGTACCAAGAGGTTTATATATTAACAAAATCACTACTGGAGGTGTTTCATAACCAGTGAAAGGTAACCCTCAAAGGACTGAATAAAAAGTAATTGACACAGGAAGGAGTCACTATAAACTGTGTTTTGCTCTAAAGCAGAAAAAAAAGCTCACCTTCTTCCATCCTGCCTCCACCTGTCACAAGATTAACTATTTCCTGTTAACCACTAAAGTAAAGCACAAAAATAAATGCTGCAGCTTTATTATTTTTATCAGTCACACCTGAGCTTCTTCTTTCTCTTATATTAAGTATTACATCACCTGAAAACTTGACATTGAAAAATTTCAGTCAACAGAAGTAGTACACAAATACTATCTTAAAGGAAAGCCCCCAGGAAAATAGCTGGGATGGAAGCCCAAATCTCTGCATTCTTCACGGCGTATTTGTCCAGTCTTAGTTTAATTAAGCCTAATGGGATTCATGAATGATCCCAAAAATTGTCTCCACTATCTCAATCAGATAAGCCTCCACATACCTATAGCCACATTTCCAAGTGTTTTTTGTAATTAATTTTCTTAAATGTACTTAATTCACATGCCATTTATTTTACTTTCCTATTGCCTAATGAAGTAAAAAATATAACCTGAGTTGAAATTACCTTGGCAGTCTTTGTAAATATTTCTTTACTTGCGCTTCTGATTTAAGTTTTTTATTGGGCTTGTCTTCATAAATCTTTCCATTTGTTCTTTGCATTAACCTTGCTGGTTTTCAGCACAGGGGGAGCAAAAAAACCCAACTAGTTTGCTGTACCTTGTACTGGAAGTACCTGTCATTTTAGAGATACTGCAGAGAGCTTTTTCTTTGTTTAACAGTAGCCTTCAAGGACTGAGTAGACCATATAATATGAAATAACTTATATGCACAAAGTTATTTGGATTTTTGTCTGAGCAGTTTGCTAATTTGCATTTTAATATTAATTAAAATAAGATTGCTAGCCACCAAACCCTCATTAAATGCTAACTCATCTGATAGATGTCTATTTTTCCCAGGTCTCCTAACACAGATATATGTGGAACGTGCAGCTCTCTGAGGAAAGGCAAAAGACTGAATAAAGCTCAAGACTTTATCACCAAGGTAAGCCATAGCTGGCAATCCAGCTTCCTACAGTTGTTTGCCAAGACATCCCAGCACCTGAGCTTCTTCCTCTTTCTAGTTATTGTTGTGGCACTGCTCTGCTCTCCTAGAAGCATTGTTCTTTCTCTTTTACTGGGATGTGCACATAAATACAACTGCACATAACTGACATTTATATTAGAACTGTTCATGCAGAGAGGAAGGAGAACTTTGAACCTTGGAGACATTCACCCCTGAAGCAGGCATGGCCCTGATAAAGATGTTCTGACTGTAAAGCCAGATGTAACATGAAGGCAGGTCCTGCTTTGGTTGGACCAGAGACATCCAGGGCTTTTTTCCCACTGATATATGCAGTGATTCTTTTAACAGTGGCATTTCTGTCCACCCAGAACAAATACAGATCTAACTTCTATTGTTTGAAACACTGTGGCTTTAAATAATGTGTTTTCTTCTGGGTAGTCTCATCTCTTTGAAATACCTTATTTGTGTTCTGGAAAAAAGGCCTTGTGTAGGTTTTGAGGAGCCTGGATTTGCTGCAAGAAATGCCATGTGCTACACTTCAGAAACTACAACACTAGCACGCAGTTCACAGTTGATTGTGTTTGCCAAATATCAGATGAACTCTGTATCTGAATACTGGAGATTTTCCCACTGTTTCCAACTTTGCAATTTCTGTGTTTTTAGTTATTTATTAGTCGACACAGGTTGTTTATAGATGCTATTTTCTAGGAAATGTTCAACAACAAACAGCCCTCTGCTCTCCCCTGCCCTTGTCCTCAGATGCCTTAGTTCTTACTAGAACTATTTCCTTTTCCCTGGTGAACATACGTTTTTCATCCACCATTACAGTCAGTGAAAGAATTTCTCCCTCTCACTCTCAAAATGATTTTGAGTACACACAAATGAAACTTATAATATGTTTTGGATAAAGCAAATTATGTCCTGCTATCCTTCAGATGCTTCAAATATTTCTGCAGAAATTATGTATTAATCTGTATACAGAGAAATGTTTGACATTATTTTTATGTTGGAATGAGTTGCCTGTGTGTATAAGTGCATTTAATTAACCTGCTATGACAGAACCACCCTGCTTTAAAGTTGATGAAGGCAATCTGTGGTAATTAGGGAACCAAGTTTTTCTAATAGCCAAAATTCTTTTCAGAACTTCTTAAAGATGTTGCATTTTTCTTAGTTTATGTTACTAATGCTGAAATACTCTACAGTAATTTAGCTTATTTTTTTAATATAATACTTAAAACATTAAGAATGACTTAAATATAAACTATTGCATTGTAAAAATATGCAAACATATTCTCTAGGTATTTTCAGAGACACTAGTTAGGTAGTCAGAGATTAAGAAATAAAACAATCCCATTAATATTATAGGGATCTAACTCTACTTTTCTGATGTTACTGTCTCTGTCAACAGCAGTTGCTATGAAAAATGCTTTGGCCACTCTTCTGTCGTAAGGGGATGAATATTATAAATATATATCATGTTTCAGAAAGTGTCAGTTTTCTGTCCCTTTTATTTTTGCTGCTGAAGTCTGACTAATATTCTGAACTGAATTTTGTATCTCAAAACTTTCTGTAATTTTATGATAGGTAGTGCTGCTCCAGACTTAATTCTGGAAAATTGTCACCATTCAAAGATTTGCTAACAGAAAACTTACTGTCATCTTCCAAGCAATGATATGACATACAATGTAAATAGAACATGTCTTTTGCATAACAATGTGGAATATCTAATCCAACCGAGAGATTGTGGTGTTAGGTCCACATATGCACAGTTCTTTGGAGCATGACTCGTGCAGATTCTGGCAGGAAAACTGCTGTGTACTCAGGGAGGAATGTCCTGCTGCTCCTCATGGATGTACTACCTCTATAGTGTGGAGATCATGGTCAGCGCAGAGACGTTAGAGTCATGGCTTTTGTCCTCTCTTCTATCATTTGTCATGGGCTTCTGGGTGGTTCAGCTCATTAATTGTATCCATCTGTAACATAACCATTCTGGTAGAAACAAATCACAACACAGTTGTCCTTTTCTGTAGAGACTTTTTCAAAATCAACATTTGCAATTTTCTATTGCCTTACTATATTGTGCTTTTAAAAAAAATTTTCTGCTGGAAGAGTGTGTTGCAAAGATAAGGGCTATAATAGAGGGTTTGTGCCTATACTCATCCCTTGTGGAGTTCTATGAAGATCTCAAGGCTTCAGCAGTGTTCACAAAGCAGAGTTTTAATGGGGAAAAGCAAAGGGAACATCCATTATTGTATTAGCACTTCCCAGAGCAGCACGAGCTTGCTCCTCACAGTGCAGGAAACTGGCTACATGAATGCAGTGATGCTTTATATTCAGTTTAGTGCTGCCTGTATCCTATATTTACACACAAGAAAAGCACTGGCTGATGCCAGCTTTGTGAAGGGTTTTCTGAGGCAAAGTTGAAGCTGTGATGTGGGACCTCCCTTTTCCACAGCCTGATTTCTCAGTCACCCTTATTCTGCTTTTAAGGTATGGGTTTACAGGATGCAAAAGGAAAAGTCAGAAATGCTGGCAGTTAAATTCAGCAGCAGAACATCTCATGTCTATTTTTAGTTTGAAAAAGTGGATTTTCTTTTCCTTATGCTGAAGTGCTGTCAGCCCTGCTAGTCATGTGCATGTTTTCAAAAACTTTGTGAACAAGTAAATGTTAGCCGTGCTTAGATAGACCTTTGGCTTAGCTTCTGACCTTTTTGTGGTTATTTTTGGCAAGAAAGTTCCATAGAATAATAAGCAGTGGAACTGAAACTTAGTCAAACTGCAGATGGGATAGAGAATAGCTATGCTCTGGGTTGATATCTCAGAAGAGTTTTCCCAAAGGAGGTCTTTCTCTTCTTCAGGGCTGTACTTCACTGACTGTCACCTCCTATAAGCTGAACCCAAGAGGCAGCTCTACTGCACCTGTGAACCTCAGCCTGGGAAAGCCAGCAGGCTCTCAGCATTTCTTTTAGCTTCCTTCATGAGTATCACCTGCCAGATTCAGAAGGCAATGATGTGCTGCTTTACAGCATCCCAGAACTCTGCCCTGTGCCTCTGAGCCAAAGCATATATTTGCTCAGTACTGCAGATGCCTCCTATCTTTATTGAGCAGCTATTTCAGCCCAAAATGAAGACTGCAGTCCCAGAGGACCTTAAAAGAAGTTTTGTGAAATGTTAGATAGGAATAGCCCAGTACAGCAAAATGTGTGATGCACATAATTGATCTTTGGCCTGCTTACGTTTCTTTCTGGGAGAATAATATCTGTACATAAACACTGTGTGTTGGACTCCTTGCCAGCTGCATATATTCCCCTTAAGAATTAATCATCAGCCTCCTGCACGTAGAGGTTTATGGTGGAATTAATTTCCTCTGACTTGAGATATCTGTCATGTAGACATCAGCTCTGAGCGCTTTGCCTGGGTTACCCTTATTAGCAGACCAGCACCTATTTGGAGTGATTCCTCACCTCCCAAATTAGAAGTCTAAAATATGGAACAAATTGCCCTTTAGGAATGGCAGTTTCTCCCCTCTGGTACTGAAGGAAGTCTAGATAACTAACTCAGATGCTGACATCTGTTTCTTGGCTTCTAAATGTGGGCTAGATGAATGGGCTTTCAGTACGGAGGTACAGCAGCTCTACACTGGCAGAACTAAAGACACCCAAGAATTTAACCTTCCTTTAAATTTAAAGGTCAGCTATAACCCTTAAGGCTATGTATTAAAAATTATGTCAGAAAAAACGTTATCACATGTGGACTTCAACTGTTTGTTATCTGAGCGTCTGAAAAAAAAAATTCAAATATATGTTTTTGTCGTATACTCCCAGCATGATCAAAAATATTTAGTCTCTATTATGTCTAATTTTAAGAGGTCAAGTGATAGGCTAGGCATAATATATTTCATTCAGAAATAGATGTCAATCTGGTGATTAGTTATACTGTATTCTTCTTTTTGCTAGGAACCCTCTGAAATATATGAATTTTCAAAATTTTAAAGTAAAAAATCTTAGCACTACTATTTAACACTGTATCTTCAAAATTTAGCTACCAACCCACAATCCTGTAAATGTCTTTGAAAACTGCATTAGTGAAGGTATCTTTTAGTACAATGACAGTGCATTTTGGATCTTGTTTCCTTAATTGTTACTTTTATTCAGAACAATTTTGTTGTTGGTTTGATAACATCCCTGACAGTGTAAGGCCTGATCTATAGCTTTTTCAGTTCTTTGCTGTGTTATTAGTATGAAAAGCTGCCTGTTTTCACTCTTTCAATAGAAGAGACATTTGTAGATTAGTTAACAAAGCTTCTCAGCCTTAAAGGCATAGCCATGCAGTTGCTGACAATGTGATTAGAAGAAATTAATTCTGGAAAAAAATACAAGTTTCAGCTTTAAGACTTCTAGTTCTTCACATCTTATCTGGTCCAGCACTATGCGAGTATCACTCACTATTGACATAGCTTTAAATTTCTGTACTGTTTTCCTCATTTTATATCAGGGGACTTATGCACATTTATATTGTAATTTTATTTTAAAAGGCTGTTGCCCAGATCTTGTTAAAGTAATGCAAGCGAGAAGTATTCCTCCTTGTTTATTGTATCTGCTCCTGATGTATTTATATGAGAGGTGAAGGGAAAGTAGAATAAAACCATCCTGATAAAATTTTAAGATATTGTTTTAATGCTTATGCAGTAGCAATTATATAATGAGGCTTGTGAAATATTCTCTGCTATGTTCTTGGCCTGTAGCTCCCTAATGTTACAGGTTTGGGTCCAAGAAAGACATCTTTGCCACTTCGAAAGTTGTCTATCTTCAGGTCATGCTACTCGTTATGTAGTACCCTAATCCGTAAATCATGTTGTGGTTTTCAGCAGAGTAACTTCTGTTGTGGAGTACAACTGAAATGGCTCAGGAAGATTTCAGGCAGCCTCATAGAAATTTCATTAGAAAAAAGAAAGGAAAGAAACAATCTGCTTTTCTGCATAATTTCCACTTGTTGGCTGTGCTATCATACAAACTTTTCCATTAATCTAAGTTTTTACAGATTTTGAAATTGAAATGTTGAATTTGAGCTTAGGTCCCTACTAAAAGGAGAAATCTCCAGCCCCATTGCAGGTTTTTCTGCATGAGCCTGTGTGAAGGACAGATATTTTGGGACTTATGCAGTGGAGCAGCACAGACTTGTGCTCTTCTTCGCTTTGACACTGAATAGGAGAGCTTTCCAAGGACAGTATTTGTTTTGTCTTTCTTATCCCACACATCCTACACCTGTGATGACCAGCACCTAACCCGCAGCACACCACAGAGGAGCTGGTGTTTTTCTCTCAGCATCAGTTTCAACACATTATTTCCCATGGCATCCTGAAGGGTCTCCCAGGATGCTCTCTGCAAACAACATGCTATTTATTACTGCTGTGAGGGGTCTGTGGGTGACTCAACCAGCCGAGGATTGGGCTGCGTGCAGCTGAACTCCAACCAGAAATGTTCATCTGTCTCAAGGGTATTGCTTGTGACAGGAGACGTGGTTTTATCATCTGGCTTGCAGCTGTTGGCTTACTGTCTAACTAGGGATTTAGAGTGAATAATCCTCTCTACTTGCATAGTACTAAATCATACTGGTGTGAGAGCTGGGGAACAAGAGAAATGCTGAACCTGTATTTAATTATGTTCCTGCTCTTATCTGCTTTTAATCCATTGATCTCCTAGTAATTAGTGAAATAGGCCAGTAATGCTACCTCAACTTCCATGTGTCCCAGTGGCAAAACAGCGGTATGAGTAGATGCCAAACACAGTATTTCTGAGTCCCAGGAAACTACTCTGTCTGTGACAGTATTTTGAGAAGGTCTTATTAGTCAACATTTTTTTCTGTTTTCTCAGTGTTTAGTAGTACATTAAGATTATTTTTTGCTTGTTTGTTTTAAATACAGATGTCACTTTAAATTAGAGTAAGGGTAAGTAAGAGCAAGGCAGTGGAATTCCCATATAAAAGAAAAAAAACAAACAAAAGGGCATTGTTTTCTCTTTAAAACTGTTTTTCTCCTCTCCTTCCTCTCTCCTGATCTTAAAATATCTGGCTATAATTAAATATCCTCCTTTTAAAGTAGGGAACTGTATTCACAGGATTGGAGAGGCCAGGAGGCAAAGCCAGGATGGGTGAGCATAGTTTCTCCAAGCCCTCTGGTGGGAACCATGATATTGCCTTTGCTCCAGTCTAGTCAACATTTTTTTCTGTTTTTTCCAGTGTTTAGTAGTACATTAAGATTATTTTTTGCTTGTTTGTTTTAAATACAGATGTCACTTTAAATTAGAGTAAGGGTAAGTAAGAGCAAGGCAGTGGAATTCCCATATAAAAGAAAAAAAACAAACAAAAGGGCATTGTTTTCTCTTTAAAACTGTTTTTCTCCTCTCCTTCCTCTCTCCTGATCTTAAAATATCTGGCTATAATTAAATATCCTCCTTTTAAAGTAGGGAACTGTATTCACAGGATTGGAGAGGCCAGGAGGCAAAGCCAGGATGGGTGAGCATAGTTTCTCCAAGCCCTCTGGTGGGAACCATGATATTGCCTTTGCTCCAGTCTCTGCAGACAGTTTCCCAGCAGGATACTGAACTATTTGTACACATGCTGATGCACAACTAGAGTCTATATGCTAAACTGTTTTTAATATATTCTGTAAACTTTCTTTAAAGACACATATGCACAATTAAAGAAGTCTTCATTGTTTTGGAACTTCTTTTATGATCCATATCCACTCTCTGCTTCTGTCCAAGTCCCAGCGCTCTTTTCTTGTGCTGCTGTTTTAGAAAGAGGAAGGGTTAAATGAGTGTCTCCTGTGACGGGAGTGCAGTCCTCATGAGCAGGTATTCACCATCTGATTTGTTGAAGGATGAAGGCTCTTGCTTGAGCCAGGCTAGTGCTTCAGGTTTGTCATGTGTCTATCAGTCTCTCAAGAACTTGACAAGCATCCTGATGAGGAGCAGATTACCTGTCAGAAATGTGTAGGTTAGATACCACTCTGTTTTCTCTCCTAGGACTGTCTGGGACTTACTGTTCTCATTATTATAGTTGCACCTAAATTAGGTGGGAGTCATAAGAGGTCTAACTGCAGCTCATAACCTCTTTCTCCTCCTAGCTTGTGGTTGTCAGATTCTGGGAGAGGAGGGAAGGCCTGGGTGGATCCATGATTATAGCATCCCAGCAAAATCTCTTCCTGTTCCACACCAGATACCCAACCAGATGGAAGGCAGAGTGGGCACCTGTCCATGTTGCAGCCTGTTTGGGGCAGGCATGTTGGCCTGCCATCCAGGGCAAAAATTCCTCCAGAGTGAGTGGTGGTGAGAGCAGGCAGGTCAATCTGCTGGGCTTATCCTGCCAAGTCACAGCCTTATCTTCTGGCTATCTCAAGGATAGGAAAATAAGCAGGACTACCAGCATATGGTAGGATTCAGAAATACCTCTGATATTTTAAAAGATGCAGCAGTTGCCTTCTATTCCCCTTGCTCCCCTCCTAAATACACACAAACAAGTCTGTGAAATATTTCCAAATGTGCAACTCCAAATGCATCCACACGTTCCTGTGCATGCAACCAGCAAGTAAACAATGTGTAAAAATAAACCTGATAAACCAGAAAATTTTTATTTGCTTATAGATGAAAACCAAGATGCTGATGCTGCACAAGACAAGTGATAGTTGTGTGGTTTTATTTTTTTTAATTCAGAGATGGTTTTTTATAGGAAGATGTTGAGAAACTTTCCTTTTTACAGGCTTTAAGAAGTTCTAGCTCCAGGTTCTGAGGCAGACCCAAGGGTCCTGTTAACACTTGGTTGTATAATCTTTGAGAAACTATCCTAATTTCACAGCACACAAAGACAATGTAGCCATTAATAAAATAAATAAGTGCATACATTCTTGGGGCACTCAGCCAGTATAGTACAGCTGCCATAAAAGGATACAAACACCAGTCTGAAAATGAAACCTGCTGCTATTTTTTATTAGTGCTGCATCTTCTGTATTTTCCCTTTTTATTTTTCTACAAAATACTGTTAATTTGAGGGTAGAAACACCAATTACCATTTTAAGTTAGAACTCAAAAGATTGTCTAATTGGAAAAGATATAGTCTAATGATATGCAAATTAACAAGTTCCATTTCAAATGAATTCCATCCTGCAGAAAGTTGTGTGGAAGATTTATTATTCAGTGTGACAAAATCTCTAAATGCAAAATGTATACTATTGTAACAAGCTGTTTGAAATTTGGAGTGAGTTGAAGTGGTAGCTAAAAAAACATATAGTATGGAAACAAGATAAAGCAGCAAGAATTATGTATAGAGAGAGATCTCTTTCCATAGAGACTTCTGTGGGGGCCATATAAAATCTTAACACTCTGAAAATAAATCCTGACACTTTAACCTGGAGAAAGAAAGAGGCTTCATGTTCCTCGAGACAATAATTCTGCAGATTTGAACAGAGTGAACTGGATGGTTTTTCTCTGGTCAACATACTTCATGTGTCCAGGTGCTAACTGATATTCCAGATTCATTATTATTTAATTGTCATGGTGATTATTTTCTAGGCATCCAAATTTTGTAATATGAACTAGTGTGGAATGCTGAAGTTGTCTGCTCTAGGCTGTGAACACCCATTCATCATTTTAGTACTCTGTGAAAATCAATGAATCTCAATATAAGCCATATGAGCTTTAAATGGTCCAAAATTAGTATGTGTGGTGGACATAGATTCATTTTTGTCAATTGATTGATTGGCCTGTCTTGTGGCCAATGTGGCCTGCAGAACAGTTTCTTGTGAGCTGGGCCATGGTATTGACTGAGGTGTGGGAACAGATGATGGACATGAAAGTTCTGTAAATGAAATTATTTCAATTAGTACTACAAATATTATATCAATGGTAGGCAGAGCAAGAGGTGATGTGTTCTACTGTTATCCTGAAATTAAATCTGGACAGCTGTTGAACAGTGCAATTTTTCATAGTTTTATAGTTTTCTGGGCCAGCATTCTGTCCTGTCTCAGTCCTTGTGTGTATATATATATTTTTTTTGTTCACTAAAATTTGGAACCAAATTATAATCAGTGTGATTATGGATAGCTGACTTCAAGAATTTTTCTATAGATGGCAGAGAAAGAAGAGGTGATATCAGTTCAGTAATTCAGTCCCTGAAAAATGACCAAAGTTAGCACCTCATTTAGGAGTATCAGCAGAGCAGCACTCAGGGATCCCAAAGGAGTTTTCATTAGCATAAACTCACAGGTCAGGGTAAAGTGTTTGATTCACTCAGGTGCTTGTATGGCATTGAGTGCTGATGCTACATGAATAGCTTTTGGGAGATACACAAGGATGTGGTTTCCACTGGGATTGATCTAAATCCTTAAATCTATTCTAAAATATAAGGGGGCAAGGTGGGAAAAGTAGTGTAGTAATAGTTATATCTTCCAGCTTTGGTTATTTTCCAGGTACAAACCAGCATTTTCAAAATCTGGAAGCAATAATTGGAATAACAATAAAAAACAAAAGTAGTGTTACATGACTCTCCTTCGTGGCTGTAAGGCTGTGACCAAATATATCTGCTTTCCTACCTCATGTTGTATTTCTGTTTGTGTTTCCTATGAAATAATCCAGCTGATGAAAAAATACTGTTTTCTGGGCTGAGAAACAGTCATACTCCAACAGAGGCTTGATCTGGGCTTATGGCTGGTGATGTTGAGTATTCAGATTGCTCTTAATGTAATTACTGTTTCATAAGAGTATTTGTGACTTTCCTACTCTTCCCTTTTTCTGCACCAACGGTTGCTCTTGTATCTGAAGTAACACAATAAATAACAGCTGGAAAACTATGTCTGGAGACTCATAGGCAGTGAGCAGCAGAGCTGATTCAGGGAGGCACTGTGTTACTTCTTGCATCTGAAGTAGCACAATAAATAACAGCTGGAAAACAATGTCTGGAGAGTCATGGTCAGGCAGTGAGCAGCAGAGCTGGTTCAGGGAGGCGCTGTGTGTGGGAGCATTGCAGACAGCCTCTGAGTCCATGGTGAGGGTTTGAGGTCCTTCAGTTCTTGGTGGGCACTGTTATATGTGATATTCATAGCCCTCAATAAAACAGGAAGGAAGTAAAACAACCTTGTTGAATACCAAAGTACTGCAAGGAATATTGGCTGGTGGAGACTTAGTCTCCTCTTTCATGTTTTTCTGAGGCACCAATTTCTGGGCTGGGTGGGCTCCTGGTTTCACCCTGTGCCCTGGTTCCTAATTGCTCACTAGAATCTTAGGAAAACGTGAAAAGATGAGTGAAAAGAGACTTGGGTAAAACAATAGATATATTTTCACCCATTCTTTTCTCTCTAAAATAAATGTTCCTTTTCCCCAGTAGCTCTAAGTTGACTATCTCCTTGAAAGACCCACACTTAATTTAGTAAAGAACACTACATTTTTTTCAGCTGCAAAGATGTTTTCTAGAGGTAACCTGGAGATATGATACTGTTTTATCTCTTCTATCTGTTTACTTAAGAGGGTGCCGAGTAGCTCAGTTGAAAAAGCAAAAGTTGTTGTATATGCATTTGTATGTATGTGTATATATGCACTATGGCTCACCTTGATTTAGGTATCCAGATGCACTGTGATCGTTTTCTGGCTCTGGCCATAGATGCTGGAGTGACTTTGGGTGAAACTCTGCTGAATCTTGCAATTGCCATTATAACACTAACTTTGAACCACATGGAATCTTTGAAGATCAATTAAAAATTCTAGACTCTCTCTTCCAAGCAAGGTATGGTGTTTACAGCTGCAACACTGTAGCCATTGCTGTAATTCAGGTAATACATTTTCAAGTGTTACTGAAAAACACATGCAATTTGATGACATTTAATCTCAGGGCATTAATGGATATACAAATATATTGGCAAGCAAGGATAATTAGCTCAGCAGGAGCAGCTAGGTGAGCAAAGCTATGGACTGAGAGCATAAAGAGCCGTTATGTTTATTACAATGCCCAATAGATCACTTACAGCCAGAACCCATTAGCTGTTTGTTTCCAGTGTCTGCTCTTCAATTAATACTGAATGTGGACTTTTAATAATAATAATAGTAATTACTCTTGGTGCATTAGGTTTTTCTTTCAGCCTGGAGATGAGAGAGTATGTACAATGGAATACATATGAGAGAATATGTCATGACACTGAAGTCCATTGCTGAGAGCCCAGGTAGCTCTGGGGTCTTTCATGCTGCTTTAGTGGCTATTGGGATTACCTATTCACTGCAACCAGTGACATTTTATAACACATTTAATATATCATTAAAGCTTTAAAGCATGAGATGGAAAACATCATGGGAGCAGAATGGGATAATACTCCTCCTGTGGAGCTGCTCTGGAAGTCTATCAAGAAAATTGCTGATAGGGTGACAGTAAACTCTGTCATTGTAAAGGAAGTTTGGTCACTCAATCCAATGCACTGGGTCCATACAACAAAAATAATCTGATTTAGCTTCTTTTATTGGTTGTTCCTCTTTCTTTTCATTGTTAGTAAGCTTCTTATTTATATGAATGCTCACAAAAAGCAATCCTGACAGTAATATTATTCAAGTTATGAGTCGTAAGAGCATAGGCACCCAGGTGATCTCTCTGTTTCATGTGCAGTATGTTTATGTTTAAATTATGCAGGGAAAGTAAAGAAGAGTCACATTCATAATACTTGGGAAGTCAGGCAGGCAATACAGACAGTACTGGGGGACATAGCTGCCTAGTGTGAGGTCTTGTTTAAGGGCACTGCAGACCTGACAAGCAGTGTGCTGGGCATGCTGGTTTTGGGGTTAACCTCCTGATACTAAGACAGAAACTGCTCAGCACTGGGCCGCGTGTGCTCCAAGGGAAGCCTCTGAACCAGGCATCTTAGATGGTGTTATGATGCAGTGAATCATGAGGAGACTTGGACTGAGAGAATGGATACAGATCAGTTGCTAATCTTTGTGTTGCTCTGCAGATAGGAATTGCTATGCAATTGCTAAGAACAGCTGTATGGACTATAAAAGCTTCTTGCTTTGCAGTCAAAACAAGGTTTCTTCTGGAGGATTCCTAGGTAACACATTGCTCATGCACTGAGTCCATTAATTTCCTAAAGCTGTGCAATTACAAAGATAGATGAACTGTTCTGAAGCCACCAGGTCAGGAGTTCTCATCCTGAGCTCCAAGGTCTAATATATAACAATTGAGAAACCCAAGACAGTGTACGTTCCTCACAAAAATGTGCAAAATAAATAACTCATTTGCATTTATTTCAACAAGTATATTCAGGCATCTTTTTTATGTAATTCCTTTTAAACATATAGGGTGCCTGTGCTTCCACATCTATTTTATACTTAACAAAGATAACAACTGTGCAACCACTTTTAACTAGTTTTAAACTATTTACGATGCTTAATTTGTATTAGTTTTTATTTGGTGTGATATTAATGATAAAAATACAAAAATTTTAAAAAGCTAGAGGGATCTAAAAGCTAAATCTCCAGTTTTAGAGATTTTAATGCCTGGAGCACTACAGAAATGAATATATGAAATATGAATTTCAAAAGATGCTCCCTAGTATCACTACTGAGCACAGAATTTAAACAAGTTGACAGTGCAAGGGTTCATCAGATATTTGATGCCAAACAATGTTAGATGTGCTTTAGTAGTCAAGATTGCAACTGATCAAATTTAAAATGTTGATTCTTTTATTGGTGGAAAGAAAGGATATTATCTACCTTGAAAAATCAGTAAATAAATTAATTTTTACTAACTAGAGAGGTGGTTTAGATTTCCTAGCTTTGAAATAATCCTGGGTTCATGAGAACTAATAATGACTAATCTCTCTGAGTAGAAAAGAGGGCAAGTGCTTTTCAGAATTTTTGCCTTATTTTTTGATATTCTTAAATGTGTAAATATTCCAAGATTTATCATGTGGGAAGACCCTGTATATGAAACCTGAGTAGAGATCATATGTATAGTTAATTTCACATTCATATGCTAATCCTCAGAAAAATAAGGTTAACAAGAATTTATATTAACTGCATTTCAGAGCATTACCTGGAGCTATTGCAGTGAAACATCATTGTTGTTCTGTAGCACAGTGTGGGTGAAGAGCTACCAGCTGAAAGTACCTGTTGGTTATTGATTTATGCATTTCACTCAAACATAGAAATCTGCTTTTTTTCCAGAGTGATGTAATTACTCATTATGTGCTGTGGTGAGCCTTGCCCTTTAGAGTTACATTTCCACAGGCCTTTCTTCAGTGCTGAGGTTGTTGTTTCCTGCTTCAGAGAGATGAAGCCAAACTGAATTAAAAGCTGTAAACAATATCCATCACAAGTCCCCTTTTCCATCCCCTTTCTGTCCTCACCCTCTGTTTGATAGGTCTCTTTTGTTACTTCAATGGCAAGAGGTAAAACTTACAGTTTTAGCAGTTTGGTAAAGACTAAAACTAGCCCAAATGTGTAAGATTTGGGTGCACATGTGACAAGGAGTCTTCTCTGTTCAAATGGGTAAAGTTTAATATTGTTCTGACCTAACAGAAATATAGAGCTGTGTATTTCAGGTTGTGTACAACCTTCTGAAGTGAATGTAGGTAAAGGGGGGGGAGGGAGGAAACAGCAGTATGTTCCAGTGGACTGAATTCAGACAGTGAGAAGGCAGAAATTCTGGGCAGGTGATATCCCAATTCCATGGAGCTGGTAGTCAGAGTCCCACTACTGCCTTTTGGTCTGATTTTTCTCTGTGTTCTCTTTCAAGCTGTGCTGTTACCTTGCTTTGCTACTGCAGGTGGTCCTCACGGAGCTCACTCAGCGGCCGAGTTACCATGCACACGTGCAGATCTGTCTGGTGGTTTGGTCTGAGCATGACAGTCAGTTTTCTCACTGCCACCTTATATTTGTCATCTGTCTTCCTGCAGGATCCTATAGGTGGCACCTGGTTCACTAAATCTTGCATCTTAGTGTGGTGGTGTAAACACTGTGGCCCTTTACCTGTCTTACCTAGTGACATGCTGAGGAGTGCTCAGCATTCTGTCCCAAATGCTGGTGTCTCTCCAGCACATCACCCTGCTCCTACATTCAGGATGCCAGTGCCGTCAGCAAAGCAGAAAAGGTCTTGGCAACCTGAAAAGCCAGTTGTCCTGGGACTTTGTCTCTCTTAGTAAAGAGCTTACTGCTTTAATATGTGTCTTAGAGGTATTGATTAGGAGCACTATGATCCATAATGATCCCCAAGTGATTAAGGAAGAATCAGTATCTGTACAATCTCCATTCATTGGCAGTATCAACAGAAATAGTAGAAGGAAAAAAGCTTGCTTGTTATGTTCCTATTTCTGGTATTTGCTATTTTGATTAATAATTAATAACACAGACATTTTGGCTGAGTATCTGTGAAAAGCTTCCCAACAATAGGAGACTTCGGGAATCATCCACCAGTCTCGGTGCTAGAACTTTGTGATTTATGATAACTTTATCTCATTTTGGATAAAATGGTAGTAAATATAATGTAGAGAAAATCTTGCAAGGACAAGAGTCTAAATTAATTCACATAAAGGACAGACATTAGTTAGCTTGAAAGTTCTTTCCAACTCCAATTTCTGTGCACTGAGGAGGGTAACAGATAACACTTCATGAAAACTGCTTTTATTTTTTTAATGATTAAATGTTTCTGTTGTTCAAAGTAATTCTTATATTCTGTGGCTAGATTTAGCTGTATAGTAGCAAAGCATCAATAAGGAATAGAAAATGTATGACTACTATGACTTCTGTACTGAATGAAAAACAGAGGGTAAATTCTTCAAGTTATGGGAATTTGTAAAACAAGATAAGCATCATAAGAATGAGTCAACATGGATAATATGTTAATCATTCTGCCTTTGGCAGAACTTAGTGCCTTTATGTAATATATTCTGTGCAATAACTTTAATCAATCCTTTTCACTGATAATCAGAAGAGGAATACAATAAATCAGAAAAAAAACCTTTTCTTTTTTTTTAACAAATGATTGTGAAATTCTCCTAATATTTAGGATGTGTTTACACTGGTAAATGAGCAGCCATATATTGCCAGGGCTGGACGTGTGAGCTGGGTCATGTGCTTCACCTGTCCAAATGGCTTTTCTGTGAGAGGTTGCAGACCATGAGTACCTATGTTCACCTCATGCCTCTTTAACATTGTGTATGCTCCTCATTCAGAGTTTCTGCCATTGAAAGCAGACTTCTATAAACTGCTTTCTGATACAGCCTGTCTGTCTTTTCATTTTCTCAGCCTACAATACTGACAGCTGTTAGCAGCAGCATGATGAGAAAGTTGTAAGGTAGCCAAGGAGGGATGGAGATGGAAAGGTCTGCTAGAGATGGTCAAGTTGAGGGGTCAGCATGATTTGGCTTTGGAGATATACTTGACTTGTGACAGAGTGGAAAGGATGTGTCACATGCTGCTGGAATCTCAATGTGATTCAACCTTCTCCAGCCATGGCCTGATCACTCCTGCCTCCATTAACTGTCTTGCATAGACCTGTGCCAGAAGCTTGTATCTACCTTTTGTTAAGATGTACTACAATTCCAGCATAGAAGCAGCTTTGATTTTCATGACTGTGTCTCAGGTCTGGTACACATCTGGAAAGTTATTCATAAGTGCTTGTAATTTTAATAGAAATTAAGAACTCTGCTCAACCAAACTGATGCCAAGACTGCAGAGAAAGAATAAGAAGAATACTGGACTTTGCTAGGGTGCACTTTGCAGTTTTACTGCTGTTGAAGCTGCAATCTGCCACTGCAAATTCTGCCAAAAGAACCTCTTGTAGCACAAGTTCTATAGCAGAGATCAGCACAGACAGCACAGGATTCTGATGACCTTCCACTTCACCAAATGTTGCTCAACCAAAAGCTCCAAGTAACTCATAACTAATTAATCACCATATTCAGAACTTATTAATTAATTATACTTTAATCCGTTAACACAATGTTTATGTGGAAAATAAAAGACTGTTAGGAAGCAAAATATTTTAATTCTACATGTCCTGGGAGTTGTGTCACTGTGTAATGTTAGTAAGAATTTCTAAGGCAATAAGCAAAACAGATGTTTACTACTTGGCTAAGATGATTGTTTTCCCTTCTTTCTGCCTTTCATTAAGACACAAGTGAGCGGGTTCCTAAGATTATAGACATAGGACACAAGGGGAAATAACTGGATGAGTGATTCTCTAATATGATGTCTGCCCATAAAGAAAGCTGTTCATTCTATGCTGGCAGGTCTCTGCTTTTTCATTGAACCAGGTCTGAAATGGTCTTTTAAATCCATACTTAGACATGCAAGTACAGATTTGGCAGCCTAACTTTACAAAACTTTTTTAGATTTTACTGACAAAATATATAGGTCAGACTTTTCAATGGTAGGAGCCTATATATAAATTGTTTTTGAAAAGTAAATAAATACAGATTTCTTCTTCAGTACAATAGATGGAGCAAAATATTTTGGCTTTTAACCAGATCAGTGTTTGCAAAAGATCTTGTTAGATTCATCCAGATGGTTCTGGAATTACTTCTCCCACTACCAAAATCTAAGAAAAAACATCTGTCAGTTGTGAAAAAAAATCTGCAACACTATGCCAGAGTTGGTTAGGAACCTAGAAAATTAGATATAAGTGTGCTGATTTGTTATATTTCTATAGTGGTAACATGACTAGGATTGGGTGGGACAGCAGGGACATGAGCAGCACGGTAATTTTGATAATGAACCATTAATATCACTTCCTTGTTGCAAAAAGAAGATCTCAGGTTTGTTTCCACTGTAGTTAAGAGCAAAAGTGATTCTGAAGTTTGTCCTTTGGCTGGAATAGACCTTTCCATTTTAACTCCAGATTCTTAGTCATCAGGGATCTGCCTTGAATTAGACAAGATCAGATTGGAGCCGTTCTGCATAACTTCACACACATTGTTGTGTTTCTGGCAGTTTTTCCATCCTCTAATTAGCTGTAATCAATGGGTCCAATTCCACTTGTGGTTATCTGCATATCACAACTGAATGCAAAAATCAATTTGTGCGGTGGGGCCAAGAAAGGTAACAGGAGCACTGTAGTCAGCTGTCCCCCTTCATCTGTTCTGTAGTGCTCATGTTGTGCTGAGGGTGAAGCCGTGTTTATTTGCCGGCACGACTTCCATGGTGATGCCATTGCTTGGTTTCCATGTTGACATGCAGTAAGTAGTTTGCATCAGATACAGCAAGACTGCAAAATCTGTACACAATTTGTCAGATTCAGCATGACGGGTTGGCCATTTGGGGCGAGACGTTTTGCAGTTTCATTGGTAAAATGTAGCCCAAGCATGTTATGTTTGCTAGAGAGTATGTTAATAACATCCTTGATAAGGGGTGAGTGAAAAGCAGAGTGGTGAGGATTTCAGACAGATTTTTAAATGAGGCAAGATCAGAGAGTACAAAGTAGCATAACCAGTTCACCCTAGGCAAGTAGTCTTCAATTTTTTACTTCAGTCATTAAGATTATTTTATTTGTTAAAGATAGCTTGAAAGAATGAAGTGAAATAGAATATAAGATGCACCACACCTGGCATTGACAGTTTGCACAATCAGAACCAAGCATGGAAAAGTACTGCTGTTTCTTTCCAATTGTAACTCTTCTTACTCCATAGACTATACATAGAAACATGTACACAGAACCAACCACATGCTGGGGCAGTTGCTGTGCATTACAATTTTTGTGATGCTTATGAAACACAATAGTACTGACTGTAGAAATTTGTAATGGGTAATATTTAAATTTCATAAAGCATGTTTCTTGAACAGGCATTCTGACTGCATTTGTAGTTTGTGTTTTGTTTCAGAATTTTTTTGGATTTTGCCTCTAGGAAAGAAGAATGTTGGGGATCAGAACTGTTCTAATGTTGTTAGAACTCAAAATACCAATTAAGATGATCAGAACTGTCAAATAAAATTTACAGAAATACTGTTCCCCCTCTGGAGACCTCATCAGGTCTTACTTGGGACTATGTTGTAGGGGAAAATATTTTACTGGCATTAAGTTCATTCTCACTACATCCTCTGAACAGACATCCCTACATCTTCCATCTTTAGAAGAGATGATCACAGAGACCTTTAGCTTTTCTTCTTTCTGCCATGTGGTAGATCACCTTAAGGGCTACACATTGGCAAAGACATTTGACACAAACATAATAAATTGTTTATGCAGCAGGCAAGTTCATAAACATATATTCTAAGGTGAATTGCAAAACAGCCCTGCAGGAAGAGGAACAATCAGCAAAGTCAGAAAGTTCAAGATCCATGCAAAAAATTAAAAGGCCTGAAAAAATATCCCTTGTAATTCTGAAGAGAGTAAATAAACCCCCAGCCTTCTTTATTAACGAACATGTCAAAATGTGACTTGATTACATGCTGCAAACAGCAATTTCAGGAAAAAAACTATCAACCACAGACAGGAACAACTTTGATACTTTCTGTAGGGAGACAGAGGTATTCCCTGATCTGTTACCTAGAAGCTGAAGCTTGATGTATACCACCTGAAAGTAATGCAAATCTCTGATAAATGAGGAAAACATTTACTGATGGCTATACCAGATTTTATATTCTTAGCAATTATCAGATCAATATGGATACTCTTCCTGGGTATCCTTGCTGCTTTCACACTGCAAGTACCACGCACACATGCTTAGGGGCAGATTTCTGCACCTTGCCCTGATGACAGAAAATATCAGTGTGAGAAAAACACGTGATAAAACCACAGTAGGCAATTTCTCACACATCAACACCATTGCTAATTAAGACAACTTGCAATGGGAGTTGTCTGGTTTTTTTGGCTATACTCTCCATAAAAGGAAAAAAAAGGCACCTGGGGATTTCTGTTTTCCTAGAAGAACAGGAGTTTATCTGACTGCAGATGCACAACTTTCCAACTGAGAATTGCAGTGGTGGAGCAGGGGAGTCTGCCAGTTTGAGTGATCAAATACTGGGAGTTTTTTTTTCTCTCATTCATCTTGAAGTAGCAGTATTTCTCAGATTCTCCAATTCTGAGACATGCTGCTGTCTTCCAGACTCAGACTGACTGGTGTGTGCTGTTAAATCTAAGTACATGCTGCTTGAATACTGGCCAAGTTCATTTCCAAAGGACTGACTTTTCAATCTTGATCAAATTATATCTCAATGAACTTTCAAGCTGTAGCAAATCTGTTTCCTACCTAAGGACAACAGGACAGCTTGTGTTCAGCTGATCTTATTTGCACCCCATGCTACACTAACAACCTCCAGGGTAATATTTGCTCTGGATATAGACTGTGCAGTACAAAAAATTATCTTTTTCACTTGGTTCTTCAGTTCCAAGAGAGCAGCAGCCTGGAGAGCTGGCGATCTGCTTGCTTCACTTTGCTCACTGACTGATGAACATAGGATTGCAAGATTAGTATCTCATAGAAGAAAGATAAAAGAAACAAACAAAGCAGATAATGTAATTAATTTCATTCAGGATGTAAAATATAATGAAACTGCATCCACAGCATTGGTATGAAGGAGTACTGGAAGGAGTCTGAGTTAAACAACAACACACTTTGCAGAGAGATTTATTAGATGGAGAAAAAATTGTGTGTGAAACCTTTCAAAGAAAGAAGTTTGAATATATGTTTGGAAAAGACAACATTTTAAAGTTTTAAAACCAGAGCATCAATTTCTAAACCTAATTGAAGATGTAGCAGGACACACACAGTTGAACACTGTAGATAAAATTGACCTCTAGAGAAACAGAAAGCCAGAAGCACCGTTCCTCTGGAACAACCTCACTGAAAGCTACCCCAGGTTAGCTGGGGTAGTTCAGGAAAGATCAAGGCCTGGACTGAGTGAGCAGAAAGACATTGGCACAAAAGGCTACTCTAACACAGATCAGTACTCACAAACCCCCTTCCATTTTGTGTTGGTCTGATAGCTTCATATTTTGTTATTGATTATTTCATTGCAGTTCTTTCCTTTGTCCTGCCTACTCCTCCTTTTTCATTTTGCTTTTTTTGTGAAAGCCTGATAGTTTGTCAGGAAGAAGCAGCTATTTACCCATGGAAGAAAATTCCTGCAAAGCCTTCAATATTCTTTGCACTTAGAGAATGTTTCAAATGTCAATTTATGAGTATTCAGTCTTCTGAGCTGGCATTGAACCTGGATAGATAAAAGAAAATAAGAAATGTAACACTCATGTGAAGATACCCTGTTTATGCATTGAACGCCCCCCCAACCCCCAGGATCTCTGACCTGTGCCTGAAGTCTTTTAGAGTTTTAGGACAGCAGCTTGCATGAAAAATCCCAAATAAGTACAAAATGGGGCTTACAATTATTTTTTTTTTCTTCCAACTTTTCTTCCATTTTTTTTATCTCTAGTATAAACTGAATGGAGATAGATACAAAGTATAAGATAATAGTAAATGCTGGTTGTGAAACAGTTTTTAAATATGGGTAATACCAATACTTCCACAGCTGAGCACAAAAAGTGTGAAGGGAAATGTGGTTTGAATGCAGACAGCTGGATGGAAATTTCTGGTCCCCATATCTGCAGTTAAAATTAATATAATTACTGAATTTTCTCTGCTTTCTTTTTATTTAATGCAAATAAAAGGTGACTTTTTTTTGTTTGTTTGTTTGGCACAGTAATGAACATAAAACCAAGAGAGACTTAAATTCAAAGATATTTGAAACAAAGGAAAATGAGGAAGAAACATCAAAGACAAATGAGCAAGGCAGCTTCCATGGAGCCAATGTCTGGTTCAAACTCTGCTGAAGTCTTAATGTGAAAATACTTATGACTTCTTTAATTTTTATTTTTAATTTAGTGTTCTTTTGTATCAAGTGGGATGAGAAACAAACATAAAAAAAAATCGGAGGAACACTGGAAAAAAAACTTGTCTCAAGAAAATCTGCTTTCAGGAAAACTTTATCTCTGGATTGTCAGTTGTCTGTCAATTGCAGGCTTGAGGGCATGGTTTACAAAGACTACATCCTTCTAGGGAAACTTCAGAAATTAAAATCAATTTAACACTGCTTGAATTTTTTTCTTAGTAACACTGCAAGGAAATATAAATCCCAATTTATGGAACAATTTAAATTATTTCTATATTGTCTGCTGGGCTGCTTAGAAGAAGTGCTTTCCCCTTAAAATTGCTTCTGATTTTCCTTCCTTCTCTCCATCTTGCAGTAGGTACTGCTGCAAAATCATAAATTTGAATAACTGCTTAACGGTCTTATTCTCTGACAAGTGAACTGATTGATGTTTCAAGGTACTATATATTCTAATTTCAGTATAACATACTCTATACTTTAATTGTGATCCAGGAAAAGAACCCAAATCAATCAAAATAAAACAGGCAGATTACTTCTGGCTAGAATAAGTGGATATTTGTGTCTACATTGTCTCTACAATTCTTTGTTTATGACTTGTTTAATTAACCTGTATTTAATTTTTATCTGTTGAGTCATTTTTACTGAGTTAGAACTGAAGAAAATAAGTACATTTTAAGAATGTTTTGAGCTTGTTTTAGTCTGTTTTCATAGTAGTCTAAAACAGCTATAAAAGTTTTATGTTTTTTTCTCTTTATGCTGAACATTTCTTGTTCTTAGAATTACTGCATTCTGCAGCACTCTGCCTCACACAGGGCACTAAGGGTGCTCCTTTTCTACTGTCATGTTTTATTATAGTTCAGCTCTGCCTAGGACAGACCCTTAGGTGTTTATCAGATGGTGCAAAGATGGCCTAAGGAAATCTTAGGAAGTGTGTTATTTCATGTCACTAACCTCCTATTCGTTTCACCTGGGCTCAGGCCATGGTGACATCAAGGCTATACACATGCAGTTTCTTGCAATTTCAGGAGTTATTTTTTCCCCTGAGGTTACTTTGCTCTCGGGAGGGACCGAGCTGCAGGTGCACCTCAGCCTATCCTCACCTGCCCCATGGGACACAAGCCTTCCTCTGTCCCTCAAACTGCAAATCTTTATTGGTGCATTTTAACAGAGAACAATTAAATTCTAATAGTCTATAATGAGCAAGCCCATGATCCAGTTATTCCAGTTTCAATTTGCAGTCTTCCTCCAACCTGCCTACATTCACATCCAGGTTTTGGTCATTCTTTGAAGAATAGATGCTAAAACCCTGAGCTGAGTAAACCTAAAACTTCCAGGCCACTTGGTGATTCCTGTCAGGATTTCACAGTTCAGAGTCCTGTCTGATTTCTACACAGCAAAGCACAGGGAGCAAAATCTGTGATGCTGTTTAATTTGCTTTTTCTAAAATACTCCTTTTTACTTAAAAGTTTGGAAAAAAACAATGCTTACAACACTTGCTTTGTTAAGGAAAATTGGGTAATAAATATTATTTTTCAGTCAGTTTTCTTTTAGAAATGATTCTCAACAGGAATGGAACAGCTTGTGCTAAAATACTCAATTATAGCAGAACCTCTTCATGAGGCCATTTGACATTTTCTTCCTTTTCCAAAACCGGTATGATAGAAACTAAAAGCTTGAAGAAATTTCCATAAATTTGTTTTATTATTTTCTTGTACAGGAGGTAAATACATGAGACACCATTCTCAAAAAGATTTATTATATCCATTCTAGTGTAGAGGTAGAATGGATTTTAGCACAAATTGTTTTAAAGAGCAAGGAGGTTACCGAACTCCTGAGGATGGTCTGTTGTACCTCTTATGTGGTCAGGGACCATACTAGAGTGGAGAGCAATGCTGATGGTGCAGCACATTGTGGGCTGGAGACCCCAGCTGATCAGAGAAGCAGATAAATGTGGGTATGGAGTTAAAAAGCACAAGCAGCAGGGAAGAAAGGAGAGGTGAAAAATGAATTAGACATCTGGTTTTCCGTCCTGGCCAAAGTGGCCTTCAAAAAGCTGTGTTTGTACCTAATCAGTCTTTCATAACCTACATTAGCTTATTCATAGAATCACAGAACCGTTGGTGTTGGGAGGGATGCTGAAGACCATCTAGTTCCAATCCCCTGCGTGGGTAGGGACACCACCCAGTAGAGCAGGTTGCTCAGAGCCCCATCCAACCTATCCTTGAACACTTCCAAGGAGGGAGTATTCTACAACTTCCCTGGGCAACCTGTTCCAGTGTCTCTCCAGCCTCATAGTGAAGACTTTCTTCCCCACAAAGGAGACTCCTGCAGACGTCTGCTTTAAAATGAGATTTTTGTCTTGAGTTATAGAACAAGCTTTACTGCCTTTGGCTTCTGCTGAGCATTACCATCATCTTGGCAACTTGACTGCAGAGGGCCGTGACTTTCAGCCTGCTTTTATAGGATGGAAGAACAGCTCTTCTGTGTGAGGTTTCATTTTCTCTCAATCATCACTTACATTTTTAAAGCACTATTCCCCAACTAATTTATAGGACAGATAATTTAATCTGAGAGCTGAGTAAATGTGCTGAAACATATCCTGCACGGTGCTTTTATGAAAACTTATATTGTTTTCTTTTGTTCTGTCCCCTTGAAAGAAAATAGTCATTCTCACTAAAACTACATGAGGAGATTTTTATACAGAAAGAGATAATACTGAAAGTGTTCTTTTTTTTAGAAAATGGAGATGAAAAATTCTTTTAGCACTTTTAGGAAATGGCTCTATTTTAATCTGTCATGTGGTTTCAAACTGTGGAAAAGTCTTACAGTCAAATACCTTTTTTGTTTCAGTGTGGTGTTCTAGAAAAAAAGACAGTATTAGAAGGGCAGAAAACAGTAAACAATCTACATAATTGACAGAAAATGGTATCGTTCTCTGCAGAGATAATTTATAGTGGATACAAGTGATGGAGGAATATAAAGGTATTCACTTGAATATACTTACAGTGCAGCTCCGATGTTTAATGTCTGGATCCTTACAGCACCCCTCTGAGGCAGGGAAGTGCTATTGTGTTCTCCTTCCAAATGGGAACAAAGAAATCTAAAGTTGCTTGCTGAAGGTCAGAGGAGGAATCTTTCACAGCAAGTAATTATGTCTCTAATTAGAGCTTAATGATCACGCTGTAATCGCTAGCCTTCTCTTACCGGATTATTTCAGTGTGGTAATAATTGTCTGTTGAAAAGGATCTTGAACCACACCCGAGGGAAACAGATTATCTGGAAATTATATTCATTATTTAGTAATTAAAACTGTAACAATCCAGACAGTTGGCCCTATCCCTGAAGGACAGACACTGCAGTGAGTAAACTTTCAAAACTTTTCCGTGGTATTTTCATGCCCATATGTCTCATCTAAAAATAATCTCACCTTTTTAATTAGCAGGGCATGTGTTTGGGTAGCAAGAGATAAGAGGGACTGCAAAGATGTCACAATGTTACCTGATTTCATAATCTCCTACAATTAAAAAAAAAGACAGAGGAGAAATAGGGAAAAAATCTGACTAATTTCTCAGTCATTACTTAGCAACTTCTGAGTCAAGGTGATGTTTATCAAGTGCCACTGGTGTTCCCCTTCCTCTGTGACCTTTGCTGGTGCTGGCTGCTATTGCATACCAAAAGTATTTTCCTCCTTTCTCTTGCTCATATCTTGGCTTATGGTGCCACAAAAGACTTCTGCACCTGATGCTCAATTCTTCTTTATCTCTCGACATCTGACACTCATGTTTCTTTCTTCTGTCTTGGTTTTTTTTTTTCCCATGAGTACTCTTGAGTAAATATTTGATGTGTAAATTAATCAGCCATTTCACTGAGAAGTTGGTTCCTTCTTAAAATCTGTCAGAAGTTCTTGTTTTTTAATTGCTTTCTGCATCTTCAGCCTGATGTGTCACATGTTTTAGCTGGAACTCTAGCAGGGTGATCTCTGTGGCCAATGGACTAAGCAGAGACACTGCCTACTTTGGGTTAGCTGCTCTGTAGACAGCTCATGTCAAAGGTGGGATGGGATGTCACCACCCTGTCATAAGAACCAGCTGCCACAGACTTCAGGCTATGAAAAAGGTGAGAGGGTTTGCAAAAGCAGGTAAAACTTTTGAAGTGAAAGTCAAATGAGGATAATTGGCTGCATTAACCAGATCTATTGTCCTAGAAGAGATTGGTTTATAGGTTATCCACTATCATGCCTTAAACTGTCTCTAATCCCAAAAGAATCCAAAAAATGTGAAGCTAACCAGTTAGATTTACCAGGTTTTAAAGATCAGTTAGAACTGTCATCCAACAAAAACTTGTTGGAAGGGTGTGGCTGAAAACAATTATCTGCTGATATGTCCGTGGTTTGTGGGTGTGGTTCTTCTGCTTATGGTTTCACTCATGCAAATAGCTTTACACAGATTAAAATGATGTAATGACTTCCTAACTGACCTGTGCAAATTTTCTGCTCCTGTAATGTGTCTTCAGGCATCCCAGCCTTGCAGTGATGTCAACTTGAGCAGCTCAGCCAGACAACAAAACAGCCTCTTCTGAACCAAGTCTGGTTCATGTAGCTACCATAAGACAGCCATGGAAGGGGCAAGGAGGAATGCATGCTATTCATAAGCATATGGCCACACGTGTATATTTTAAATTGATGTTACTTGTGAGGAACACAGTATAAAAGGCAGTTCCCCTGAATAAAATAAAAACTATTTATGGGAGTTAGCGGCACAGTATCAGTAGAGAAAACACTTAAATAGAGGAACAGGAATGAAGACAGAGCCACGGGCACTTCTCAGCTGCCCGCACTGCCTTAGCACGACTGCACTTGAATTCTGCTTTGCAGTGACCTCTAGGGACAAAGAAGCAGATCAGTCTCTGATGAGAACATGAACAGGGAGAGTGCTGGCACGTTTTGAATGGAAACTCTATTCACTGTTCTGAGGCTGCCATTTCTTACCAGGCTCCCTTAGCTTCCCTGGTGGAAAAGGCAGGGGTTTGTTTGTGAAAGCAGATCAAGCTTTGTAGTCAGGGTGGGCAGCTAGGACAAATGTTTTTTCTTTTATTAACTGCATGAAAGAAGGCAGTAACTGCTAAGTCTCAGGACAGTCTGTTCATCTGACTGACAACAACAAACTTGATTTTTCTAAAAAAGTTTTCTTGGTTTGAAACTACCCAGAACTCTGAATGGATTGAATTTCCACAGGTCATTTTCCTTTTATGACTTTTGTCTGTGGTTAGGAGCAAGGCAGCATTAGCCACGTTATAAATACACTCTTTACTCCAGAGTTTGTGACAGCTGCCATGTCATTCATAGACTTTCATTTCTTATTCAGGTAGGAGAAGCCAAAGTTTCTGCTCACTTTGCAGAATCAAGAGACCCATGGCATCTAGAACTGAGGTCATGCTGAGTGGTTCACACTGAGTTTGGGATCAAACACCCTAGAATGCTCTTGGTGCTAAGATTCAGTTTTCCACCAACAGCATTGAACTAAAGACTAATGAACGAAGCTCAGGGCATATTGGAAAAAAAAAACATGCAAAAAAGGACCAGAAAGGTACAAGTAACAAAACCTAGGAGGATATGCTGGGATAAATTGGAAGGCAGCAGTTTCTCAAGGCTGAATATCTTCAGTCTGTGCTCTTGTTATTACCCTGAGTAGTCTCAATCTCCTGCGTTCGCTGTCACTGCCTTCTTAAAAAACCTGGTTTTACACCAGCAGTGGGGAAATGCAGCATTTCCAGTTGCAACAGCATTTAAATATTCAAGTGCATGAATAACTCCAAGGCAAATAACCACAGAGGTTTCTTATTCTTAGCTACTTGTGCAACTTAAAAGATAATTCTTTCCCTCCTTGGCAGCCAAACTGGAGGCTTATGGATGCAACTCACTTTCAGTATTGGTTTTTCCCCAGTAGTGGAATCAGAGGAAAAAGCAACTGATGGCCTGATATCCGCCTCTCTCACTTTCAGCTATCTGGAGGAGGTCACAGGGCCACCCTTGATCCAGTGCCAATAAGGCCATGAATCTCTTTGACGCTTATCCTCCTTTGTGATTTCTGACACAATCTGAGCTAGTCTTGCTAAAAATATAATGAAAACAACCCTTTTTTTAAATAGGATTCTGCTAAGTCACTCTTCAAGATCCAGCACAAATCAAGAAATTTCACTTTTGCTTTGAGAAGACTTCAGGAAAGCCAAGCTTCAATAGATTTTTTTGTTTAGGCAGAAAGGTTTTTAACTGTTCTCAAATTATGCAAACCAGCTTGGCATAGGGCATCTGCATGGGGGTGTTTTGCTGAGGAAATCCATGGCCCTTTCCAGCAGAACACTGATCCAGCAGATTCACTGAAGTCAGGCCTTTGAACTAAAAGATCTTGCCTTCAAAGGATTAAGGAGATGATATACTGCAGTTGTTAGTGCCTCCCATGGATTGTGGCATATTTTCCTGAAAGTCGGGAATTTGCCATCATTGAAACATCTTGCTGCCACCAGAGGCTGAGTTCCTTGGAGCTTCCCCAGATCTTCGCTCCAGACAGCCAAGTGTCTGTCCTGTTGCTCTTGTAGTCTCATCATCTGAAGGTTTGCAGTAACACAGCTGGGAGGCTGTGCAGTGGTGACCCAGTTCTCCTGTCACTGCACTTCGCAATGTTATTTGATTAAATTCAGACCCAAAAAAATTTATTCTCCTTTTTTTTTCTTGAGAGTATCCCAAAGATTCCTCTACGGCAGTGAAACAGAGGAGTTAATATTTAAAAACAGTTGCTTCCTTTGGTTAACATTAGCTTTCTGAGAGACAAACCAGAATGTGATTATCCACCCAGAGTTTTCAAACTTATCTCTGAGCCAGATGAAATGGGAACAGGACGTGAAAAGGTGCTTCTTTCCACTGCCAGGGCTCAGTGCTTGCTGGAGGAAGAGGCCACTCAGCAAAAGAGGATCAGAGATACAGAAAGTGATTTTCAGTTGTGGGTTTTCTGCAGGATTTCCTTGTGAAAGCTCATTCTCTGTTTTTTATTTCTGCTCCCTGCGTCCCCCTCAAGGCTCCAGGTGTGGAGTAATGTGCAGACACAGTGACAAAAGAAAGGGCAATAATGATGTAGCTATGCTGGCATGCAAAATTCTTCCTATTGTTTCCTGACGGCCAGGTACTCGGGATCCAAATTTCTCTGCAATCTCTGAGCATCCAAGTGGGCCTCTTGCTTCATGTGGCAGCAAACGCCTTCCCAGTCCAAGAGAACACTATTCTTGTCTCTACTGTTTGCAAGTGCCTGGGCTATGATATTTTGCATGGAACTCCATGAACAAAGCCATATGTTTTTCCCCTCCCTCTGCATGCCTGATGTACAGGTTTACCCTACCAAAATACCTCAGTTCAAAAATATAAAAGTATCACTGTAATTTAGATAATTCCACTTTGAGTTTATAGATGCCTTATTAGGAATATGCCATCATATTTAATTAAATCTTTTCATATCAGACAGAAATCTACAAAAGAAATGAATTAGTATTTGGGAGCAATATTTCTGCAGTACATTTTATGCATACAATCCAATTTTTATTATGTCTTCTTTACTGTTATGTAGGATGATTGCAGTTTACTAGAGGTGATGGTACTAAGTAAGTATTCATTACCAATCCAATATTCCCTAATTCGCTAGGATGCACTGACACACAAGAATGTTTTTCAGCAGTTTGAGCAGATGGTAATGATAAATCAATCTGTAGAACTAACTCAAAGTTAAACCTGAGAGCCTGCACATAGAAAACCCAGAAGAGGGAAGCGAGGTGGTGGAGTTGCTCTTTATGTGAGAGAGCAACTAGAATGTATTGAGTTTCGTGCAGGGGCTGATGAGGGGCAAGTTGAAAGTCTGTGGGTAAGAATTAAGGGGCAAGCAGGTGCGGGTGACACAGTTGTGGGGGTCTACTACAGACCTCCTGATCAAGGTGAGGAGGTTGATGAGGCTTTCTACAGGCAACTGAAAGCAGCCTCACAACTACAGTCCCTGGTCCTCATGGGAGATTTCAACTACCCTGATATCTGCTGGAAGACTCACACAGCCAGCCTTTCACAGTCTAGGAGGTTCCTCCAGTGCATTGATGATAACTTCTTAATGCAAATGGTGGACAAGCCGACTAGAAGAGGAGCGGTGCTGGATCTTGTACTAACCAGCAAGGAGGGCCTTGTTGAAGCAGTGGTGGTCAATGGCAGCCTTGGCTGCAGTGATCATGAGATGGTGGAGTTCAGGATCCTGTGTGGAAGGAACAAAATACCCAGCAGGACCAGAACCCTGGACTTCCACAGGGCAAACTTTGGTCTCCTCAATCATCTATTAAGGGAAATCCCATGGGACAGGGTGCTAGAAGATAAAGGAGCTCAAGATAGCTGGTCAACATTCAAGGACCACTTCTTGCAAGCACAGGATCAGAGCGTCCCAATGGTTAGGAAATCTAGTAAGGGTGCTAGGAGACCTGCATGGTTAAAGAAGGAACTACTGGGCAAACTTAAGTGGAAAAGGAAAATCTACAGATCATGGAAGGAGGGGCTGGTCACGTGGGAGGAATATAGGACTGTTGTCAGAGGATGTAGGGAGGCAATTAGGAAAGCTAAGGCCTCCTTGGAACTTAACCTTGCAAGTCAGGTTAAGGATAATAGAAAGGGCTTTTTCAAATACATAGCTAGCAAAACTAGCAGTAGAGGCAATATTGGCCCATTGAGGAATGAGGTGGGAGCCCTGGTGACAGAGGATATAAAGAAGGCAGAGGTGCTGAATGCCTTCTTTGCCTCTGTCTTCACTCCTGCAGGGTCTCCCTATGAGCCCCAGATTCATATAGCCCCAGAAGAAGTCAAGATAGAGGAAGAGTTTGACATGGTAGATGAGGATTGGGTTAGGGATCAGTTGAGTAATCTGGACATCCATAAATCAATGGGTCCAGATGGAATGCACCCAAGGGTGCTGAGGGAGCTGGCGGAGGTCATTGCTAGGCCACTCTCCATCATCTTCAGTAAGTCATGGGCAACAGGTGAGGTGCCTGAGGACTGGAGGATAGCAAATGTCACTCCAGTCTACAAGAAGGGCAAGAAGGAGGACCCGGGTAACTATAGACCGGTCAGCCTCACCTCCATCCCTGGAAAGGTGATGGAACAACTTGTTCTTGTCACTATCTCCAGGCACATCAAGGACATGGGGGTCATCAAGAGCAGTCAACATGGTTTTATCAAGGGTAAATCATGTTTGACTAACCTCATAGCCTTCTATGAGGAAATTACTAGGTGGATAGATGATGGTAGAGCGGTAGATGTGGTTTATCTTGATTTCAGTAAAGCATTTGACACCGTCTCCCACAGCATCCTTGTAGAAAAGTTGATCAGGTATGGGTTTGGTGATCAGGAAGTGAGGTGGATTAGGAACTGGTTGAAAGGAAGGAGTCAGAGAGTTGTAGTCAATGGGGCAGAATCTGGTTGGAGGGGTGTGACTAGTGGAGTCCCTCAGGGGTCGGTACTGGGACCGGTGTTGTTCAACATCTTCATCAACGACCTGGATGAGGGTATAGAATGTACCCTCAACAAGTTTGCTGATGACACTAAGCTGGGAGGAGTGGCTGACACACCAGAAGGCTGTGCTGCCATTCAGAGAGACTTAGATAGGCTGGGGAGTTGGGCGGGGGGAAATATGATGAAATTCAACAAGGGGAAGTGCAGAGTTTTACTATTTGGGGAAGAACAACACCATGTCCCAGTACAGGTTGGGGGCTGAACTGCTGGAGAGTAGTGTAGGTGAAAGAGACCTGGGGGTCCTGGTAGACAGGAGGATGACCATGAGCCAGCAATGTGCCCTTGTGGCCAAGAAGGCCAATGGCATCCTGGGGTGCATTAGAAAGGGTGTGATTAGTAGGTCAAGAGAGGTTCTCCTCCCCCTCTATTCTGCATTGGTGAGGCCACATCTGGAGTATTGTGTCCAGTTCTGGGCCCCTCAGTTCAAGAAGGACAGGGAACTGCTTGAAAGAGTCCAGCGCAGAGCTACGAAGATGATTAAGGGAGTGGAACATCTCCCTTATGAGGAAAGGCTGAGGGAGCTGGGTCTCTTTAGCTTGGAGAAAAGGAGACTGAGGGGTGACCTCATCAATGTTTACAAATATGTAAGGGGTGAGTGTCAGGGGGACGGAGTTAGGCTTTTCTCGGTGATGACCAGTGATAGGACAAGGGGCAATGGGTGTAAATTGGAGCATAGGAAGTTCAAGGTGAATATCCGAAAAAATTTTTTTACTGTGAGAGTGACAGAGCACTGGCACAGGCTGCCCAGGGAGGTTGTGGAGGCTCCCTCACTGGAGACATTCAAAACCCACCTGGATGAGTTCCTGTGTGATGTACTCTAGGTGACCCTGCTCTGGCAGGGGGGTTGGACTAGATGATCTCTCGAGGTCCCTTCCAGCCCCTAAGATTCTATGATTCTATGATTCTATGATCAGTGCCAGTTAATTCAGTACAATTGTTTCCACTGTGGCAACAGATTATTCCAGACAAGGGATGTTTCTTTGCAAATACAGGGGATATTTTGGCTGAGGTTTATGACTGAACTCTTAGGTGAGACTTAGACACAGTTGTAAAAATTACTTAATTCCTACTTCTAAAGAGGTGTTACTCAGCTGTGCCTGGGACAGTAATACATTTTCATTCTGATAAGGCTGTGGTTCAAGTCTCAGGCTGTATTATGAGACAGCAAGTAAATCTAGTTTGGAGACAAAGATACTGTTCCAGATGTGATTGCATCAATTCTTAATGACATGGGCATTGCTACAAAATTTCAGGGCATCAAAAAATCACATGTAAAAGGAAAATTTTCGACAAGACCATGGGTTTTTGGACCATAAGGCCAATGGGTTTTATATTTCTCTTTTTTCAGGAAGGTTGCTTAAGCCACTGGAAAGTACCTTAAATGGCTTCTTATTTCAGTTGTCCCCTGCTTCTCATGCAGTGAAAAACCTGACACTGGGACTTACGCTGTTTTTCTCTTTTACATCCCTTTATTTCTGATCTCAGGGTACCACTCAACTGTCTTTTAAATTAGAGAGGCCTATGCCTGTCTTGTTAAATCCCTTCCAGAAGCAGCAGTGTTATATATGTCTGGGAGCCTTAGGCAGAGGGATGGGAGTCTGAGGCCTGGGCCAGGCAGCTGGCAGGATTGGATGCACTCTGCAGAGGATGAATCCTGCCACAGCCCCTTCAGGCAGGACCTCTGCTTCAAGGGTGCAACTAAAATACATGGAGTGGTTGCCTCTGCTCATCCTGCAAGTGGCCAGGATGTTGGAGAAGCCTGGTGCAAAGAGTGCTAGGGGCCTGGACCGAGCATATCTCTGAGCCTGGAGGTGACCTGGTGCTTTCAGTGTCCCTGCTTTCTTCCCCATCCTCTCATCCCTGCATGTGTCCTTTTATTGCTTTTGGAAATATAGTAGTTGTTTCTCCTAGTTGTATGTATGTCAAGTATTTAACAGGGTTGTCTAGCCCTCAGCAGAGTGCTATAAAGAGGAAAAGAAAAAGCAAGCTGAGGACATTTAGTAGGTTTCCTGGGGAGCAGGTGAGAAAAGATGGGCTGTGTGCAATGGCAGAGATCCAGCAGCAGCATAAGGTATTCAGCCCTCCCTAAAGAGCTACAGCTGGAGGTCACTAATAGCTCTGACATGTACAATGTGTGGCAAGTGATGTGAAGCTTCTCTGTTTGGAAGCGCCTGAGAGAAATAAATCTATGCTCAGCGTTCATTTGTCTCTATTAGGTCCATGCAGACTTCCTCTCCTGTCAGATGTCAGCAAACCAATACAGACACCAGCTGGACCTTGTTGTTGAAAGCAGCCTTCTTTCAGATGGACTCAGTTCAGCTCCTTCTCCTCATGTTCAAATGATTTTGATTTGAAAGCAGCTTTCTTCATAGTAATAGACATAAATGCAACTGTTATCAGCTCTAGGCAAAAAGTCCTTGAGAATTTGATAAAAACCTTTCTGAAAGCTTTTTTTGTACACAAATACATGGGCTTTTGCCAAAATATCTCTTGGCTTTGCACTAGCAAACTAAGGGTTACACAAGTTATGAAACTATCCCCTAATTTTCCCTGTATGTAATTACTTTGTTTCATCAGCTATGTAAACGCTTGCTGCTACAAAAAATGTCTGTATGGATCCTTCCAGAAATGTGCACTGTTATTCAAAGCTAAATTTATTACTTGTTCATTGCCATTACTCTGAAATATTTACAATTAACATTATTCACAGCCTTTATAAACACTACACAGTTTTGATGAAAATACCTGCTCATACTCATTTACTGATCATCTCTGCTCAAACAGGATCTGCATAGCTTGCAAGTTCTTAATGAATATTGAATTTAATACAGTTTTACAAGTGATCTAGACTTTTGAAATTATGTTGTTGTTTTTTTTCACTTTCCAAAAAGCTAAGTGGTACTCCAAGGAGTGAAATTAATCTGAGTTTTAAATTAAGTCTTGTATTTCTGTACTAGCCTGTTGTCAGTTTTCCTCTCAGCCATCATCATAGTAGGGAGTCTTGGAAATTTGGTAGCAATGCTGTCAGATTCTAGACTGGAGAGGGGAAGATGATCCAATGGTAGGGAAGTTCACTTGGAATAGAGTATTGCAGGGTGTGGGGGAAAATATAAAAAGTCAGTGGGTGTAGCAGCTACAATAGCTGGCACTGCCATGGCCTCAGTCTTTACCACCCAGGTCACATCTGGGCTGTGTTGGAAATAAACTGGGAGAAGGAGCTTTGGAGGAGCTCAACTCTGCCACAATCAAACCTCCCCTGGCAAGGCAGACTTACCTGTAGTGAAACTGGCACCCCTGGAGCAGTATCCCTCCTGATGTTTCTCAAGCTCATCTGAGAGCTCTTTGAACAAGCACAGCTTCTTCCACTACTAACAATAGCAAAGACATACCTAATAACTTCCCAAATTAGAAAAGAGGGATCCTTTTGCCTTTGAGCTTTTAAAGTCTAGGTCCATCTCAGGAAGTCTAAATGAGGGTCAAGCAGCTCTGCAGGACAGCAGCAGTAGCAGCTGCAGTTGTGAGCCTTACAGGCACCAGAGATATCTGGGACTGATAATTTTTAGGGAGCTTTCAGTGTAAGGCAAAATAAGGCACTAGGTGATGCTGGTTTGAAAGCATATAGCTGGATCCACATGCTGAGAAGTAAGGAACTTTAAAAGGAGAAAACTCACTGAACCCAGTATTTCTGTGTATGATTACTTTTATATTCTCCCTTCCTGAATTACTCTCTTAATATCTGGCCACATGCTGTTAAGGGCTTCAGGGAGAGATTAGAGAGCATAATTACTCTCACTTCTCCCAAGTCCACACAGCACATTTCCAGGATTGATTACTCTCTTAATCCTTTAAGGTTTTGTCCCTGACAGCTTTGGAGCAAAGAAAGACAACTTTTTAATTCCCAGTCTGGATCCTGTCTTCTGATAACTGCTCAGGGCTACACCTACCTGACATTGATGATGAACACCAGATAGCTCCCTGATGGGAAAAACACCACTGGTTTTAATTTCTCATACGAGAAACTTTGTTCAGACTCTCCAGACACTGCCATTTGGGAAACCCTGACAGTAGCTTCTGCCTGCTAGTTGAGGAAAGAAAAACAGCACTGATACAGTTCTGGAGCATCTGTGCACACACAGAACAAGCCATCCCAAAACAACTGGTTAAACAGACTATGTACTGGATTGTATTTGAAATCATGGCATTCACCTGACTAGGGCTAGAAGAAAATGTCACATTCTTTTTAATGAGGAAGAAAATTCCAAGTGTGACTGCTTTTCATGAATTGTCAATCCAAAGAGCATGTCTTTTTTACACCAATGTATTTACCGCACTTAAGGTAAACAACCCAGATTTTAAGATGTCTTGTACGTACTTAATACTTGGACACCAAAGGTGGCAACCTGGCTCCATTGGAGTCAAAGGGAAAATGAAAACATAGATGGAGGCAGGGTCTTGTCTACCCTGTTTTTAATAGTTCTACTATTTTTGAGTTTCCAGAGAATCCTCACTGAGCCATTAAAATACAGATTACAAAGGTGGGCATTAAGCATTTAGTGGTAGAAATAGTGTTAAAATAAGGAGCACATTTGGAACAGTGATGTGAGAGAGTAGTTTGGTGGCAATGACAGCATAGCAGCCTGAGGCAGCTGAAAATGGGCAAATAGGGTGGTAGCAATTTAACCTACCTGGGAGGTGAGCTCCAGTTGGTTTTATAGTAAAATCATGGGGCAACTCCTTGTGGTCATAAAAGAAACATGGGGACATTGGTTGCTGTTTTGTGGGTTGTGCCTCTGGTTGAATGTGGTTTTGTTCCTGTAAACATGCTTATGATATCTACAATCTTGGGGAACAGAATTAGTGTCCCCAGGTCTGGGAGGGACACTGGTCCTGAGCCACTGGCCCTGGACTCCTGACAAACACTCTGCCAGGTGCACTGAAGTCTTTAATTTCATAGGAAAAAAAGAGCGGTCCTGTCAGGAACCTCGAGACATTAAATACAGGGAGGGGACAGATGTGGCAGTGGCCTCTTGCCCCCATTTACAATCAACCACTGAGTCGTATGCCACAGGGCAGGATGGAGGGGATTTTGTGGAGCTTTGCTGTCACTCACCTTCATCAGAGTAACCAGGATGGTCCTGGAAGACTCAGAAGATGGATGAGATTCCAAACAGTCTGTATTCCCTTTTCTCACCCAGCTAACTGCTGACCTGCTGGAGAGTAGTGTAGGTGAAAGAGACCTGGGGGTCCTGGTAGACAGGAGGATGACCATGAGCAGCAATGTGCCCTTGTGGCCAAGAAGGCCAATGGCATCCTGGGGTGCGTTAGAAAGGGTGTGGTTAGTCGGTCAAGAGAGGTTCTCCTCCCCCTCTATTCTGCATTGGTGAGGCTACATCTGGAGTATTGTGTCCAGTTCTGGGCCCCTCAGTTCAAGAAGGACAGGGAACTGCTCGAAAGAGTCCAGCGCAGAGCTACAAAGATGATGAAGGGAGTGGAACATCTCCCTTATGAGGAAAGGCTGAGGGAGCTGGGTCTCTTTAGCTTGGAGAAAAGGAGACTGAGGGGTGACCTCATCAATGTTTACAAATATGTAAGGGGTGAGTGTCAGGGGGACAGAGTTAGGCTTTTCTCGGTGATGACCAGTGATAGGACAAGGGGTAATGGGTGTAAATTGGAGCATAGGAGGTTCAAGGTGAATATCCGAAAAAATTTTTTTACTGTAAGAGTGACAGAGCACTGGAACAGACTGCCCAGGGAGGTTGTGGAGTCTCCTTCACTGGAGACATTCAAAACCCACCTGGATGCGTTCCTGTGTGATGTACTCTAGGTGACCCTGCTCTGGCAGGGGGGGTTGGACTAGATGATCTTTCAAGGTCCCTTCCAGCCCCTAAGATTCTATGATTCTATGAGTGGAGAGTATTTGTGAGTGTCTTTGAAATCTGGATTCTGTTTTTAGAATAAAAAATTAATCAAGGGCTGATTTATAGTCCTGAATATTCTCAAACCCCTTATTATCTAAAAGGCAAATCTCTGAAACAATTGACTGTACACTGCTGCAGGTTTTCTTACGAGCAAGTGGCAGTCTCAGTGGTGCTGCTTTGCAACCATCTTAGCCTGATTACACAAACAATTTTGTGGAAACATCCAGTGATCTCAGACCTTGTTTATGAAGAACTACTCAAGACTGGGAAGACTTAGACCCTTAACGGGAGCCAAAAGAACAGATGTTCCTTTTCCTTCCTTAAGGCAAGAGTCTACGGGGACAAAAAAAAAACCGTAAATGGGTTCATGATAGGATATCCTCACTGTTTTGCTTTCTTGTAGGTAAAATGTCAAAACTGTTGAATACAAATTTTAAGAACTATATTAAGATACTCTAAATCCACAGTGGAGGAGTTACCCCTTTCCTCTAGCTTTATTTTTAAACACAAATATAAACAGCAAAGATTGTTAATACTGCATAGCATTAGAGGATCGCTGTGGTGGGAAGGGATCACATAAGGTCTCAGGTCCAGCTTCCTGCTCATGGTGGGATTGATATTGACTTCAGGTTGCTCAGGGTTTTCTTCAGACAAAACAAAGCAACCTCCAAGGACAGAGACTCTACAGACTCTCTGGGCAACATGATCCAGTGCTTAATTGTGCTAATAATTTCCCCCCCCCTTAGATTCAGACACAATACCCCGTGTTTCAATTTATGACCATATTCAAAAGACAAAATTGCTTTTCTGATTATTTGTGTCCTATCTTGAGTGCCAGGCAGGACTTTCAGCTCCACAGCACTCATTCAGGAATAGCTCTTCTGGTAGATTTAAGAAAATGGCTGCTGCCTCCATTATGTGTTTCAGCTGCATTTTTATCTCAGCTATTCCACATTTACTATGAATAAACAAGCACAGCGGGAATGAAAGGATAAAAAACGTAGCCATGAATCTGGCTGAATCTGCAACCATGAACCACATTCTGCTGTGGCATCCATCAGTGTCAAGATGTGGCCCTGTATTTTTTTTTTTCCTTAAGATTAAAATGATCAGAATTATGTGGCTCGTCACATGCAATTTCTGACTCTTTAAATGTATGCCTTCTAAACAGAGTATTTTTAAAGAAAAGCTCAAGGCACTGGTCTTTATACTTTTTCAGAGTGATAACAAGGGGATTTCTACTGGATTATTTATTATTAAAAACTATTTTGTCACCTAATTAAAAATAATTTGAGTTTATAAAGCAGCTTCTACCTAGGAATAGAAAAGCATTTTAAGCAGTCAATCTGCTTAGCGACTATATCAATAAGTAACTTATACCTAATTTTATTGGCAGGGAGTCCTGAGAAAGATTTATGCTTTTATCCTTCAAAGAGATGTTACTGCACTGGTCCATGTGTGGGATTTACCAGTAAACAAGAGTGTTCTGATCTGCAGTCCAGCCTTCTCCCTTGCACAAAGTTTGTCCATTTGGACAAGCTCTAGATAGATTTGAAAAAATAAAACCTGCAGGAATGTTTCTCTGAAACAATCATTTTTAAGCACATGTCCAGATGGCTCAATCACATAGTGGGTTTTCACAGCTACTGCATGAAACATTGAACAGTTTGAGGAAAAAAACCCTAGTACATTACTTATTGTACATTACTTATTTTACTTAACAATTGCTCTTCTTGAAAGGAACCTGAATGCCAACAGGACTAAAATTTCCTTATTAATATACAGAGATCAGTAGTTGGGACCATGCTCTCATTTTGCTCTGAAAATTAGCATATTATTTTTCCTTAATTAATGACTCATGGTGCTCTTTGGACTCAATGGAGCTAGTACTAGGTGACTAGTTTCTTGATCAGCCCATCTTACAGGAAAGCAGAATGGCTTCATGAGAGGGAAAGTATGTATGTAGTCAGTACAGTATGACTAAAATGAAAAGTGATTATTTTAATGCAGAATTAGTAATAGCTTTGCAGCTCTGCACAAGGATTCTGCATGACAGATAACTCAGAATGTGCCTGCTCAAATAATTTGGCCTATAACTCTTAAAATTCATCTTAGCAATCACAGAGTAGTTGCTACTTAGGTCAAACCAAAGAGCAAAAAAGTATATTTTCCCTTAGAGGACCAAGAGGCCAGAATCTTAGCTGGTGGAAATTGGTGTTTACAGGAGCAAAGGATGTGGCCTGTATCATTGTCTTTTCTTCATTCCATCACAGTTGCTAATTAGCAATTGAAAGTGCAATAAATTGGCAAATGCATTAACTAGGGCTTTCTCTCACAGCTTTTGAGAGTCCTTCCTTGCTCCTGCTGGGATTGGACTGACTTCATTCCAGTCACAGTATTTTCATAAGAACAGACTGTTTCTGTCATAGGCCACAGCTGTGCCTCTGAGAAGATGAGGTTAAAAACTTCTTTAGTCATAGCACAAGAGTAGCAGAGGAAACAAAGAAATCACACTCTTAAAAACTGCCTCTTTTTTTTTTTTTTTTAGTTTTTCAGTAAATTGAAAACCCTTTCAAGAACTTTTTGAGTCAGTCTTGGGTCCCTGTCTCTTTTGAGTCCTACCTGCTCAATTCTTCTCCAAAATATTTGTAAAACTTCTGTTGCCTGCTTCCCCCACATCCTTAGGAACTTCCACTGATCTGACTGCTTTTCTTCCTAATTTTTTCTTTATATACTTGCCCAGCATCCAAACACTGTGCTTATGTGCAGCTTTAAGAACTAAGTGAACGTCAAGGTGTTTAAGTGAATTGAGTGCACAAATTGGGTGCTGATGTGTCCTCAGCAGCAGTGTTTTGTTCCTATGGCTGCCTTAGATCCAGTATTTTAGAAAATTTTTACATTTAATTACCAGGAAATTGAAGCTGCTGCATAATGTTTTATTTATGCTGAACACAAGGTTGTCTGGGAAATATATGATGCCATTTTTGCTAATCTCAGAGAAGGACTTGAAGCACCACAGGAAATTAAATAGAGGCATAAACATTCATAAATAGCATTAACTACGAAGGCTGGGAAATTCACAGTGTAGATTAGTGTGGTGTTTTGAAGTCAGTAATTTGGAGCTTTAGTCCTGTACTAGGAGGGTTAATGCTATTATTCCCATAGCACAGATAGAAGAACTGTGGTTATGGACATGCCAGTGATTTCTGGGGCATAAACAAAGGCATCCCCACAGAGCAGCTCTAAGGAATTGCCCAAACTCAGGATCGTGTTCTATACTATCCCACAATAAGATAAATAAAACCTTTTCCATTTGCCATGACTAAGAATCTACCACTGGCAGCTGTACTTTCATGTCTTACCCTACTTCATTCATAGTAAATAATTTTGTCTCCGTTGTGGTGAACAGGGAGGTGAATTGTTGTGCTTTTGGGAGAAGTACAAGTTCTCTGAGTGGGCCTGTAAGGCATGGTAGAAAGCTTCAGAAATGGGGGATGTGGGATGCAGGGGGCAGGAAACACAGTCCTAAATAATGGAAAAGGTAGTTTAAAGATAGAGATGATCTCTATAAGAAAACTGGATTAAGGTTTTAAGTAACATGATGAAAAGCCAGGTTCCTACTGAGGATTCCCTAAATGAGGCTTATACAGCTGATTAAATGATATTAAAATGGTGTTCAGTCCTGGGGGCATTGCTTCCACATTCCTCACTAAAATTTCACAGCAACCAAAGACTGTCCACAGCCAATATGTCTTACAGCAAAGCCAGGATCAAAGTGTCACTAGAGATGATCCAGTGAAGAGAGCATGCCCATGGTGCAGTAATACAGCATGGAATGACACACACACAAATTTTCCCTGCCAAATGCCCAGGGCCTTGTGCTCTATATGGGTTCCTCTCCATCTTTGTAGAAGTGCATGATCTCTGTTAACACTGGGGTTGATGTGCTAGTCTCATCCTGCAAAGTGGGCTTTGTATTTTCCTGAGTATTTCACAGCCTCATTGCTGTGAAATAACTCATTGCCTCGTGGTAAAAAACACAGAATGGACATCTGGCTGGGCTTTATGAGAGCTGCTGCAACATCCTTTACCATATGAGAAGCTTTCCCCATTTCATGGCTCGGATAGAAAAGAAGTAAGGAATGTTTCTCTTCGGACTTAATGCAGAGGCATCTGAGGATAATGAGGAGCCTGAATTTCCAGCATTCATCCTCTAACAGTGATCAATTTGAAGGTAATATATGATGATAGCAATCATTTGACTAAAGCAGTAAGACACGGCTTACTAACTGCAATAATGACTCGGGCTGCATTGGAAAAATTACAAGGCTGATCAACTCATCTCATTTTCCTTTTGACTTTTTTAGTCATTATCTTGCTTCTGGAGATGCCAGGCCATGCAGCAAGCTCTGAGTCCAGCAGGTAGTGGAACTAGGAGTGACAGCTAAGCCTTGTCCTGCACCCTGTGCAACTGCTGGTGGCTGTGCCAGGGGAAGCTCTCTCTGCCGCACTGCAGAGGGGGCCGTTGTGTTGAGGTCAGCTCTTCTGCTGTTTTGCCTAACAATTTGCTGAAAATCCGTGACTTTTTAAGGCCTTTTTTTGCAGGCTTTGCTAAGGCCAAGAATTAAGTCAAGGCCAACCCAAGAGTATGTCCCAATGGGAGTAAGGAAGTATTCTTCATGAATAACAATAGAACAATCAGGCCACAAATGATTTATTTATCAACCTTTCTCATTTGTCTTTTGTAAATCACCTTCACTGTTATGGCATCTCTTCTCCCTAGAGAAAAGGACTGACTAACAGCATTTTTATTACAGTGAGCAGAAGACAACCGTGGGACTGAAGAGTCAGGATGCCTTAATATTATATTTTAGACGTAGTAAGAATGGTCTTTAATAGCCCTGTTTCGTACATCAGAGCAGGGAGTCAGGAAGTGACCTTCAAACAGGGCTAAATGCAGACAGTCCCTAAGGTGAAGAGGAGTGATTAAGCATCTCACAGCTCCAAATGAAGTTCTCGCTTTCAAAGAGTGATCTGCAACACCCATGCAGATGGCAAATGGGAAAGATGAGGTGACAGATACTTGTATTCTCTAGCAATTTGGTTTTGTCCCTTGCTGAGGCAAGACTCTGAGCTGGTGGATGGACACAGCTGTTCTTTTTCTCCTGTAAGATTCTCACAGAGCTGCTGCACTGTCATGTGCTGTCCTCTGTGCTGGATGTGTCAGTGACACAGGCTGAGGGCAAGCAGCTGGGAGCCTACATGATAGAATAGCATCACAACCCTTATCTTCTAGATAATGATGGTTTTTCTCTTTAATAATTCTTTTTTTCTTTTTGAGATGCCTCAGTTCAGTTTCTTCATGTGCCATTGTAGGTGAGCTACTCAGTAACCTCTGCATTCCAATGCTCAGATTTTTCTCCACCTAATCTATTTTCCTGTATTAGTGAAGACTTCAGAAGTTTGGTATTAACACTACCTCCTGGTTCCTTCTCCAAAGCTAGCAAAGAAATTCTGCACTTCCTATAGCTATCCATTAGACACAAGTTCTTTTCCAATGTTCTCTTCCACTTAAGCACATTTTTTTCTGTGCTAGAGCAATGGGACTGAAGTATTCTCTGGAGACTGACCCTCTTTGACGAAATTGCTGCCTGCAAATAGGCAAAGGGAAGGGGCAATGCCACCAAGTAAAACTTGAACTTACAGCATGAAGAGAAGGCAGAATAGAATTCACCTGGCATTTTCTCAAGACCCACAGCTTCTAATGATCCAGTGTTCCCTACTTTATATTGCAAGCACTTCAGACTTATTTCTTATTTCCAGTCCACTGCATAAGCCATTTCAAGGATATTCAGATGTAATCTTATTTGTAGCCAGACCTCTGTGAAATTACCAACTATTTTAAAATTAGACAATACATGTTTTCTTTGCATAAATTATGAATGCTGTTAATCTAGTAAAAAAAAAAAAAAAAAGAGTTGAAGCAGAGATTTGTTTTATTTTTATACATGTGAAAATATAGTTCCTCTGTAATGAAAACATTCCCTTGTGGTTTTACATGTTGTCATATATTTTTAATTTTAGTTGATTTGGCATGCCAAAGCTTCATTTACAATTTGCTGGCACTTGTTCAATAGCAATATTAATTAGGTCTAGGACTGGAAGTGGCAGAGCTGTGGCAGATGAGCTCTCTAGATAGGGCATTGGCTGTGCTCTCAGATTATTATCTCAGCTGTAACATCATGTGGTGACACTGGTTTTGGGACCCAAGCTGGGGCTGGTGTTCTGTAATGTGTACCATAAGCTAACCAAAATCCTTAGTGGATGGACCCAGATCTTTTAAGTCTTGTATTTTACTCAAGACAGATCTGTAAAGATACATCTGATGTTTGCTCATTATTTTAATAATGGCTTTTTTTTTTTTTGTTTTTTTTTTTTTGTTATCAATTATGCTGAGAACAAACTCCTTGGGAAAGGACAGGTTGTATTTTCAGAAATGTTGTTGAAAAGTCAAGTCCCTCACAGAAGTGATCTCCATCATAGCAGTCAGGCACATGCCCTATGCTGGCACAAAAAGCAGCTTGCTGGCAAATTGTCACTGCACACTTTTTACTGTCTGGCAAAACCCTTGTGAGGATGAAGTTTAGTGTTGCAACCCTCTTGGGCTATTTGAGTGGATGGATTCCAGAATCCAAAATGCCTCCAATGAGCATGATTTCATCTCACTTTTCAGATGTTTAGAATTCTAGTAACTAACTAGTCAACTGTCCCCACACTGCTACTTACGTAGGGAAGGGTGTTAGAGAAGATAGAGCAAGACTCTATTCCACAAGTCACAGTAAGGTATAATCCACATAGATATATGGACAACATTCTTTACAGAATGGTTAAACATTGGAACAGGTTCCCTGGAGAGACTGTATAATCTCTGTCCTTGAAGATATTCAGAACTCAACTGAATGAATCCATAATCATCCTGATCTATAGAATTTGTCTTTCTCTCAGAAGAGGTTGAACCACATGACCTCCATGAGTAGTGTCCCTTCAGTCTAAGTTGTTTCATGTTTATATGATTCTAAACAAACCACATGCATGGAGGAGAACAGCCCCAGTTACCAGGTGGATGGGAATGGACGCTGGAGAAGAGCCTCTGCCTATGTGCAAGGCTGCTCCAAGTGAGAATGGCAAGATTTGCAAGCTTGTCCATTTTGTAGTTATACTGGGGATACTGAGATTCCCAGATCCATCAGCCAACAACACTCTCCTTTAATACATTCACACCTCTAAAAAATATTATTTTTTGTGAAAAGTAAGCTGTTGTAGACTCCTGGATTGTTGCCTCAACATAGGCACCGCAATAGAGCTCTTCCTCCTAAGTAAGCATTTTGCACTTCTCACTTTAGTAGGGAAAGGTTACAACCCTCCCAGCTGCAATGCAGCCCTTATCTGTATTTAAGGGCCATACATCACTGCCACAGGAGCCATGTGCCTTTGCTTATTGATTTTTCTTTCTTTTTCTGACCATTATTTTTAGTTGTAGCATACCATTTCCAAACTGTGAGAAAAGGAATGTGTCATAGAGGCCATTGATTTTGTAAGAAAAAATGTTTTGCTCTTGACCCTCCTCTGCCAGTGTTATTTTGCAGTGAACAGGCACTGACCTGAGTGGTGAGACAGGAGGGTAGCTGCCCTTTCTTATCTTGATTACTCTGGATTACAGAAGCATAACTCTGAGCATGTGCAGGACTAAGAAAGTGGTTTTCCAAGCTGACAATGAGAAAAGATAGAAGGAAATCAGGTATTCCTATCAACAGGCATGAATTTGATTGCCTAGGGCTATGTGCACTGTGAGAATCACTGTGTTCTGTGCATTCTGCGGGTGCTCTTCAGCTCAAGACAGTCCTTGGATACAGTCCAGTGGATAAAGATGAAGGAATACCATCCTGATTTGACCACACACAGAGCCACATGTTATTTGAAAGTTGTTTGTAACACTCTCTGATTTTGAGATTGTTTTTTCTATGCAGAATAATGTCCTGAAATGAGTAATTATTAAATTATACTTAAAGGCTAATTAAAAAAAGACTGGGCTTTGTAAAATGAGAAGAAGCAGTAGGTGAAGGCTGAAGTTTCAGTGAATGATATGAGCTTTTGGGAGGGATTATCAGTATGAGTTTCAGTGAGTGCAACTGAGTCAACTAGTTTAACCACAAGGTTAAATACTCTCCTGAGATACAACTGGATCTAGCAAAGCCTTTAAGCGCAGGTTTAATCTAAACATTGTTCAGCTTGATGTACGAATAAATTGAATTTTGGTACTCCTCCTTGCATGGTTAAGCATGACTAGAATTGGTTGAAACAGGAAATTTCCATTCTGCTGGTAATTATAGGTTTTAAACCTTTTTCTGTTTGTTTATTTCTGAATTTAAATTACTGTTAGAAGAAACAAATGGAAGATAAATGTGCTTAATATTCAGGGCATCTTCTTTTTCCATTAATTCCATTGGAATTCAGAAGATTTTAAGGCTCAAAGTTCTTAGCATCTTTCTATTTTTAAAGCATTTTCAATCTCCACATTTTGTGATTAAGGGATTATTTCTGGGAAAACAGAAGAAGAAAATTCAAAGGATTTAAAGGGGCAAGTGCCACTTTCACTCTAGGAAGTTCCATCCCATAAGGATAACATTGGATTTGACAAGATACATTCTCTAGTTTTTACTTTTAAACTCAAGCCCTGCGGTAGAACACTTAATATAAATTCCAGTCAGAGTGGAAATTTAATATCGACCATTAGGCGGAGAGAACGAGTAACAGCATCCACTGAAAAGAATTTGTTAGTCAATTTGTAAGAAAAGTTCAATTTGTGTTTTCTTACCTTGCTAACTGTCTTTAAGAAGGAAGTGCTGCAGTATTTGGAGCTACAAGAAACACATGCATTATCAGAGCATTTGCTTCTAAACTGTGTGGCTTTGCATCTAAGTGTGCAAAGAAAACTGTAAAAGGCAGTCTTGTGAGATCCCAGTGAAGATGCTAGTTTAGTTGGCTGCTGAATGAGGAATACAGGACTTGCCAGACTGCCCCAGATTGCTCAACCAGCACTTTTAATCATGTCATTCAGCCTTTGCCAACACTGCACCCATGGAGCAATGAGGTGTGAGATTATTCCCCACACAGTGTAACACCAGCTGACAGCAGCAGGACGTTATTCACTGCCTCTAACCTTCAGACCAGCAGAGAGCAGAGACAGCAGAGCTCCAACTTGTGTGTCAGTGCAGACAACTTCTACACGAGTAAAAAAAATCTGTGGCATTGAACCTGTCTCCTAACCTCTGTGTGTTTTCCGAGTTCTAGGCAGTGCTTTCATAGTGATCACAGCATTCAGAGAGCATGAGCAGAAGGTTCATTCCTGTTATTTTACTTGTGTATATATATTTAATTGTGTATTTACTTGAATGTTGTTTTTAGTTCTAGTTTGAGGAAAAAAACAAAACAGGCTTTAATGGTGAAGGGTGACAGTCCCTGTGATGAAATGGAGAGTAGTTATTTCTGGTGTGGAAAGTTAGGCTAGATAGAGTGTAATTAGGCAGTCGGAGATAGGGCTGTCCCTCCTTCCTCCTGGGGGTAGTTGTGCTGAGCCAAAGTGGGTGATTCACTTCTCTGCAAGCTGATCTCTGCAGCAGTGTAGGAGTGTGCTACATTGAGTACCTCCTCAGCAACATTTCTGGCAGCAGAACAAACACTGTGGGTTTTGTTGTTCCATTATTTTTTAGTTCCTGTAGAGAAATCAATCTTTTTGCTGAGTAAAAACTTTGAGTGTGATGATTACTCCTCATATTCTGAGTGGCTCTGAAAATTACTCAGAGCCCACAAGAGTCATCCAATTAGGAAAAGCTGCTAAGCAGGCCTAATCATGAACCTCCAATGTAGGTAGATGATCTGTATTTATACTGAACTATGGTCTCTGTCCTAGTTGGTGCCATCCCAGACATTCCAGTCTGATGGCAGGAGGAACTGTAAAAACAGTAGCAGAGCCATGTCATGTTGGCCATCTCTTTTTATTTATAGTACGTTTATGATGAACTCAAATTATTCTAATATCACTTGTACACAATTTAAAAAATATGTTTTTGTTCTGAGTAAGCCTGGAAAAACTGCAGTTCTGTCTCATTTCTTGACAGAAAATCACTGAGTCTTGCCAAACTGTGGTCCTTTGTGTGTGGAGGTGATGACACAAGAAAGCTGCATAGAACTGAGATTCCATCAAGTAGAAAGTTCCCTGAATATGAAGCATTTAATAACCAGTGGCTGATTAGTGAGAGAGTCAACAGATACCCTGGAAAAGTATCTCCTGTAGAGAGGCAAGAACCACATCTGTTTGGTGCAAATGACATTCACAAATAAATCATATTGTCAGACCAATGTAACTTTTGCTTCATAAAACTTAACAGCAAAATGTTAACCAACAGCAAGAGAGGAGAGGTTCTGGGGGAGAGGAAAAGTTATTAATGGACACATGCAATGTGACTGCAAGATCTTGTTGAAGCTATGAAAAGTCATTGTTCAAAACCGTGGCTGCATCTGTCTGTATCTGTTCAGAAGACATCTAGCTGCATGCCCTGCCTGTGCTGCAAAGGGTGGCAGCTGATGTTCTGTGAAGGCTCCCAGTACTGATGGTTGCTGTCAGGTATGATCAATGGATGGTATCTCCTGTCACCATCCTCCTCGCATACCCTTCCCATCAGTTCACACTGGTGTAGCCAAATGCTGCTGGTTCCTTCTCCACCTTCAGCCACTGTTTCGAGTATTTTTCTGTCTCTACCTTCCCTTGGTGCTTCTGTCCAGCCCTGCTGAGCATGGCCCTGGATCTCAGGACTTGACATTTTTTAAAACATCGTATCTGCTGCTTTGACAAAACTTGTTTTCTTTGCACAATGACATTTCTGGACAGTTGTAGTTAGTAAGGGGCTTATCTTGAAGAAATGAAACAAAGAGGGAATGAGGCTGCATAGAAAGACATAAGAATTTGCATGTGCTGACATTTTCTCTGCTAGAACTGGTTCACTGGGTCTGGTATGGAAGCAGCCTTTCTAGATTAAAGTCACAAAGAAAGATAAAATCCCACTTATCACCCCAAGCCTTTATCTGAGCCATTTCTTGGCCATGGCAAGACACATTTTCCTCTCCTGTATGCTATACAAAAGCTCAAGAGGTTTCAGTTTAATAATCCTCCTTATGCAACATGTAAAACTTTCTGGCACTCAGCCATGACAGCACAAAGGTTTTAAAGGGAAGATCTACACAAATATCACTGGGGCTATGACAGACCAGCTCCAGACCTGCTGCTGGGGAATCATCGTGCATTAGTTACCCTTTCTGAGTAGTATCAGCAGCCTCCACTGAAACAGCAATTTCAGACATCCCCAAAAACAGCAAAGGAAGAAAGGGCAGAGCCAGCAATCCTGGTATGACCCTGAAATTGAGGGTATGGGTTAATGAAGAGATGGAAAATGTAGATCACTTTTTTCTCCAATGCCCAAAATACACAGACAACTATTTTCTCAAGTGACTAGGAATAGTATAAAAACTTTCCAATAAAATATGGTGAAGAAAAATAGTCTGCAGGAGATTGTGAAGAACAAGGGAACTATTAGGGAGAATGTTACACCATGTGATAACCACTCCTTATCAGAAACAGGTCACCAAAAGAGGTGATAGAAAAGCAGAACCCCACAGTATGTTGGGGATCTGCCCAGCTACCTTAGCTGCATCCAAGCAGAAATCCAGTTTCTGCCATTTTAAGTTCATTGTAATTTCTGTCACTAAAATCCAAGTTGCGTTTTCTTGTTTTGGAAGAGGAACGTAAGTCTGTGTGGCTGTGTATACATGTGAGGAAATTAAAAAATGACAATACACTTGCTCCTTTTGAGCCTGACACAAGCTAAGGGAGATAAAAATAAGCAAGTGAAAGGAGAAGGAGTGCAGAGGAGTTGCTTATCACCACCTCCAATTCCTGCAATGTTGTCTTAAAGTAAAAAGCAGCTTTTGAGGAAAAAACATCAAGAACCAAATCAACTGGAATAAGCAGAAACAGGTTTGTGGGGTTTTTTTTTTTCCATGGGGGGGATTCAATAGCTTCAAGTGGGTTTTAGATCTTGTGCCACCCTTAATCTTTGGGCTTTTCTCACTCCCCACTGTCTGTTTTGTTCAACTGCACTGCAGGAAAAGTCTTTCTCTTCTTTGGCATGGGGTCAGCAAGTGAGAGACATATCAGCAGTTCTGTCCTGCTGGATTTTACAAATCCGTCTGAGATTAATATTCTAGTTCAGATAATGGAAACTACTTCTTTCCTACTATAGATGCCTCCCTTTCCTACAGAACTAGCTACCAATTCTGAACTAGTTCTGTCTTTATTTTCAAGGAAGGAGAAGAGAGTACCTGAGTCATGGGGAGCTATTTAACCAGATAAGGACTTTCTCAGAGGGGCTTGTAATGCTTCCTAGGGAAATGGACGACTTCTTCTTTCTGACAGAGGAATTAATCACTGAGCACCATTAGCAACTGAGAAAACACACACACTTTAAAATGTCTTCATAGCTTTGTTTATTGAAAGATTAATTAGGAAACATAATAGAACTCTAGCTCCCTTCTACCACTTAATTTGTGTGGAAAAGACATCTAACCTGGTAGAAATTACTGCCAAGGAATGCCCCAGCACAAGATAACTTTCTGCTCATCAGAGTAATGCCAGAAAATCTTCCCTGTGGCATTATTTTGCTACGCCAGGGTGTTTCAGTGCAGTGGCTGAGGCCATGGTTTGTCTGTTCTTGGCCAGCTTTGTGCCAACTGGAACAGCTTTCAGGCTGTTCTGTCTTACACAGGGGGCCACATGAAGAAACATCCTTGCTTCTCTCCCTTTCTTGGGTGAAGCAGAACAAGGACACAGAGAAACAATCCTGCTTTTATTTCTACCTTTCTGGAGAAAAATTGAAAGGAAAATGCAACCAGCTACCTCTGGAAAAACTTTGTGGGACAATGCCAAACCAGAAACTGTCATTAAGTGAGAGAACCAGTTCTGGTTTGTACCAGGCTGTGTTGAAGCCTGAAGTTTTAATTTCATCCAAGAGAATTTTATGCTTATTCCCTCTGAAATTCAGACAAGTGGAACACCCAAGGTTTCCTTGTTTTCACTTTGCCGGTTGCAGCCTTTTGTGCTGGAACAGTCTTTGCTGTTAGTCAGGAAGGTAATTGCTGGGACATGAGATGGAGGCAGCATGTCTTATTGCAGCTCTCCTCTGAGATTGCTGGGAAACAGCTGAGCGGAAGGGAGTCTTAATAGCAATCCAGTATGGATAATTTCCTCAGACCTTCAATTTCTTGCTGAAGATTTATATTTTTATTTCTTTTAATGAAGGATGTCCCAGAGGTCAAGAAATTCCTAATTGACACTGGCAAGCAGGATTATCCATTAAACAGTGTTCCCAGCTATGTGCAGACAGAGAGGCGTTTGGGACAGAAGTTCTGGAGGATCTCACTCACTGCAAACCTCTTGCAGTGCTTTGAGGCCTGGTGTTGTAGGAAGAGGCAACAAGCTCATAACTGCCCTGTTAAAGTAAACAAAGTAATCAGTTGCAGTCCCCAGTTTCGTCTTCTGATTGAACTTGTTTGAGGAAAGTAATCACATTTTTAGCCTTATTAAGTTAAATTTTCTGCCAGCAGCACTATATGACTGGATTGCACACATATGGAAATGAGCTCTTATCTGTCCCAACACGCTCCTGATGGAGTTAGCTCTTGAGGACCCAGTGGTGGCAGGGCTGATGTCTGGACAATTTTCTTAGCTGCTTAAAGTTCTCTTTGTTAAATGTGCATGGTATGTCTAGAGAAGATAGGTGCAATACTGCTCCCAACAAACACGTATCAGCCTAGCTCAGGCCCACAGGAGGATAATTTCCTTGATGTATTAATGTATGAAGGGCCACCTGCCTTCATTCCCACCTCACTACTATTCCAAGAGGGAAGGAGGCTGGAGCAGGGAAAGTCTGTATTCCATACAAATGAGAGACATCAATTTTCCACATAGGTCCTGAAGTCTCTTCCCTCACCATTAAGCATGTGTTAGTGAAAAGAGACTCCTAGGAAGGCACCTGATCTCCAGCACTGTCCTCATCCTGCTCCAGCAGTCACTGCCACCCGAGGTGCTTCCCCCATGCCAGAGCCACAAACCTCAGAGAGGAAATGAAGCATTTTGTGTAGAAGCTCTGGCTCTGGTTTAAGTGGCTGGAGCTAATGAAGGAATTCTTCTCACCCCCTGGGGCTGCTGGCAGGGCCATGCGGGTAGCAGTGGCAATCCCTGCCCTGAGCTACCAGAGAAGCCATTTCCATGAGGTGAAACTACATGACCCATTCACAGCTTTAGAGCCATTTATCTGTTTGGTTTTTGAGGGCTTTGTTTGTTTGTTTTTCTTCTGAAATGCTTAAATTATCCTGGAACAGGGTACTGTTTGAAGCCTTTTCTGAACATTTAATTTGTCCGGACATCTGTGCCTCAGGGATTATTTTGTTTGAATAAATAGTGTCTGGATGCCAGAGAACCTGGCTGGTAGGGATTTTTTAAGAGCAGGAATAAAGCACAGAGCATCTGTAGACAGTGGAATAGATTTTATTAAGTATGAGTATGTGCAGAGAACTCTCAACTTACTTAGTTTTATCTGCTGAGGACTAAACTGCACAGGATGTACATTGGTGAGAATACTGAAACTTATTTACTGGAAAGTGGACATCTGGGGACATACTGACCTTAAGCAGATGTCCACAGGGATGTTCAGAGCTTTTAAAGAATCACTTCTTTACTACCTTAGTAGCAGTGTCTATTTTTGTCGAGAGATGAATGCAGTCTGGAGAGAACCACTCTCCTCAGTATCATGCGATCCACTCACTGCCTGAGAGAGACTAACTTTTGTAAAAGGGCACCACGTGTTTCCTGGCACATGTTGAATCCTTGATCATTTCAATGTCTGTAGAACTTTCAGTTATTCTGAGCAAGTGGCAATTGCTTATGTCAGTTTAAAGGTCTAAAAATACCAGCTTCCTTCCCCTTTTGGTTGTTAGCAATGGTGTAAGCTGCAGCAGCCGGTGTCTGGGAAGGTTGTGATCTGATCTGACAGGGTCTGAAGTGCTGGTGTGCCTCAGTGTAGTGCTGAGCATCAGCCACAGGACCAAGATCAGAGTCTCCATCAATATTTTCATCCTCACTGAGACCACGGGAGAGCTGAAATTGTGGCTTTCCCATTCTGGAATATTATATGGGAAGGTTGAGGGCTGAACCAGCTCAGCCAGAGTGTGTCTGTTCCGGGTTTTAATAAATACAGTATGAAAGGTGGGTTTTCATTTGGTTTGGGTGCACACACTACTGAAATAAATAGAAATTCTGTGATTAGCTGTAGGGACTTTTTTGGTGCTTGTTTTAGGGGTGGTATATTCAGAGCAATCTTCCTGAGAAGATCTTGTGAGCCCCCCTATTGCCATCTGGGGAATCCTGGCATCACACTTTCTTCAGCAAATACTCTCTGGGGAAGGGCTTGCCCCTCATTTGTCTTTTGCAACCCTCCAGGAGATAAGTAAATTTGATTGACAATACAGTTCAATCCTGAGTGGAAATTTTATCCTAAAAAGAAGAACAGCTGAAAACACGATCCCACTCAGTAGAAACTTTGCTATATTGATTTTATGTGGAAGGTACTTTAGGGGCTTAAATGCTTTAAAATAGCTGAGTTACAGTGACTAGCTTCCATGTTCCCTCCACAGACTGTGCTAGAAGAAAGATTCTCTGAAAGGCAACTTGGAGAGCCTGAGCTGGCCTCTTGCTCTCCTTTTTATACACCCACAATTTATTTTTTCCTGAGGGAGAGCAATCATGGTGGTGCTGTGGCTGAAAAAGCTACCTGAGAGCTCACCCTGAACCCAAAGAGTTCCTTGGCCCCTGTGATTGCTGCAGCAACTGGGGACACCAGCTCTGCCCTCCCTCTCTGAGTGCAGAGCTGATCACAATTGCAGGGATAATTTTTCTAACAAGGCTTGGAAGACAGCAATGCAGGAAGCAGGCACTTCAGAAGTGAACAGTATTATTGGTAATTACAATAAGCCACCAACCTCTGAGGACACCTCCCAGTCAAATTATTCTATTGCATTGATGGTATTGCTGTTAACTTAGCAGTATATTGCTTTTTCTAAATTATGTGAAGTGCAAATGAAAGTTGTAGACCGAAGTAAGCATGTGTTGACTGGGTGGACATACTGTGTTTCAATTACATCTTTGTTAATCACAGTTAGAAGTGTTACCTAAATAAAGTGGCATTATATCCTCAACTGAATAGCTGTCACATACATTGATCAGCAGAAAACTGAAGCAAAACGAGTGCAAGAATAATTCCCACTGAACTTCCTAGCCTCACCACTCATGATAGGCTTTTGTCTCCTCTTTTCTATTAAAATTTGTTGAACAGAGGAACAAGTAGGAAAACTTCAGGAGCTGAAGGTGTCTCTGGAATGAGTTAAGCAATTTCTGTTTCATAAAATTTCATACAAATGTTCAAAGAGACTACCACAAAGTAAAACCATGGAGACAGTGATCTGTCTTTAGTTCACACTGATTTATTCCATCCCACTGAAGCCTCTGCAAGCCTTCCTTCCCATGCCCATCAGTGTCAGGCCAGACCCACCACAAGTAACAGCTGAGAAGACTAAAACAGAACACTGAAAAAGTAATATTTCAGGTTGTAATTTGATGGCAAGATTGTTATTGCTCATAAACGCCTACAAGAATAATTCTTGATGCATACATATCCAGGCTGTTCAGGTCTGAGGGACACTGCCGGGCCATCTTCTGAGGTACAGGAAGGTAACTACCATGCTTTTCAGACAAGAAGGGAAAGGCTGAAGGATAGTAGGGGTCAGGCAGAAATCTAGGCTGAATGTAATCACTGCTTATGATTAAATGAGTTGGCTTGGCAATATGGGCTCCTGGCAGGAGAATAGAAATATATAGAAATAGAATAGAATAGAATAGAAATATACCTAGTTCTACAAATAGATGGTGCCATTTGATGAATATTTTCTGCTTTCTTTCTCAGTCTGTAGGTAGTGATGTCACTTTGCTAATTGCCATGAAAAAAACTAAGAAGGTAGGAACTACAAGAAATGAGACTGATGATCCATCTGCTAGGAGAAGGCCTTTAAGAATAGCTGTTCTCTTTACATCAAAAGGTCATTGCAGACTCATGAGGGAATTTCTTCCCTTGCTCCAAGCCACTCTGCCTTGTCCAGTAAGGAATGAGGAGCTGGAGTTGCTCCTGTCCCATGAAGAAGACGAACATAGTTAAGGGGAAGCAGTGGGGGAGAAATGAGATCACAGGAGAAGAGTGATGGTTTTGGGAAAATACAACTTTACAGAGAAAACTGGGCAGTAAGATTTCACTTCTCATGAGTGGATGAAAACCTGTAAACTGCATTTGCTTACAAACCCTTCACTGCCAGAAGCAGCTTGCTATGGTAAGAGACTGAATCCCTGCTGTTCCTGGCACAGAAAGGAGCAGCTCCCCATATGCTCAGTTTATATTATTAGCTCCAGCATATGAATGTGACAGGTCTAGGAGGGAATAGAGAAAACACAACGAACTTCAAAGGTCCTGGCATGGTGACATTTAGGTACTACAGTGGCCAGCATAAAACTGATGTTTCTCTGTGACTGATGCCATCTGGAATCCAAATTAGACCCAAACACATTTTCCAGTTCTCTCATGGCTTTAAATTTTGTTGAGCCCTAACTTCGTCAAGCAGTTGGACTAGATATCATTGTAGGTCCCTTACAACTGAAAATATTCTGCTCTGTTCTATTCTAACCTAAAGTTCTTTGATTTTCAAATGTAGTAGAAATGTTTTGGTATGTCAGCTCTCCTATGACTAAATGGTTTTCAAAATTTTTAATATTCAAGCATGGTTAAGAGTTTGCAATTCTGGCTCACAAGAGCACATTATGTGTTTGATTTCCTTTTGATTATGGTTTTCTCTGACAAAGGCAGTACAGCTGCAAGAGGAGTCTACTACATTTGTGAAATAAATGGAAAGATCATCCCTTTGATTTGCAGGTAGTAGAAAAAGAAAGACAAGACAGACTTGGAATAGCCTATCCAAAAAGGGAAGAAAGGAAAAGCCTGAGAGAAAGAGGTAGTATAGTCAGAGCAATTTATATATAAATGGAGATTTTTTTAATGAAGAAAGAACTTGTATTATGTTAATCTTGCCAAATCCTGATAAGACTTAAAATAGTTGCTGAAATGATTTTACTGGTAAAACCAAAACCTTTTATAGGATCTAAGAAGTTAATTTTCTTTGCAGAATTAGGAAACAATCTGAAGAGAATCAGTGGAGACAGGCAATCACAACAGAGGAGGAAAAATCTGTTCAGTGACATATCTGGCTCTTAAGTTAGGAAACGATCAAAAGGAACAAGTAATGTAATTTCCTGGGTCTCAGTTTAACAAGGTACTTAAGTCTATGCTTAAATTTAGGTATGTAACCTAACTCAATAATTTAGTAGGTGACCTCAGCAGATCCTTTCTAAGTTATTGTGTGATTAATCTCAGCAATATTAACTCGATGATGTTTAAGGACACATTTATGCCAAGTATGTAACTAAATTTGGATTCTAAGATCCACAGCAGCAGACAAGTGTTTAATTTTCATTGTTTATGAAGGAGAAATAGCTAGACCCTGAAGAGTTAATACATCTATTTTGCTTCTTGCTTGCACTGAAATGAGATCAGCAGTATGTTTATTACATTCCCTAAATCACCCCAGACAAAACAAAAACATTTTTGCAAGTAGTTTTCTAGCTGGCTGGTTGAGGACTAGTTAACACCTACTTCAACCCCATTACCTTTGAGGATGTTTTTCCCACAATGACCTCAATGTTTAGTAGACTAAGGAGAGTGGAATCAGAAAAAAAACAAACAAAAAACAACTATCTTAAAAAATCATAGAATCATAGAATGATTAAGGCTAGAAGGGACCTTCAAGATCATCAGGTTCCAACCTTCCTGCCATGAGCAGGGACACCTCCATCCAGACCAAGCTGCACAAGCCTCATCCAACCTGGCCTTGAATACCTCCAGGGGAGGGGGCATCAACAGCCTCCCTAGGCAACCTATTCCATCACCTTACTACCCTCATGGTGAAGAATTTCTTCCTGATGACTAACCTAAATCTCCCCTAATTCAGTTTAAAACCATTACCCCTTATCCTGTCACTGCCCTCTCTGGTGAAAAGCCCCTCCCCAGCTTTCCTGGACCCCCTTCAGGCACTGGAAGGTGCTCTAAGGCTCCCTGGAGCCTTCTCTTCTCCAGGTTGAACACCCCAACTCCGTCAGCCTGTCTTCATAAGAGAGGTTCTCCAGCCTTTGGATCATCTTCATGGCCCTTCTCTGGACCTTCTCCAACAGCTCCATGTCTTTCCTGTGCTGAGGACACCAGAACTGTACACAGCACTCCAGGTGGGATCTGACCAGAGCAGAGTAGAGGGGCACAATCCCCTCCCTGGCCCTGCTGGCCACGCTTTTGATACAGCCCAGGATGCAGCTGCTCTCTGGACTCCAGAGCACACTGGCAGCTCATGTCGAGCTTCTCATCAACTACCACCCCCAAGTCCTTTTCCTCAGGACTGCTCTCCAGCCATTTTCCCCTGACCCTGTATTTGTGCTTGGGGTTGTGCCAACCCAGGTGCAGGACCCTGCACTTGGCCTTGTTGAACTTAATGAGGTTGGTATTAGTCCACTTCTCCAGCCTGTTAAGGTTATGGCATCTCTTCCCTCTAGGGTGTCAACTACTCCACACAGCTTGGTTGTCAGCAAACCTGCTGAGGATACAGTCAATCCCACTGGTCCCAAATATTACAAAGTATCCATTTGACCTGCACTGCTTGATGCTGCTGTGATAAAATGTAGCTTATTTTTTCACAGGTATTTTGGGAAGATCCATCCAATCTAACTTGAGTCTAAACTACAAAGTTACCTCAGCTTCCCTGTAGCAAGTGACAAGTGACAGGATATTCAGCCTATCCCAAAAGAGACCCATAATGTACAATAAATTTCTGTTCCCCTCTACTGACCCAATGACTGTCTACTTTCTTACTAAGTAAAATCAGAGGATATGGAGTTGACCTTCTGACAACGGAGGGCTTTTTCTTTTGCTAGGTTGTTATAATAATCTTCTATTAAAAAAGAAAAAAATATAGCTCCAAAGCTTTCAGATTGTTTCAGTTTATTAAAATTTAGCCATTAAGTTGCAATTTTCTTTGATATTGCTTCAGGTCATTGTTTCTGAGGAATAATGGTTTAAGTGAAGAGTATCTTTGAGATATTCTACAGAAACCCATTTTCTGTAGTAACATAATTTTCAGCAGCATATACCATGAGGGAGACATGCTGGTTCTCCTGGTGAAATAAAGCTGTTACTGGGTTCTACACTTCTGCTAAGGTATCATGGCAGGGGTTGCTCCAGTGCTGCCCACTTAAAAAACATGGTATCTAAGAGAGACTTTGATGGGAGTTAGACAAGGCATTGAAAGATTGACTCCTTTGCCAGTCTCTGGGTTTGATGGCTCTCTGGAACAGAACACACATTTCATAATTCACAAGCTTCTTTAAGCACAAGAAGTTTTTTCCTCAACCTTAGAAAACTGGGGAGAGGCAGGATTGTGTTGCCTGGTTTTTTGATTTAGAAATGTCTTGCTTTTTTTGAAAACTTTGTGGACAAGGAAGTTGACATCAGTTAAAATGAGTATTTACAAGAACTCGATACATAGCCACCTTGCCCCTTTTTATTCCCCTCCATCCCTCACAAGGACTACAGCCCCTTGGCCCTATGGCCCTACAGTGTTTTCAGATCTTTGGAGCCCTCACCCTGTCCCTGACTAGTTTATCAGAATTTTTAAGATTTGGCATTTCCAAAAGGCAGGGTGCAAAGTTCCTTGTTCAATACTAAAAGGGCTCACACTTCCCACACGAGAACATAACAAACCTGCTCTGCTTTATTTATGGAGAAAAACTGTTTGAATAGTCAGGACATGCCTCCTTCCTTTGTGAACACAATCACAAATCCTAGGGGCTATTAAAATACAAGTATAAATATAAAAATACCTGCACCAGGTGGTCCTTATTCATGGCATGTCATTTGTCATTCTTGACTTTGAAAGCTTTACCTGGCATTTCAGTGAGCAGCATTTGTCCTGTGTGACTCCAGAATAATGAACAGCCGGTTCTGAAAAACCCAACAACAGGAAATTGTTCTGCAAAACAACTCAGTTGAAAATAAAAACATTCTTTTTTTACTTGAAACACCCCAAAATCAGATTAAATAAAAAGCTACATTGAAAAATATAATTATTAATACAAACCATAGATTACTATAATAAAATAATTCTAAATAGTACTTGATCAAAGGCTTTAAAAGGCTTTATCCTTCTGCTTGTACAGAACATATTATTCTTAGCTTGAATGATTAAAAAAAGTTTTCCTTTCAAATTATAAAGAGACTTTCAGTAGTAATTGGAGGGGTATAGAGACAGATGATGTGGACAAGGGGAAGTTTTACAGTTAAGTGCCTTTGAAAATCCCAGTAGATGTTGATCTTCTGGTATCTTTCAAATTCTCTCTTTTTAAAAGTAGTTTTATTGACATGTTCATATGTGCTGGAACAATGTTGAAGCGAGTAAGATGTGACTACCTCAGAAGAATGTGTACCTGTTAAACTTAAAAGCACTGAGTACACTTCTAGGCATGTTTTAATATGATGAAGGCATCTCTTGGTGTTACATGCTGAAGTCTACACTTGGGAGTCATTTATCTTGACTGAACTTACTTGATCAAGTGTAGCAGATCAGAATCTACAGGCTTGAAGTGCACATCTCTCACCAATGTGGGATGTCTCTCACATATAATCTATCAGTCCGTAATCCTCTCAGAAGAGGAACAGCTTATGATTAATTTGTGTCCTTTTCCTCACAGGAAATCTTTTAGGATTTTACGGCGGAAAGAGCCATATGACCGATAGAGGAAAGTGTCAGGAGCTATTAGACAAAAGAGCAGCTTTGCTGTAAAATCTTGGACACATTTCCTGTACCAGACTTCAGAGACCAAAACTGTGGAATTTTCCTTGGATCTCAGGAGATGACAAGGTAAGGCAGCATGTGCACAGCTTGGGGCTTGGAGGCCATTTGTGGGATTTGGTGGGTGCATTCCAGTCTGAAATAAAAAAAACTGTGTGTCAAACTTCAGAGTACAAATGGAGCCAGGATACAAGGGAAGGTTTGAAGCCATCATGAGGTGGTGCTGCATCTGGAGCAGACTCTCTCTCCCACTCTAACTACATTGCTGGTATAGACCCCAAACAGAGATGAAGCTGTTAGGGTCATAGAGACAGACAGTATGAGATACTGTCTTCTTTTCTCTGTTCCCACACCTCTTCCCCTCCTCACCACAGAACCCAATAGTCCACAGAGCTTTCTTAAGCATGAGAAGGAGTTCATGGACTCACAAGGATGAAAAGAAAATCTACTGATGAGAAGCTTAATTTTGTTAATGGGGCTACAGGTCTGCTTACCCCAGATCCAAGCCTACCTACACACACAGGCAAAGTTCACTGGATTTGCTATCTTCTTTCTGAGAAATATAAAAGGTAACTTCCCTTTAATTGTGATCACAGCATTTATTTTCATAATGTTTTGAAGTATTGCTACAATAGCTGCACGTCTTTTCTTGCTGGTATCTTTGATCTGAATCCACTACAGGTCAGTCAGATGTTGCATTGATAGAAATATTTACCAGCTCACAGCTTTCAGTACTGACTCTGTTGACATCAGCCATATCTGTAAACCCATTTGCACTGAATAAATGAAAATAAAGAAAACTAGGGGAAATTAAATTCCAGCAAAATTAAACAGCTTGCACAGTATAAAGCCCAGAACATTTCATATTGGCCTTGTGTATAAAGATCTGAGAATATAACAGCTATTTTATGTCATTCAGCAATTTCCTGCATGAGTCAGTGCAGAGGTATTTAACCCCAAGGAACCTGCAGAGACCTTCGTTCTTAAATCACTTTAAAGTAGAGAGGATGATGCACTTCCGATAATTAACTCTGGAAGTAACCTCTGTAGTGTGGTCTGTAGCTCTGACTTTGGTATCTGGGAAGCATTCAGTGGCCCTTCCATCCAGTCTGTAAAAGTCACTGAAAAGTTCCCAGGGCTTTTGGTTGCATTTGTTAGGTCCAAATAAGATATTTTTTTCTAACTCTACTTTCTGTGATACCGTTAGAAAACCGAATTTCTCATTCATAAAGACAAATTTCCACCAAGCCACATTTCATTTTCACTTTGAAAAAGCAGCAGCTTCAGGGGGATTTTGGGTTACCTGCCTGAGAACAACACTGGAATTAGCTGTCAGCGGTTGTCCTCAAGGCTTTTACATCCATTAGAATTTACAAAGCATTTCCTTTGTCAGTGTAGCTTTACCAGTACAGAAACTGGCAGATCCTGCTGCTCCTGCCAAGTGCCCCTCCCTTTGTACAAGTGTGTCTTTGTCCTTAGCTGTGGCTCCTCCATGTCACCTTAGTGCAGACAGCAACAGCTCTGTGCTGTGACCAAGCCGCCTTGGAAAATAATCACTAAGATCTGAGCTTTCTCCAAGTTGTGGAAACAAGCCAGAGCTCAAGTTGGAGGGCATTAGGTTCCCTTTTTCCTTATCTTGTATTACCCTCTAGTGGCAGAGGCCTTGAGCATCAGCATCTGAAGTAAAGTTAACACTGAAGGCTTTCATGTATTGTTCTTTAACTGACCATACAATACCTCTACATATCCAATGTTTTACCTTTAAAAAAAATAAATAAATTATTCAAAACAATAGAAAACTTGCAAAAACAATCCCAAATCAGTTAGAAGGAAATGAATCTGAGAAACAGTATCTTCTTGAGAAACATTGAACAACGGAGAAACACAGTAGGAAGATAAAAATACAACCTAATAATGGATAAAGGTCTATTTTTATCTTCCCTGACATTTTTCTGGCCTAGGTAAGGAATGGAAAAGGCCAAAAGGCAAATTGTTTAAATATTAAATACTTAGAAAAGGAGAAGTATATTAAAAACTTCCATTTTTCCTTGTAGTTGTCATGAAGGAACAATAATTCAGGGCTCCTAGGGAATAAAACCATTTTAAATTTAAGCTTCTATTTATAATTTCAAATTATTTTAAGGAGTTGGAGGGATTTATATAACATAAATTGAGCAATATATTTAGTTTAAGGGATTAGCCAATGTGATCACTAAAATATCTTCTGCAGTTTGTTCATTCTCAATTATCATTCTCAATTTATCATTCAGAAGAATATGTCTGTGATTATTAGAAATACACAGACTCTCATTAGTGTAATTCCAGTTAAAGCAATAAAATAAATCTCAGGGCAATCAGGTAACTTTTCACAGTTCTATTATTTACAAAGCAATAGAGATATTCAGATGTATATTTCCTTTAGAACAATTACATTCAATTTTGTATTTCCCTGTCAGTTTTCCTTACAGAAAGGCTTCTTACATGAGAGCTGATCAGAATGCTGATGTGCTGTTTGCACTGTCAGAGTTATGGGGTATTAGTTCTGTTCTGGCAGAACGACTTAGGTAAATAACAAACAGGATTCTAGCTATGAATGTAAGAAGAGAACATTCCATTTAAAATGACATTGTTTCAGTGTGATTCTGTTGTTTATTGTAACTAAAAAAGTCAGTTGAATTTGCATTACTGCCCAATAGACATTTCACAGGATATATTTAATAGTACTATTTGTTCTTGAAAGCCTTTCTGTAAGAATTACATAGCAAAGCAAACTTAGCAGGCATTCTTGATTAATAATAATAATAATATTATTAGAAATTCATTCAAGACATATTGGAGCTTGGAACTCCAAGCATACGAATATTTATGAATCATAAAACAGTCCCCAAAATACAACCAGATAAACTTTTTTTCTCACTTCAACAAAATGTACAGCATATTCCCCCCCACCATTCAGGCCTAGTATGTGCAACAGTCCTAAAAACCAAGTGGTTGGATTATTTTTTTGTCACTGTCAAAATGAGGGCAGGTGTCCCGGTAACATCCTCTCTGTCCCTGGAACCTCACTATAGTAAAGCTCCAGTATTGCTGGGGATGCCACAGAGTCATGAAATGCTCCCTGTATCCTCCTCTCCTTCCTCATGCCTAACCAGATGCCTGACCAAATTAGGTACACAATTCTAGTAAGAGTTTCTCACACACCTCGTCATCTCACATCTTAGCTTTCCCAGTATGGCATGAGAAATTAGTTAATTCTCCCAAATAAGAATAAAGTCGCATCCTCACTAGGAAATTAAGTCAAGGTTTTCTGTGGTGTTTAGCTCTAGCTGAGAGCTGGTATGAAAACAAAGTGTCTCAATTTCTCATTGCAAAGAATAACCACATCACTTTTTGAACACAGGAATATGAAGCAGTTTTGCATGTTAAAGGCAGCAAAGTCCTGAGGCCACTGAGATTGTGAAACTGCTGAGAAGTTCACCATAAGGCTCAAACACTTGGCCACCGAGTGCCAGGACAGAGGAGGCCTGAACTCAGTTTTTACTATCCCTTTTGATTTCAGCCTTAGAGACAGTGAAGGAATATACTGATACGAAATGTAAAACTCATTAAAGTGTAGCCATGTAATGGTGGAACTAGATAGTATTGCTCACCTAAGAGAGCTGGAGTCTGAATTTTCAAAAAGTGACTACAGTATGAGTAATTTTTCTCTTTTGGGGCACAAAGGCCAAACCTGACTTTACCTGACGGAATGTGGATTATTTTCTTGCTTCTTAGTAGTTTCAGAAACAGAAACAACAACAATGTCTGAAGAGAATCAGAAAGTCAGATTCAAGCATCCATGCCTGCCTGACACCTTGATCAAAATTCAGTGCTTGTTGGAGCTGCAGAGTTTCTTCTGTGCCAGCTGCTGCATCTGCGTGCCGAATGAAATTTAACCATGGTAGAAATCCTTCTTAGGGCTGAGTTAAGAACTACATTTTAGTAAGTTAGAAGAAATTAAAAACCTTCTAGCTTAGTTGGTGGTCAGGCAGGTTTAGAGTTACCTATAATAATGAACAAGCTACTCTTGATTTCTTGGACTAAGGTGTTAGAGCTACTGTGAAAAATGCAGGAAAGCAAGGTATTGCCTAGAGATGGGGTATCCCTCAACTGCTTCAGAATTCCTCAGGAAACTGAGACAATAATAGGGCTTGTTTCTTTCATGGTTTTGTTCAGCCCTTGAAAAGTGTACCAGTTTGATTCTTAGACTGTGCTTTCAAGTTGGGTGTGTGCAAACAGGTAAGCCTGGCTGGATTTAAACAAGAAGCAAGAAAAATATTTGGGGGGGACAGATTTACATATGGGCAACTCTCTCTTGCCTCCCTTATCTGCTTCATGGCAAGACAGTCATGCCAAAAATGTGAAGTAAATTTGAATTCAGCAAGATACCCTTTTCAATAAATAATTGCAATGCTTTAAAGTTATTTTGGATAATTACACCTACAAATCAAAGGATGCTGAGGCAGGGAGGATTCATAATGCCAATGTCTGAACTCTGTGGCATCCATGAAAAAAGCAACGTGGAGACTGAAGTCTGTGGTTCAAGACACACTGTGCATTGGGGAGTCTCCTCTAAGGTGGGAAATTTTACGGCACAAAATCTGACTTCTGAGAGCTCAGAAACTGAGACCTTACTTCAATCATTGGTATTTGAAACAAGGCTCCACAAAAATGAAGAAGGCTTTTTCAATGAAAAGGATACCTTTCTCATAATACTTCAGGAAATGTGGAAATCTTTTTCACCTCAAGAAGGTGATACCATTCCTCAATTCTAAATATGGGTTGCATGTTTGTGTGTTGGTTGTTGTTTTCCCAACCCCCTCAAACCACACTGCTGTTGTCAAAACTGCCTCTCAAAGATTATAGAGAAAACATTGCAGAACTGAGAATCTGATCTGGGAATACTATGTCAGTGGTGTTCTGACAGTGTTTTAACAAGGGGATCCACAAAACAGCTCTTTTCTAGCAGCTGTGAAAACTCTAGGGAAACTTGTGGGTGTATGTTTGCCAAGATGAGAGAGAAAGGTTGAGATTCATGGTAAGAAGATTGCAGTGTTTGTCATATGATTGTGGTGTGTTGGTGATATGCTGCTAGTGGTGCTTGTGTGATTAAAAAAAAACCCAAACAACTTGTAGCACGGTGCAATATGGTAGTTTGGGAAGCAAGTAAGGGCAGATTTTTCTTTTTTGATTGCCTTTTTTTGTTTGTTTGTTTAGCTAAAAGGATAAATTGTCAGTGAACTGGTAGCAGAGCTGTAGGGAGTCTCTCCCTGCTATGTACTACTGGAGCATTTTCAGAACAAAATGCAAAATGTAACAGATAAAAAATAACAAACAAAACCTTTTCCTGACAGCAAAAAGTGTGGTCCTTTTTTCAGGCATTTTGTCTCAGAAATTCCCTGGAAATGGAGGGACTCATTATGCTGATTATACTTAATATTGTGTCCTTGGTCTTTCCTGCTGTGTTACTGCCCCAGGGTAGCACAGCACTGCCCCAGCACAGCACTGCCTTGGGTATGTGTGCCTTGGCAGTGGGCACAGCTGAGCAGAGGAGTCTGATTCAGCCAAAAACATGAACTGAGTACAGGGAAAAATAACAAAAGGGAAGTAGACTGAAGAAAAGAATTGACTGTATGTTATTTAGGAATCTTTATGGAGTTCATTAATTCTGAGATGAATTGTAAGCATTAGTCTTGCAAGTGAGATCACCCTCGATATGAGTCTTTAATGGGAATTTATCTGTCAGAAAGTGGGCTGAAACTACTCCGACTTTCAATGAAGTTACTCATTTAAGATCAGTGGCTTTCAGTCACTGTACATTAAGGTTGGAAGTGAATTTCTGATTCATAGGTAATTTTGCCTATGAGTATGTACCCATTGTCATGCTCATGTATAAATTCTTTATACAATTTCTTTCCCATTTATAAGTCATTCACCTAAACATCAAAGAGGTCTGAACTTATAACACAAGCACATGGCAGAAGCGAATACTGTAGTCAGATTCCTTCATCTTTCACTATGTGAATTTCTCAATATCAAATGCCATGGTAACCCACACTGAGACCTTGTCAATTCCATAGGAACTGTCCAGACTATCAATGTGAAGTTACTGGAGGGAAGATACAAATTCTGGTATCTTGTATACAAGTTCTTGTCTTTTGAAGCTGGCTGAGTTTTCAGCTTGAACAATTCTTCATTTCCCATAATGAGATCTCTTTGTAAAAAACACTGGCAAGATTTGGTTTTGATATCATCTGAGGTCATATGGACTTAGTTGGCTCATCAGAAGTGAGACTTGTAGTCACACTGGAAAATACATTAGTTGCCCAATTTGAATGTCACGAATGCATTTGAAGTTTCTGATGCCAAGAGTCTGATGTCAACAGCTGTCTGAAAAATGTTCATGAGGTTTGGGGTTAGTGAATCTGTTCATTAAATGTTGGACATTTTTTAAAAACACTGAGCTTTGAGAATTCAGGATTTGGTTTAAACATGGCAGGTGACTCCTTCAGAAAAAAAGGGCATGAAACAAAGCCCAAACACAAGAAAAGGTTCATGTTGGGTATAAAATGCAAACTGGAATATATAACGTCTAGTCAATATACATGATTCAAGTCAAGCATTTCATGCAACTTCGTTTTTATTCCCTTCAAAGGAGAAGAGAGGGAAGTGAGTATGAAGTGAATGAAAAAGGAGAAAAGCCTTGGTATAGTTGGGAATTCCAGAAATTCCTCAGTAAGTCTGGAGAATGAAATTCAGCTTGTCTGATGGGAAGGATGCGGAGGAGAGTGAGTAATAGGAACTAGCAGGTAAGGAAGGCAGCTGGGACACTTTGGAGGAGAGAGGATTGGGGTACGGTTGGGGCAGAAAGCCAAGAAGGAATGATGCCAACCACAGTCCACAGTTGTTAGAGCAAGTTCTTGGCAGAAATAAACAAGGGACTTGGGGCTTCTGTGTGACTTCCCTGCCAGCAAACAGGGGCAAAGCCTGTTATTCAAAGGATGTGTCACATTTCATCCTACTTGCACAGGTGATGGCCCTTCCCAGCTCTCACCACATCCGTACCTCATTTGTGAGTGTCCAAAGGCTTCTGGTGACCTGTAGGATAGCAATGTGACAGGGCACAGTGGGACTTCTGTATTTCCAGTTTAGTTTTGTTGTGTTTTTTTTTTTTTTAATATTGAAAAGTACTGACAGAATAGCCACAAAAAAAATCACTGCAATCACAACTACTAAAATAGATGTAAAAGCCTAAAGGATTAACTTTGGTTAGAAGGGTGGTGATGTGGATGTGGGAGGGGATGAAAGTCAAACACCTCTACAGCTGATCTAAGGGCTGCGTAAGAAACTTGTATCAGAGCATCTGTACTCTTCTGTAAAATCAGAAATTGTTTTTAAAATATAATAAGAATTTATTCTGATATTTTATTTTGCCAACAACTAAGCCTTGATTAGTATTTCTGAGATGTGTCCCTTTAGCTTTTCTTCTTATTTGGCAGCACCTGGAGTATGAAATTAAAATCCTCCTTGTTTGTATTTAATCTCCACTGAGCAATCAATAATGCTTTAGTTCCTGCTGTCACATCTGAAAATAACAGTAATGAAATCCTGACCCAGTGAAATGAACACAAGGTTGTGTTTTGTTGTTGGTTTGTTGTTTTTTTTTTCATTCTGAATTAACTGTTGTTATTTAAATGGATCAGAGATATAACTTCAGCTCTTAGAAACCATCACCCAGATCCTGGTTCCAAAAAAGTCAGAGTGAAGTCATTGTTCATAGTTATAGGATTGTGTCTTGATGTGAAAAATGTGACACAAGAATGTATTGGTTGATGTCCAATATAACATGGTAGGATTTTAGGTCAAAGGAAAGTATTAGAAATTGATATTTGAAAAGTTCTCTTCAGAAAATGAAGAAAATCAGTTTCTTTATCATTCTGTGAGTATTCTCATTCTCAGAATATGGCAATGAAAACTCTGAAGAGCAACCGGTCAGCAGAAAATGCGTACAAATTATTAGTAAAGTTAGAGAATTCACAGGTGTTCTGTGCTTTAAAGATCTCTTTAAATGTATTTACATTGTCAGGAGGTGCTTGTGTTTCTGTGTTTTCTTGTGCAAGTTTTTTTTCTTCAGCAAAATTTAGATTTTCCACTGAGTTTTGAGTTTTGCCTTCAGACCCACAGGAGAGATACAAATCAGACACCACACAGCCCTGTTCCATTGGCAGGAGATAGTGACAACATGGCAGCACTGTTGAGTTTCAGCACATGAGTTTGCATCAGAGTTTACAGATCCTTTCCCTGATGTACAGCAAAATCAAGTTGTCATCACTCTGCATGCAGAGACAGGTAAAACCCTTCACCAAGGTGCAGGCAGGCACACCTCCCCTGACATGTGACCTTTGAAGGCACTAATCACATTACACACAATTGATTCACACAATCAGTAATCACAGGTTTTCTGGTTTATGTTTACCTGGATTAAATTACCCTCCTGTCCCCCGCAAAAGTTTTCTTCCCTTTACTCCCTCCATCACCTGGCCCACTGTGGCAGCAGTGTCCATGGCTCAGTTTTCATGATCCTGGGGTATGATCTTCTACAGACCTGTTAGGTGTGGGTCTGGAAATTATTTGGAAGTAGAAACAGAGTTGACTCAAGTAAGAAAACCTGGCAAATTTCTTATACTTTTCCCATACAACAGTTTCAGCCTGTCTGTGAGAGAGACGTGGTAGGTATATCAGAGGGGGAACACTTCAGGATGAGAATTTCCAAGTTTCTTTGAGCTCTTCCTTTCATTTGGGAGTTTGCATTGCATGAACTTCCTCAGAGATATTGGGGAGGGGAAACCTGTGTGTACATGTGTGTGTCTGTGTGAACCCACTGCTTTGCTGATAAGTGTAATGACTGTGCCTGTGTGGTACCCACCTGACTGCTGCTACAGCTCACTTTCCTGTGGCAGCAGGGAGCCAGCTTCAGGCTTTTGGGTTTTGAGGTCAAGTTAGGTCTTACAGACAGTTCAGGGGGAAGTGCTACAGCAAATACAGACTTACATCTTCTTTGAAAGGCTTACTATCTTATTACATCATAAAGAGAGCTCCACTTCTGAGTCATCGTATTGTTTTATTTCCCCTAATATGCAAATGAAACCACAGAGTTGTTTTGACTGGAGCTGGTTATTACAACCCTAGATAACCACCCAGCCACTGGGACCTCTGCTGAGGCTGAAAGGCTATGCAAATTAGTGGCTGTGTACTCCACCTCTGGCTGCTCTCAGAAGGAAGCAGCCAAGTATTTAACATAACAAAACTGTCTTAGAATTTCAAAACTGAAAATTAGAACTGTTGAGGAAGATAAATTGTGAGTGCATGAGGAAGAGTCACAATTCTGATGTAACGTCCAGTGCATTGCAATGACTTCAGATAACGCACAGGTACTCCTGAATGGCTGGCTTTAATCTGAAGCTTTTATCTTAGAATCATAGAATTGTTTGGGTTGGAAGGGACATTTAAAGATCATCTAGTCCATCCCCCCTGCAGTGAGTAGGGACATCTTCAACTAGATCAGGTTGCTCAGAGCCCCAGCCAACATTACCTTGATTGTTTCCAGGGATGGGGCATCTACCACCTCTCTGGGCAACCTATGCCAGTGTTTCAACATCCTCATTGTAAAAAAATTCTTCCTTGTATCTGGTCTGTAACGACCTTCTTTACGTTTAAAACCATTGCCCCTTGTCCTGTCGCAACAGGCTCTGCTAAACTTTGTCCCCAACTCTCTTTTAGGCCCCCTTTGAGTATTGAAAGGCTGCAATAAGTTCTCCAAGGAGCCTTCTCTTCTCCAGGCTGAACAACCCCAAGTCTCTTAACTTTTCTTCATAGAGGACAATTTCACTCTGCATTTTCACTTGAAAAAATCAGTTATTTTAACAGGAGAGGCCTTAAATTTTCCTTCTCAAAGGCAGACATGCTAGGGTTGTTTGTGAAGAATAGGAAACTTTTGCACTCTGCTGAAGTACAACACTTTTAATGCCTTTTTTTCATATAAAATGAGAAATGGAGGTAAAGAGTCTGTAGGACAAACCCACATGGCTAAGTATTTGAACAATGCATATTGGTAACAGATAGACACTGGATGTATCTACATAGAGGTTATCTGCTGATCCTTGTCACAGAATCACAGAATCCTAGGGGTTGGAAGGGACCTTGAAAGATCATCTAGTCTAACCCCCCTGCCAGAGCAGAGAATGTCATGTGGTTTTTACATGTGCTGTTAATGGAAATGTACCTGCATCTTTTTTACCACATTTCTGCCTTGCCTGCTAGGAATTCTGATTCAAATAACAGCAAAAACCTGAGCACTAGCAAACATGTCAAATGGGATTTTCCTCAACAAAGATTTATCCAGCTAACCTATGAATGCAGACACAACGTACAGCAGCAGTGCTGAGTGAGATAATGAAACCTTCATTGTCAAAAATCAAGGCTGTTTAGCAGAATCTGGGTTTATCTCCACATCTTCCCATTTCCATAGTTTTATTACATGTAAGTAAAGCTGCAGCACAAGTGAATGAAGTTCCATCTCACTTGCTGTCCTGGTTTTGCTGGCATAGAATTATAGAATTATGAGATAATATTTCTCTTCAGAGAAACTGTAGTTTTGAGAAGCTGCAGAGTCCAATTCTGAGAGAAAAAAAAAGGAGATGTGTTGTTTTTGTTTATATCCAGCTCTGGTTAGTAGGTTGCCATAGTGACCAAGGTCAAGGGCAGTTTTAAGCTGTACGGGTGCAGTGGGTTGGGATAGTCAAAGCCCAGGGCAGCTGACTCAAGATGGACAACCAAAGTATTCCACACCATAAGCATAACCCTCACTATACGCTGGGAAGTTTGAGGGGATGGGTTTTTTTCTTCTACATGGCTGCCTTCCCAAGAGGATCTCATCTGTCTCATCCATGTCCCACACACGAGACCCTTTTCTCTCCTTGCTGTGAGTGTCCTGGCTGGAGCTGTAGTGCAGGCAGGGCTGGCATCCAGCATTCACTGCTGGGAGTGCAGAGCTCCCCACTGCTGTGTGGAGCAGAGCACAGCTTTCTGTCTTATATTAGCATTGGGGTTAATATTTGTTCATTATTGTTATTCTATTCAATGTGTTTTCATTTCAACCCACGGGTCTCTCTTCCTTTTCCTAATTGCCCCTCTTGGACAGGGTTGGGCAATAAAACAACTGTCCAAACTATGAGCCCTGTTCAGTCACAGGCATTCAAAAGAGATACCTGAGTGTAAGATAGCAGCATGTTTCTAGGGTTCTTTTCTCCTCATTTCTGTTTCTTCCTTTTCATGAACAATTAACTATAAGGGAAGGACAATACAAATGTAGTCCCTTATAGTGTAATGGTAAAGTATTGTCACAATGGAAATTTATGACTGGTAGGGACTTCAGCTCTGATGACTCTGTTCTCAAACCCATGGCTGTGCCCAGTCACCATCCAGCAGTTGTGGATAAACTATGCCCCCACTTATTTATAACTCTACTGCAGATTGGGAAGTTCCTGTTTTCTTAAAACGACACACTTTGTTGCAGAGTTGGCTTCTGTGGAAAGCTGTGTGGTGACTCCAGGAGTGTGGCTGTCTTCATTTCACACCCTGTGCCTGCGGGGGTTCTGCCAGCTCGTGGAGTGGTGCCATGCTCACGATGCTGACCATACCTGCAACATGACAGGCTTTTCCAGCCAGTGTGAAGTTCCCTGCAGATACAGAAGGAAGTGTCTTTCCATCAGGATGCTTCACAATATTTAAGTAGTATGTTTATTAAATTCAGCTGGTTGAGGAAAGAAACAACAACAAAACAAAAAAGAACAGAAAATAGAATGTTTATGTAGGAAGAACATTATGTGATAAATATTGTTCTGCTGCAAAATTTCTATTACATCCAATCTATCTACAATGTAAAGCTACCTACAGTGGAGTGCATTCTGTGATGGAAGTGATTTTCTGCTGAACTCTAAATATGATTGGTGTTCTATTAGCTTTGGACAAATAACAGTTCCTGTGACAAAAGGATTTATTGTTCCGATTGTCAGACTAAGCTAAGTTATTCTTACTCTCAAGTGTTATTTATAGGTGGAGTGAATTGGAACAGAATATCAACAACTGGTTTTGTTGTTACCTGTACAAACAGGCATTGCAGAGGAATATCAGTGTTTAACTTGTGAGGTCATCAGGCGTGTGCTTGTGGCAGAGGTTCCGCAAGGCAGGGCTTTCTCCTGCTCCTTCTCACTTGTCTTAGAAATTCCATAGATAATTGGAAGATAATACAGCTTCATCTTACCATGTCAGTGGAATTTTCATTGTGTGAAGTCACAAACAGAAGCAAACCCTTCACTGCCAACAGCAGGCAGAGAAATAAGCAGGGACTGTTAGATGTGCTGCTTTGCTGTGGTGCTCCTTGCAGCAGCTCTTACCGCGGAAAGGAAGTAATGTCATTTGTGGCTGGAACCCACATTTGATTGACTTTCTAGTGCCAGGGAAAGGTTTGGTGGAGATAGGAAGAAACTCCATGGGGCCTTCATTACATCAATACCTATTGTGCAATTTCATTTAGTTTTGCACAGAGGAATTGGATTTTTGTTTTGAGTCCTCTGAGGGGTGTCCTAGGGGATTTTGCCTATAGAAAGATGCAACAGAATAAGCCAATTAAAGGTGTAAAATTAAAAAGAGAGTGATGCACTTTTGGGTCAAATAGTTTATAAAGTTTAAAATCTACAAGGTCCTGATTTCATTACTTTTATACTTTCTGCCTCTAATGGGAGCAGAATCCAATAAAGACTCTCCTCTTCTGGCAGAGAAACAAGTGAGCTCTCATGTGCAAAAAGCATTCAACTTTAACTTGAATTGAGTATTATTGTCTCACAACTCTGAAGAGCCCTGTGTATAGAATCACCAAAAAAACCCCCAAAACACACTGGGTTACATATTTGGCAAAAAACAACCCTAAGTACATATCCATAAACATTTTAAATGTGAAAAGTTTCCTTTTCTTCTTTTTCTGTGTCTCCCCAAACAAATATAAGAGAGCTCTCAGTCCTGGTCAAGTTCAAGAGTTTACTGACATTGGTCAATGATTTCATGAGTGTGACAGACACTTTTTCTCTGGCCCTGTTTTGGTGCCTTTGCTCAGAATGATGTCAGAGTCAAGGGAGGAGCAAGAGAGCACAGTTCCCAATATGAGCAACTCTAGGTACATCCTCATACTTCATGGCATGATGGTATGGAGAAACACGTGTATTTACTCCATGCAAGTGGTTTCATCATTCTTTTGGGAAAGTAATTAGTGGAAGTTCCGTCATGTAAGGCCTTCTCCTCACTTTGGCACTTAAATTGTTTGCTGAATGACAGTCATTGACCAACCAGTAATCTCCCCTGAACAAGGAACAGTATGTAAGTTCACACCCAAAATCTCAAGACACCCCAAAATGACATGAAAATCTATATATCTGCTTTTGCTTTGCTCCAAAAGAAATGGAAGCAGTGACCTCCTTTCCTGTTCTGCTCCCTCTGTGCCCCAGTCTCCTCATGTTGCTCACATGAAGTAAGAAGGGAAGCACAGAGCTGACTCTCCCTGCTCCTCACCTCTGTCTCTGTGCTGTTAAGGCAGTAGAGACCCGGTCCTTGGATGAAGCAGCTTCATCTTATGTCTTCACTCTCCTACTCTCTTCCTTGCATCTGGACAGATGGGCCATCCCAGCTGGCTTGGTGTTCACCTCCTTAGCTGCTGAAAGGAGCTTCTTTAAGAAACTGCAGAACAATAGCAACAACACTGAGTACGTGAGCATGCCTGTTAACCCAGTTACTGTCAAGGCAAGGCAAGGCAATGTGCTCTGATGTGTCTTGTGCCATAACTGGTCACAACAACACAGGACGCTGCAGTGGGACTATCCTCTTTTGTTCTTTATTTCCAGTCACATTTCCGTCATCTGTGTATGTAACACTGTTGAGTACGACTCTGGCCAGCACATGGATCAGTCAGCAGCTGAAAAATCCTCTTTAGTTACCAGAGTGTGCTTGGTCTTAACTAATCTAAAAGTCTTCCCTGTGTTCTCTGCTACTGTTTAAGATGGGAAGATCAACTGGCCTTTGGCCTGTGCTGGGCCATACATTCTAATTATTTGCTTCCTATTTTACTCTTCTCCTCCTTCCCTTAATTAAAAATCTAAGGGAAGATGAGAACTGTTAAACCATGAAATAGTTATAAAAACATTGTGTGATACAACAAAATCTACCAGCAAAAGAGAAACACCTGCAGGATCCAAAACTGAGCCAGAGATTAAGATTCTGTGTGTCCTTAAGGGCTCAGAAGGTCAGAAACCTGTCATTCCATTCTTGCAGCTGGCATGTCAGCACCCACACCTGCCCCTGTGTCTTGAACAAGAAACCTTCTGCAAAGATTTATGCAGAAATGTGTGGTGGTGAGAAAGAGAGTTGCTGTGGTTAACTATGAAACAGTCTAATTCCCAATAATCTTGTAACAGGCTGTATATCAAAGCAACAGAAGGAGACAGACAAAATACAGTTAAAACCAATTCTCTTATGTCTCATTTCGTCAGCCTGTTAATTTAGTTTATGCTGCAGAGACATTGTATTAGTATTCAAAGAAAGTTTTAAAAGACTTCCCACTTTCAAATAAAACCAAAATAAATTATGTTGACTGATTCGTATCATAAACATGGTAACATGCTCCCCCCAACCATGGATTTTCTTATTTATGGCTACAATTAATAACTCTGTAAAAAAAAAGGACAGTTTTTCAGGGGCAATAGTTTTAAAAAGTACAAAAATACAAAATTACAGCACAATGCAGCACTGCAGTGTGTTTCTGCACTGAAAGAAGTGACACTAAAAATAACTTTTTGGGCTTCCATTTTTTGAATTTGCAAAGAAATGTGTTGAGAAATCATCAAAATATTTTTACGCTCCCAATTAGAGTTCAGATCTACTCTGAGCACCTTCTTAATGAGCATAGTTAAGGAACACAAATGCTACTGCACACATCCCACTTAAACTCATGTTGCACATCTCCCTAGTGCTTTGGTGCATGATTAATTACATGAAACTAACTAGACAGAGAGAACAGAGTATTTCAGCTGTCTGTCCTTGAAATTCCACGATATATGACTCAAGTGGATATTAAAAACCTGGGTTTCATATTTATTAAAATTTTCCAGTGGACTTTCAAAAGTCTGTTGAGAATTCTAGACTACTGTGGTGACCTTATTCTTTTAAAAGCTGATTTATAAGCATCTTAGAAGGGGCTGTGGGCCAGTTTGCAAACCTCTGATTCACAGAGCCTAAAATGTGCATTGACTCCCTAAATAAGCAAGAAGTTGGACCTAGATCACCTGATCCACCCTCTGAGAAGACAGACAGCTTCAGGTGTGACCATGATCTATTTACAAACCATGGAAGTCTTTCCTGTCCTCAAATCCAGTGGTTCCAGGTTGTTTCAGCCACTGCCTTCACACATGGGGCAACCTTCCTGCAGGCACTGTGCTCAGATTCAGAGAAGTCTGCAGTTAATTTTCCAATCCAAGCTTTGTAGCAAGCGGCTTTCTGTGAAGACTGGTGCAAAAAGCTGTTTCCACTGCCATCTGTTACGTTAGAGAGAGGCCTTTTACTAAGCCTGGACTGTTTTCTCTTCAGACATGGAAAATTCCTTTCTCTACTGTACAAACTCAGTATAAATTCACATTAATTTGAATTTGTCTTCTATCAGGAACAGAAAATAAAAGCCAAAAAAAAGGCTTTTCTTTCAGCTTTCTTTTAAGTGATGCAGAGTTCCAGAAATCAATCACAGATTATTCTACCTTTTGCATTTTATTAACATAAGAACTATATAAAATTTTGAATGATGTCATTCTGATTAGTCCTAGACTAGTACCGACCAACATTATTATTCCTCTAATTATAGTGTTAAGAACTCTAGAGGATTTTACAGGGACTAATCTCTTAACATGACAATTAACTTTAAACCCTAGATTGACATGGCAACACAAGAGATTGATGTTCAGCTTACATTTTTTACTAAAATCAGCTTCTAGCTATTGTGGCTGCAAAGAACAGCTGATGAGTGTAACGTGCCTCCACCATGAATCCTTAAGACAATACCAGCAGAAAATAAAAATTACTGTTTAAAAATAATAATTTTTTGGATAATTTTGGGGGACTGCAGAAGTCTAGCAGGGCCGTAGCACACACCTTCCCAATGTTATGTGGTACATAACAGCAGGGAGGATCTCCCAGTCCACAGCCCCTCTCTTTTCCTCTTTCTGCTGTGGTTGCCAGAAACCACAACACGTCAAAGCTCCTGCATGTCTAGCACCCAGGGTCAGAAATGCTGTAGTCCCACTTATTACAACATGTCTTCAGCAAAGTTAATTTTCACAGAAGTTACAGAAGCAAATGTATCACAGAGCAACCACTGGAGTAATTTCAGAAATTTCCTTTAACTCTCAGAAGTTGAGGGATGCTTCAGTGGTTCGTTTGTGAAACATCTTTGCTTTCCAAGTAGGCCTTGTATGACCTCATTCATTAATAGTCATGATAAAACTCTTATTACATAATTTAAGATGACTTTTCACCACCTCCAGGAGCCTGGAATTTTCTGACAGAAGAAAAATGATGCAAGGAGATGCCTAGATCATGACAGAGCACTGAGTCTTACTATGAATTCCTGGTATCCCTTTCAAGATGGAATCCCATTCTCAGCTTGTGTGTCTAGACTTTAGCATAAAAGAAACATACATATATTAATTACATAACAAAACAGTGAGTTGTCATGACTTCCCTTTTCTTCCAGGTGTATCCCTGAGTACTCCAATGTATGCCCACCTTCCCCTTCAAAACCACAACAAAAGCAGATAAGAAGTGTTTATCATAATGACCACACCTTGAACTGCCAGACATGCACTCAGAGTACAACTGAAATTCTGCCAACACAGTGTTTCACATGCAGACCTCAGATGGCTCTGCTGGGATCCTCAGGCTGGTGGGAAGTTGCATGGCAGGAGTTAGCACAGTGCCCAACCTCAGCTATATGGACTTTTAAAGCTCAAATCTGCTTCTGAAACACCATGGAAAGGCGGACTTTGTCAATGGAACCAGTAGCAAGAATAGCTCCTCTACTCTGCTCTGCTCTGCTCTGCTCTGCTCTGGTCTCTGCTCATGAATTTCAGGTGAGAGCCTGATACCTGAGAAATGCACATGGATATGGCCCAGATAGTTTGTTTTCCCCAGAGGAGGAAGTCTGTGCAGAGAAGAAGGGCAAGAAAGAGGGTTTGTTTGCTCTTTACAGACATATTGTGTGTAGGGTAAAAATAAACAAACAAATAAATAAATAAATAAAAGGTGCATTTGGAGCAGGAGGCACCAATGTTTCCTGATTTCCTGGAGCATCTAATTAAGAAGTTTTTCTCCCTAACTAACTAAGAAAATTAATTGATTAATTTTAGACAATTAAGACAATTAATACAAGAGAGTAATTTCTCAGTCATTTCTTCTCCAACTGAACATTAGTGTAGATGGTTTTTCTCCTCTTCAATGTCATGCTACACTTCTCCACTTTATCTTTCTCCTGCATTGGTCTTTCTTCAGCTGAGGCCAAGGAATAATTGAAGAGCAGTATGAGAGCTTAAAAGCTTTTTCCAGACCTCACAATAGATGCTCTCTAATAATCACAGAATGATTCTAATTGGAAAAGACCTTTAAGATCATCAAGTCCAACCAGAGCCTAACTCTACCAAGTCCAATGCTTAAACCATGTTCCTAAGCACCGCATCTATGTCTCTTAAATACTCCAAGGATGGTGCTCCAACCACCTCACTGGGCAGCCTATTCCAGTGTTTAATTACCCTTTCAGTGGTTAAATTTCTTCTAATATTTAATCTAACCTCCCCTGGTGCAACTTGAGCCTATTTCCTCTTGTCCCATCTCTTGTCACTTGGGAGAAGAGACAAACCCCCACTTGCTACAACCTCCTTTCGTAAAGAGCAATGAAGTCTCCTCTAAACCTTCTTTTCTCCAGGCTAAACAATCCCAGTTCCTTCAGATGCTCCTCACAGGCCTTGCTGTCCAGACCCTTCACCAGCGTTGTCACCCTTCTCTGAACTCATTCCAGCACCTCAGTGTCTTTATTGTTGTGAGGTGCCCAGAGCTGAATGCAGTACTCGAGGTGTGGCCTCACCAGTGCTGAGAACAGGGGGACAATCACCTTCCTAGTCCTGCTGGCCACACTATTGCTCATACAAACCAGGATGTCTCTGGCCTTCTTGGCCATCTTTGCATGTTGCTGTCCTCAATGGAATTCATTTCCTGCATTGTCTGATCCTAACACCAACATAGAACTCTTATGTATTAACTGGCTTTTGGTAAGTAAATACAGACTTTTCCAGGGATGGCTTAAAGTCTTGTGATGGACAACAGTGGTTGCTACCTCCTTTGTCACCTTCAGGTTTCTGTAGAAAGGCTGCCATTGTTTCCTGTAGTCTTGTTGATCCCAGTCCAATAGTGTGACTCTGATGATATCTAAGCCTATCCCACATCCATTGCCAACAATCACTGCTTTAAAAACTGTGACTGTTCTTTATATCTACCTACCTACCTACCCACCTACAAACCTTTCCCTGTCGTGTCTTAAATCTGCTGAAATTCCAGTAGGTGCAGTACACATCACAGGTGTGCCAGCAGTTTCCCTGCACAGCTGGCAACTCAGTTGCTGATTTAGATGCCCACGATTTTCTTCTTGCCTATTACTAACTTATTGGAAATACTTGAAAAAATGTTCTATGTTTTAGAATTGCCAAGAAATCAAGTGTCTGGCCTCCTTTGTGTAGAAGCTGCTGGACAAAAAACAAAAAAAAAAGAAAAAAGAAAATGCTGCTTGAATTGAAATCAATGAGTTCCTACTGGTTTTTTCCCTTTACTTTCAGTTTGATATGTTATTTCCCCCACCCCCAGCACAATGTTCTGGCCTAACTAATGGTGACAGTGGATTTCAAAAAATTGCAACATCACACTCAAGAAATGAGTGAACTTCACATAAAGTGAGCAACTTGGATCTAGACCCTACAGCTGAGGAGTATATTTTTACTTCTAATATTGTTTTTAAATACAAGCAGTATGTATTGTAGAGTATGTGTAGAGACACCCAATGTGTTAGAAATTATAAGCTGTCTGGGCAGATGTGGATGTAGTCGAGGAGCAGGGATTAGGACTGAGAGATAAATATCCCTTCTTTCTACTTCTCCAATTTAGCACCAATTAGTGCTCTGTGTCTACACATATTTTAGATCCACATTCAGCCCTACATAGAATCATAGAAGGGATCTTTAAATGTCATCTGAACAACAGTTATCTCTGATCTGACAGTTAATTAGCTGTATTGGCATATTAATTAGGTCTGGCCACAGTAATACTATTGTGCAGTTTCTACTCTGGAGGCAGTGGGTGCCTACCAGCTTAGAGCACAAATGAGGTAAATATTTTATTGTCCTCCCCATCTAAGGAAAGATCCCTGAAGTCCCCATCTTGGGTGGCTGTTCTCATTGTATCATCATGCAATGAAACATGGTGGTATAAGGCTTATTCTTTTAATTTTTCATAGAAGTGGGATGTATTTTTCCCCTCTGTTATTACGTATTTTTGTAAAGATTTGATCTTGGTTCAGTGATTACACATTGTAGCTTGAGACTGGAATTTTTTAGCAAAGTTCATTGATATGCTCATACTGTACGGTATCTGATGAAGTCAGAGAAATCACTGTTCATATACAAATAATATATGAATTATATGTAAAGAACAGAGTTCCCTTCTCACTGCTACTACTTTGATAATAATGGTAATGAAACTTAATCTTTGACATCAATCTCCACATCAACATTCATGCAGAACTAGCCAGATGCTGAAGGAAATTCCATATAGAGGAATCATACTGATCATACAGTTGAAAGAAATCTTCCTTTTGCTAATGTTGTGCATGTTTTTTCCTGGATCGTGGTGAGATAACTGTCATTCCACAAAGCAAATATGATATGTCCTTCAAAAGAAAGGAAAACAATTTTCAAACAGGCCATTTCTGCCAAAAAGGAGTGTTTCTATGGCATTTGGGGAAAGCAAAACATGGACTTAGTTTCCACCATTCTTTTTCAGTGTCATAGGGGAAGTAGGATAAAATTATGGGAGAGAAGCTGCTCTCCTCCAAATTTCCCCTTAAGAATCTATGAGCTCATAATGGAAAACCAGACTGTCATCAAAAGATATTTTCACAATCTCTATGTTTTAATATTTAAAAAATTCCTCTGATGGATCACAGCAAACTATCCCATCATGGAAGTTCCACACAGATGTGTCTGTGCTCCATAACTGGCATCTAGGATTCTTGACATAGAGCTTGGTTGGCTACCATATTACTCTCTTTGTCCTGTAACAATAACTGAGCTATGGCAATGATGTTTGTGTGTGCAAACATACACCATGAAAATGTGTATTTAATTATATTAATCATCAGCTGTTCATGTTTCAGATCTGAGCAGGCATTTAAAGACTCGCACATGATTGGGCAGGTGTTTATGCATTAGTGACATTACAGTAAAAGAAAAAGGCCTTAATACGTGGTTGATATAAGCAAATAGACAAGTTAAGATGGGTTGTACAGCATGTACATAAGGTGACTTGTGCCCATATTTATCTGCTCAGTGACTGAATACAGCTCTCTGGTTTTCCTGGTCATTGCTGGCTTGCTGTTGAACGTGTGTGTTATCACACAAGTGAGTTTTGGAAATGGTATTAAATGCAAACAAAGTGTTGCCTAAGCTTGATTCAGCCTGGGCTCGTTCTCATTTGTGAAAGGGGAGCTGCCCTAAGTGCTTTCCTAAGTGCAATTAGAACAAGCTGAGACTACAAGTGGAAAGAGGTGTCACTGTTCTGTGAGACTTCCTCCCTCCTCTTGTTACAAGGTTTCCCATGGGAGAAGCAGATGAACAGCAACATGGTGCACAGCCTCCTCCTGACATGTACTTTAAAGCTAGTCTGGGACCAGGATCAGAAGGAGAAAATTTTGTCACCTGGAACCATTTTCTTTGAGTATCTTTCACTTGCCTGTGCCCCAGCTGATTCTGCCACATGTTTCTCAGCAGGCTTCCTCAGCCATTTTCTCCTTCTGAACAGTGAAACAACAGCAGAAGTGTTGGTGTCTACATGGCCCACCTTTGGCGAACAGCCTGGGGAACAGCTGTTCAGATAGAAGTGGGAATATAAACAGTGTGTGTGTATGGAGGACCCAAAACTGCCTGAGAAGATGCTTGTCCCAAATCGTCCTGTAAGAGAGGGAGAAAGATGATACAAGTGCTTGTAGCCCACACGTCCTTCCAATGTGTGTGTGTGAGGCTGTGTCAGGGAAGGAGATTAGAGCTTTTTGGGGTAAGTGGAGGGTGGAGATGTATAGGTATTAATTAACATTTTGGAAGTGTCTAGTACACTGACTTATCTGTTACATTATTAACATGGATCTCAAATGAATAGTTCACAGGTTGCAGGTCAATTCTTTGTCATGAATAAGTCAATAGACCACTGTGTTCCAGATGTGGTATCTGGTGTCTGAAGGGAGCAGCTTCTTTGTGGCAGAGCTGCCATTTCAGAGTTGCTTTAGAAACCCACGCTCAGAGCCTGCAGCCAGAGGCTGGCTCTGCTCTTGCCCAGCTGTGGCCACGAGCTCTAGCAAAGAGAAGTCTGGGGCTGCTGTGTGAGGCAGGGCTGGGGACACCAGACCCAGCAGGGAAGTCGTTAGGCTGGACTGAGATTGCACTGCTTTGGTTTGTGTTTTGTCAGATGGGAGGGAGTTAAAGTCCAGCTGCCAAAGGCAGATGTGATCCTACTCAAGCAGTGTTTATTTGAAGAGGATAGCTAGGAGAGAAGACTCCACTGGCAACACTGTACATTTGTGTAAAGCTTTCATCACAGCTAATCTAGAGCCCTGAAACAACCCTCCTTCAGATGACAGCATGTCACCTCTGTAGTGTTAATGCCACCTCTGTGCTTTTCTGCCTCTCAGGTGTGTGACAACGAACATGAACCCCCTGCACTGGGAAGTGCTGGGGTTCATAATATTTGTCTCACTGCTAATTTGGGTTATTCCTCCTTTTATGTTCTTGCCCTATTTGTGGGCACCAAATATGCAACATACTGCAGATGCTTATGTGATTTCATCTGTGTGAAAGACTTCTGAAAGACCATTGACTGTAGCAGAAGGGACAGGCAGTAACTTTTCATTGCTGGGTTACTACATTATAGCTTTGATCTCTGGGAACACTCCAGTCACTAGAAAGCACACGGGACAGGATTGTATCTCCTTATGAAGCCCTAAAGCCTATCACATTGCATTTCAAACCTTTTTTTTTTTTTTTTCCTTTTATAAGCAATGTCTTACTTCTTGTTTATAACTTTTCAGTCATCTTATTCCAGTTTGGAACTGGGCTAGAATAACTATTCAGTTTTCATTTGTCTGACAAATGAAGTGAATTGTTTTCTATTTCACAAATAATTAAAAAATAAAAATTAATTTTTCCTCATTTTCGAAGTATGTGTTATGTATGGGGCTTCTCTCATGCTTGACTACAGCTCTAAAAGGATCATCAGTTTATAAAGAAAATTAAATAGATCGTATTTTAAATCTGCAACCTAACATAATGGGACAATCTCAGGGTTTTATCTCTGAGCCAGAACTAATTGTTTATTTTTTTTTTGTTGACTGAAGCCTCTATTTTTTAGCATAAATACAATTCTAAAACAACAATTCAAAATTATTTCTCTTAGTTCTACATCTGAATGATGTGGTATCTGGGATTTTATTTTATGTAATTATCTCTCTCATGCTTACCAGGTAGAACTAGATTGAATTTATTTAACTTTCTCTTTCTGTCTTCATAATTTATTTCCCATCAGACCATTTTGGAAGTTTATTTGGTCTGTATTTGCTCTTCCTCAGATGATGAGCAGGCAAGATGAGAGAGACAGAAAATCAGGCAGGAAAGGAAATGCCTCTGGTATATCATAAAGGTCATTGTAACAATCTCATAATCTCATTTCCTCTTTAAAGTTTACCTGGGAGTCCCAAACTTTTTTTTTTCTGCTTTAGCTCTGCCACTATGTAAAAAAGGAACTCGAGCCACGTGTTGCAATTCTGTGGTATTGCGGTGAAACGGAGCATCCCTTTCCTCTCGGAGTTTAGAGCTATTTATAAGGCAGCTGGTGCTTTGCTTCCTTCAGATCACAAACCCAACCTGCCCAGCAACTTCAGCTACCAAGCATCACAGAAAAAGGTGAGAATTCTTTTCTTCTCTAGCACTGAGGCAACACAAATCTGATACCAGCTGCTTTAAGTGAACCTAATGAAAGCTTAGAATTATTTAATTTAAAATGTACTTAAACAGCTGTCATGACATTTTTCTCAGGACAGCAGTTATATGCTGATGTGCCTGAAGTTAAGTACATAGTCTACATATTTCTATCTATCTCATAGAATTGTTACCTAGCTAACAAAACAGTTAATGTTATAAGATGTCTTTTGCATCTTACCAGTATTCATGTTGCTGGGGTGTGTGCATGGACAAATAGGAATTTATGGTCAGGCAGTTTTCTGTTTAAAAAAGAATATAAGACCCTTGACTTGGCTGTGTCTTGAGCTGGGCTTGGTCCAGGTGATGTCCAGAGGTCCTTTCAGACATAGATTATTCTGTGATTCTCACAAAGGAGTCTGTGCTGATTTACAGCAGCTCACGCTCCAGATTACAGGGAACATATGATGATGGGACATTCTCCTAATTTATTAACTGCTTGGGCAACGGCACTGATTAGTGATGTTCAGAAATGGAGTTTATTTCTGATTAATTTTTCAGTAAGATTTTGAGACTGGGGGAGGGGATGTTCTCCCCCCATCTCAAAAATTGTGTTGTTTTACATAGAATTTGTTAACTTTTTAAATAAAAAAAAACCCTGAATTGTGAAGCTTCTTCCTAAAACCAGGAGAAACTTTTCTGTTTTCAAGGTTTCAGTTTTGATGAAAGGTTGGTAAGGAGAAGAAGACATCCTTCTCTTCCTCCAAGTCTTAGTTGATATTTCAGATACTGATTTGATGAAGGTCTTGCTTCTCTCAGAGTACAGACACAAAACAAGCTAATTCCTCTCCTAGAGCCTCTCTCTGGAGACTATACTTGTAGCTTCTGGTCTCATTAATAGCTGTGCTGTGTGGTGTACAAAGTCAGATGGCAGACTTCCTTGGCACTGGCCCAGAGATAGCTGACTTCAGATCAAGATTAAGAACTGCTAATAACAGCAGGAACTGCCAGTAACAAATGTAGTGCACACAGGAATACACACACACTGTTCCTCCACAAAATGAAAACTTTTCATACCATATGAGAATAAATCAGTAGGACTACTCCCCTTTCACCAAGAAAGACTGGGAAGAAAAACACCCTAAACCACTTAATTTTGTGTTTTTCACGTCCATTTAGACTCCTACTGTAGTCAGAATAATCTTTGAAAGATATAATCACCAATTTCTTTTTCTAAGTCATACTCCTATTCATTCAGCTTAATCTCCAGTTGAAAAATGTCTGACTGTGTATCTAAATCACTGTTGTTAGAGTCTTTTATGCAGCCCATGGTTACTACAGTGTTTGGCAAATATGGTTTGTGTTTTATGAAGTGCTCCAGCTGTATTTTGAATCCAGGACAATTATACATTTATATAGTGTATATACAGTTCTATATTCTCAAGTGGGGTATATGTGTGTGACTCAAGTGAACACAATGATTCACAATATCCAGTGATTTTGGTAAATGCAGCTGTGGCACTACATACAGTAGGAATTTTGCCTGGAATTGCTTGCAAAATTAATTAGACTATGTAACCTCAGGTAGATACTAGTGATACTAGTCCTGGTTAGACAAGCATCAGTACTGACACCAGCTCTACACTACACTATTGGCACTGCTGTCACTTGTTCTCACAGAGATGGTGATTCTACAACCCAGTAGGACACTGGAGCAGGTCCTCCATTTTATTTGCAGTCCTTTGCTTTAATAGAACTATTAATGTGCTTAAACCAAGGAATATATTTATAAGCTTTGTATGTCTGCAATTTAATATCCATTGATCCTTTAGTTCAGTGCCTTGTTCATATAACTAGCTTCACTGGCATCAGCAGGACTTTCCTTGCATGAGGAATGTTTAATGGCAGGACCTGGGGATGCTTTTGAGCTCCTCACCATATAAGACCTATGCACACAACAATCCCCCCTAGGTTCTATGTTTTCTCCTCTAGTCTGTTTTGCAGTGTGATTAACAACTGGATCAAAGTCTTGGCTCAAGCTCCAGTACAAACCTGATATTTAATTTTTCTGTAGTCTAAGAGTTCTTAGAAAAGGAGATGTTTCTCAGTTCACTGGTACTGACTCCGTCCTCTTACCCTGTCCAGCACTGAGCTCTAACACCTAACAATCCTCAGTGAAGTTAAGTAATTTATTTTTTCTTTACAGATGTATCGCCTACTATTTTCCTTACTTTCATTATTTTCCTTTGCTGCCTTTCTGGAAGCACAGTGGAAACTGAGGGAAAATGGTAAGCAGTCTTTACTTACTGAGACCTACAGCTGACCGTAGGACACAAGGACATTTCAGAATTATACTTGTGTCTGCAAGCACAGAATTAATTAACTATAGTATCTTAATTCTTCCTATTTGTTTGTGAATAACCAACTAATTGTTTTACAACAGCTATTCTGAATATTTGCATCAGAAACTCTCTTATTTCCTATTCTCTGTTCTCATGTTTCCAAAGTTTCAGTCATGCAGTGAGAAAGAAGAAACAGTATCTTGTGACTGCAGAATTAATTGCTAGAAAGAATATTTCACGCTAAAACCTAGAAATAATTTATCCAACTTTTCTGGTAAATGGCTTAAATATTAAAATACAGGGTCAGTAATAAACAATCAGATCTTTTTAATAAGTTAACAGAAAATTGGGCTAAGTTCAGATAATCAAATTTTATGTTCTTACCCACCCAGTGCAGCTCCATAATCTAGGCTGTCTTCATTGTGATTATCCAAAAATCAGGACCCTCATCAACAGGAGAAAAATATTCTCTTTCTGATTGTGTTTTATTTGCAAAAAGTAATTAAATTACTTTTCCACGAATCTTTATATTAAAAAATTATTCATCCTCTAGTAGTTGAGGACCCTGTGAAAGCAGTAGTGTATCTGAGCAATAATGGTCTGAGAACTATTGCCACACTGAAGTGTAGATTAAGTTCTTCAGCGAACCAGAGAAAATAGATGAGAAAAGATAATCTTTCTTTAATGGAATTGTTCCAAATGATTTTGTTATGTGGTGTGCTTCTAATTTGGAAAGACTATCAAGGCACTTCAGAGATACAAGATGGCATTTAGAAGACCACATCTCCCTGTTGCAGTCTCCTTACCTCTGCTGTAGCTCAGAGATTCCCTGTCTCTGAGTAATTGCTCCACTGGGACTATAGCCATAGGGATATGGATTGTTCCCAGTAGAAAATGGAAAACAGCATCAGCTAAAGACAAATACAAACCAGTGATGCAGACCTCCCCTCCTTCCCATTGCTTACTCACAGACCTTTGGTGCTGAAGAAGGCAAAGTGTCATAGCTCTGCACTGTAGCAAAGCACCACAGCATGGAGAGGCTAACATACCATACCATGAGCAAAGGCCATGGGCCACATGCAGC